>NC_056627.2:343675820-343988888 GCF_002870075.4 Lactuca sativa | reverse complement strand
ATAAAATAAAATTGGTGGGGTAGCCCATACATTGGATCGAGTTTATTAATCTTATATTTTTCACACAATTTTTCTGATGTTTCGTATACGAAACATTTATGTAAATTTGTTATTAGACATGACTGTTTCACTCAAACATGGAGACAATTTCTATAATTTTGCTTTTTGTAGGGATTAATTATGTAATTTTATGAAAAGCATGGATTATTTTTATAATATTTATGAAATGACAAATGTCACAAAGTCACTAAGTTTACAAGAAAATTCAATTTTGACATTGTGTTAGTTTTTGTCTCAAATTGGACACTCTGTTTCCAATTTGTTATAATTCTGACCATGTAACCGGTCAACCCGATTGTCTGATGATATAGCATGCTAACGTATTAGTTTTGATGATGTGGCATGTTAACAATCCATGATGACGTGTAAAAAATGAAAAACAAAATGCACAAAAGACATTAAGTTTTTTTTTCAGTTTTGACATTATTTTTTGTTTCCAACACTGGAGCTATCACGGTCAATCTCAAACATACATCCCGCAGCGGGGTGCTCTCCGCCCTGCGGCTCAGTGCATCGGCTACAACATTAGCCTTGCCTGAGTGGTACAGGATCTCACAATCATAATCCTTGACCACATCCAACCACCTTCTCTGTCGCATGTTTAGGTTGGGCTGATCCATCAAATATTTCAAACTTTTATAGTCCGTGTATATCGTACATCGAACCCTATACAGGTAGTGACGCCAAATCTTGAGGGCGAACACCACTGCCCCCAACTCTAGATCATGGGTGGGGTATCTCATCTCATGAGGCTTCAGCTGCCTCGATGCATATGCTATCACATGCCCTCTCTGCATCAGCACCGCCCCCAACCCCAAAATCGATGCGTCACAGTATACCACAAAGTCCTCCATCCCTTCCGGGAGGGCTAACACCGGGGCTTCGCATAACCTTTGGCGAAGTGGCTCAAAGGAGGCCTGCTGCTCGGGGCCCCATGAAAAAGCAACACCCTTCCGGGTCAACCTGGTGAGTGGCACTGCGATCTTAGAGAAATCCTTGATAAATCTCCGATAATACCTTGCCAACCCTAGAAAACTCCTGATCTCGGAGGGTGACCTCGGCACCTCCCAACTCATCACCGCCTCAATCTTGGCCGGGTCGACCAATATCCCTTTCTGGTTAACGAGATGTCCTAAGAACTGGACCTCCCGCAACCAGAAATCACACTTGGAGAATTTGGCATAAAGCCTCTCCGATCTCAGAACTCCGAGAACCTCTCTCAAATGCTCCTCATGCTGCTCTCTAGATCTCGAATATACCAGAATGTCGTCGATAAATACAATCACCGACCGATCCAGCATCGGCCTGCACACTCGGTTTATGAGATCCATGAACACTGTCGGGGCATTGGTGAGCCCGAAAGGCATCACCACAAACTCGTAATGCCCATAACGCGTCCTGAAAGCTGTCTTCTGGACGTCCTCATCTCGCACCCTCACCTGATGATATCCAGACCTCAAATCGATCTTGGAGAACCAAGACGCTCCCTACAACTGATCGAACAAATCATCGATCCTCGACAACGGGTAACGGTTCTTGACCGTCAGCTTGTTCAACTCCCGGTAATCAATGCACATCCGGTGTGAACCATCCTTTTTCTTGACGAATAGGATAGGCGCTCCCCACGGCGAGCTGCTCGGCCGAATAAACCCCTTTCCCAGTAGCTCCTGAAGCTGCGAGGATAACTCTTGCATCTCTGGAGGTGCAAGGCGATAAGGCACCTTAGCAATAGGCGCGGCCCCCGGAACCAAGTCGATACTGAACTCTACTTGCCTCACAGGAGGCACACCCGGCAACTCCTCAGGAAATACATCCGGGAACTCACGCACTACCGGAACCTCCTCAACTGACCTCGGTCTCTCGGAATCTACCCGCGTATCCATCACATACGCCAAAAAACCCTTACAGCCCTGCTGTAGACATTGTCTCGCCCTAGCGGCCGAACAAAACGCTGATCCTGAACGTGTACCTTCGCCATACACCGTAAGAACTCCCCCACTAGGGTCTCGTATGGTCACCAGCTGTCGCTCGCAGTCGATAACCGCACCGAATCTGCTCAACCAGTCCATGCCCACAATGACACAAACATCACCCATCGCAATAGGAACCAGATCAATCGGGAACTCAACACCGAAAATCTCGACTACGCACCCTCGGAGAACCTCCGTGGCATATATCACCCTCTCGTCAGCTATGGAAACTCTCAGAGGCCAACTCAACGCCTCACGACTAACACTGATATGCTGACTAAAAGCCAAAGATACAAAAGACTGACTCGCACCCGAGTCAAATAACACCAAGGCAGGTACAGAATTCACAAGAAAAGTACCTACGCATAACATAATATAAGCATAATATCTCAACATCAAAATAAATACACGAAAGAATACATACCAGCCACGACATCGGGCGCTGCGCGGACCTCCTCCGCGGTCAACTGAATAGATCTCCCTCGTGCCCTCGGCGCCTCGGCCTTCACTGGCTAACTCTCGGTAGCTCTGATGGCGGCAGGGGCAGATCCCTAAGGTGCTCCCTGAGATGATCCTCGCAATTGTGGACACTCTGCCTTCCGGTGTCCGATCTGGTTGCAATGGAAACACACCGCAAACCCCTTGGGGCAGTCCTTGGCCATATGCCCCTCCTTGCCACACTTGTAGCAAGATCCCGCTCTACAGACTCCATCGTGACCCTTGTCGCACTTCCCATAAGTGCGGCCCTTTTGGCTCTCTGGTTTGGGATCAGCGGGCTTGGCCCGCTTGGCTGCCGGTTGAGACTGCGTCGGTCGCCGATCCCTCCCCTGAGACTTCGCCTCCTCCCTAGCCTGAGTCTCTAGCTCAATCTCCCTCTTCCAGGCATTTGCCTAAAGCTCGGCAAATGTCCGGTAAGAGGAGTTCGCCGCGAACTCCCGAATTTCTCTCCTCAAAATACTCAGATATCGGATCATACGTGCCTGCTCGGTGGACACGTGCTCAGGGCAGAACATCGCCCTCTCATGGAACATCCTGGTAATCGCCGTAACAGACTCAGTACCCTGCTTGAGGATCAGAAACTCCTGGGCCAAACGCTCCCTCTCCACCTGGGGAACGTACTCATCTCGGAACATGGCAGTGAACCTCTCCCAGGTCACTGCCGCAAGCTCAGCAGGCGTAAAGTGCGCCGTCACAAACTTCCACCAGTCCTTCGCTCCCAAGCGAAGTTGGTTCAGCGCGAACCGAACCTTCAAATGCTCAGGAGATGAGCAACTGAAGAAACACCCCTCTATGTCAGAAATCCATCTCATAGCCGCCACCGGGTCCTGGGTCCCATCAAACTCTGGCGGTTTTGTGTTGTTGAACTCTCGGAATAGCAACGCATCACCACCCTGCGGCCTCGCGGCAACAATAGTTGCGGTGGCCGCTGCAACAGCAGCCTCAAAAAGAGCGGCATAACGCTCGTCAAAGGTCTCAATCAGCGTGGTCTTAATAGACCCGAACATCTCTGGTATCTCCGCCCTGATGGCCGCAGCCACCTCCTCATGGATGATCCGGCGGATCTCCTCATCACTGGTCTCACTGCTCTCAGGCATCAGACGTGTCCTCACCATGATCTACCTCTGAAATACAACATACGATAAATTAGAATCCATTCGAGCATACTCACACTCGACAACTCATCCCTCCTTGATCCTTGGTATTCCAAAGATTCCTACTTGGGCTGTACACCGCTCCGGTGCTTTCAGTAGTACAGGCCCAATACTACTGTCCGCAACGTATCAGAATACACCCCAAGTCCTCCTCTTCGGATTCCAAATCCCAAGTACTCTATCATGCATAATCCACTCTCTAACAGATCTCTCATAAGCCCCTCGCTGCTACCTACTCACTCTCAAGAATCTCATAGCAGCTCACCTCTCCCTAGGCTAAGGCATCACAAATCAGACCACTCTAGTCCTAATAGGAGTACCTAGCCTACTCTAGCATGAGAATACATCATATCAATATCAATATCACATAACATGAGGGTATTTTGGAAAATCACTGTTCGGGCGCGGACTGATCGTACACACAACTCTGCTCTGCGTTCTTCCAAAAATCTTTTACTCTTTTTGAAAATACTTCTCAAATCCTCAGTTTGAGTTCAAATATGCCCGAAGGTGTACTCGAATCCCTCAAACCAAGGCTCTGATACCAACTTGTAACACCGTGAATTTCAAAATAATTTTTCGCATAACATAAAAACATATTCATTTAATTTTCATAAAAACATCAATGTTTGAAACTCCAATCCATGTCATACAAAGAATCCCAAGATCACATAACATAAAAATTCCATGTGTGTGTACTGATCAAGTCGGCGCCTTCCCACGGTCATCACTAGTACCTGAAACAAATAACACCAACACTGTAAGCACAAAGCTTAGTGAGTTCCCCAAAATACCACGCATAACACATATTAGCTACTCCAGGCTATAACTCTATGGGTCCGTAGACCCTACTCTGTGAACCCTTTGGTTCTAACTATGGGAACCTTCCGGTTCCAACTCTATAAACATGCATAGCATAAATCACATAGAAATAATGTAGTACAACACATAACATACATATGGCATACAAATACTCTGTCACATAACTCTGATTACCTGCTCAAGGTAAAGTATAGTGAGAAGACTCACCTCGCGTATCTCGATAACTCGCAAATCCCGGAAATCACTCGCGCTCGATCCTTCGAGCTATAATCCTCCTATAACACAATATACCTCTAATTAACACTTTCTCAACTAAGGTTGACTACCCCTATCAAGTCAACATTGGTCAACGGTCAACGGTCAACTTTGACCGGACTCGGCGAGTGCACTAGAGAGACTCAACGAGTCTATACGTGTTCACTGACTCCCTAGGATTCTCTTTTGACACGTCGAGTACTTCCCTGACTCGACGAGTTTCACCTGGCACGAATCGCGGGGCCACCACGACTCAACTCGCCGAGTCTCAAAAACAACTCGGCGAGTTCCAGCTCGACTCAGTCCACCTGTCAACCCTCTCTAACTCACTGAGTCAACCCCTTAACTCGGCAAGACCACTCGCTGAGTGGTTATGGACAATCTTCATGCTACTCGCCGAGTCTGTTCTTCGGACTCGATGAGTCTAAGCCATGCATGAACTCAAACTCACTCCTGAGGTCAGATCCGTTCCATTAACTCATAGATCTAGTCCTTCCAAGCACATTCATCACGTAAAGTTACAATCTTGGTGCTCATGCAAAGGTCCAAAGGCCTTATCTGATGATATGGTCTCTAGAATGCTATTCTAAGCTCATGGCCTCCATTAACACTCATAAAGCTTGAGGGAAAAGAGTCTCTGGACATCTTTGGGTCCAGATCTAAAGCATCAACACAAAAAGAGGCCAATCACCCCATGAATCATTCCACAAAGAAGCCCTAACTCTAAGATTTGCACCAAGGGTTGAGAAAGGAACGAATGGTTACCTCAAATGAAGTCTCTGGACTCAGGAATCACTGGATTAGCACCTCCTTTGGTCTCCTCTTGCCTTGATCCTCTTCTATATGCAAAATCACCCACAAATAATCAAAGATCCTCCTATTCTCTCTCACAAAACGCTCAAGGACTCTTTTAGGGTTCTCTCTGGGGTTGGTGACCGCAAATGACGGCCATAAGCCCCTTTAAATAGGTCTCATACCCTATAAATTAGGGTTTCATTAAACAGCATGGACTCGCCGAGTCCGGACGCGAACCCTTTCCCAAACCGTGATCATACTCGGCGAGTTTGAGCTCCAACTCGCCGAGTCTCCTCACAAAACACCAAAAATTAGAAGAATAAATTAATACCTGGGAATCCGGGCTGTTACAAAGATTATGTATGACTGACTAGCAAAGGACTTAATTGAGAAGTTGTCAATAGCAGGGTAACTAGGGAAGGGTGGTTGCCAAGGTTATGGATATGCTAGTATCTGTTAAGTGATTATGTAGCATGGTTAGGTGGTAATGATAACTTGGTTCCTATGTATTTTAAGTTGGGTTGCCTGAGAACTTTTGGTCTAATGCCTTATTGTGATGTTCTTGTTTGATTGTACGCTCTCGAGTGGGACATCTGTTCGATTGTCTATCTGATCCCAGACTACATATGACTTTATGTATTATATGAAAGACCAAGATCTGGTCCCAGGCAATCATATGAAAGACCAGGATCTGGCCCCCGATAATTATATGAAAGACTAGGAGAGACCATGATTTTTCCCATGGCAAGATGTAAGATTATGATTTGGCCCATACCATTCACTCGGGGTTGGAGGAGACCCGATATTTCATGTATGTTTGTTACTTATCTTTATGTGGATATGAGAGTTGGTTGTTCGACGCTAGAGTCGAACTCTTATGTGGATGCATTGTATGTATGATGGAATATGTGGTATACTAGGGAACTCACTAAGCTTTATGCTTATAGTTGTGGATTAAACATTTTGTAGGTCGTTCGTGAGAAGAGTTTGGCATAACTGTACACACGCATTGAAGATGTTCGTTAACGTACTTTTGTGAATTAAACTCTGATAATGTATGGTTTTAATCAATCAAATCTTACTAAATGGTTTTTGAAGCAAATTTTTATATGGTTATTCTTTTTTTAAATGAAAAATCTCATTGTAATTTTCGGGATGTTACAAACCAGAACCGGGTTTAATGGACCGTAACCGATTTAGTGGGCCACCGGAAATTGAAGGGTTATCACAAATATGCTTATGGATTTGGTTCTCAAAAGTTTTTTATTTTATCCCATGAATTCTTTTCTTTTTATTTTCTGCATTGTTGTTGAGTTTTTAGTTAGCTTTAAACTGTCATATCTACTTCGTTATAAGTCAGTTCGAGCTGATTAAAAAAAATTATAGTTCATTATTTGGCAATATTTATAAACTCCAGAAACACCTTATTTGCATGTGTATTGAGTCACTTACAACCCTCTAAAAATGATATAGTAGTTATGTTTTGTTTCTGTTACAACATTGTTGCTGAATTTTTAGTTAGCTTTAAACTGTCATACCTGCTTTGTTATAAGTCCGTTCGGAATGATTTTTTTAAATTAGTTCATTATTTTGGAAATAGTCAGACTCCAGAAACATCTTATTTACATGTGTATTGAGTCACTTACAATCCTTAAAAAATGAGATATCAATTTTGTTTTGTTTATGTTACAACATTGTTGCTAAATTTTTTAGTTAGATTTAGACTATGATATTTGCTTTGTGATAAGTCCGTTCGGGCTGATTTTTTTTTAAATTGTATTTCACTATTTGACAATGGTTATAGACTCCAAAAACACATTATTTTCATGTGTATTAAGTCACTTACATCCCTCCAAAATTGAGATATTAATTATGTTTTGTTCTGTTACAACATTGTTGCTGAATTTTTAGTTAGCTTTAAACTGTCATATATATTTCTTTATAAATCTATTCGGGCTAATTTTTTTTTAAATTGTAGTTTACTATTTAACAATAGTTATAGACTCCAGAAACACCATATTTGGATATGTATTGAGTCACTTACAACCTCCCAAAATGATATATCAAATCTTTTATATAACATTTTTGATAGATCGTTCTTTTGCACGAGATGTGGTAAACCCCGTGAGTGAAGATTGTGTAACTTGTCGAGAAATGGTATCATTTCTTGTTATTAACTAGTATTCGGGGTTACAACATATATTTTTTTCTTTTGTTCCAAAATTTCGGGTTTCCAATTCCATTTCCGCGTTTCCGATTATTTCCGGATCTAATACACGAATTCTGTTCCAATTATCAATGTATGGTTCCAACTGGTTCCATACCCATTATACCCGGTTTGATACCCAGAACTAATTTGAAATTGTTCACCGTATACCAGTCCGATTCTCGGTTTTTATAATCCGTCAATTCTGGGTTTCGGGTTTTCCCGGTAAACCAATTCGGTTTTAGATCCACTTTCATCCCTACTGCACATATGTCATCATCTGAGCGGTTGTTGCGGGGAAGAAAGGTTGAGTGTTATGGCGACACGTGTCACCTTCTGGTAGTGTTGCGTGTCAGCCTCTGGTTGGCTCATATTTAACTTTTTTTTTTCAAAAATTTATGACTTTTGCATACGGACTCCATCTTTTGATGGTTTTTATATCCACACGTATTATCGACGAGTAATATAACTTTCATTTAGATTTCGTCGACTAATTTTTGCTTTATTTTTTGTTTTACGGTCTGAGAAGGCTTAAACAGTAAATAACGCTGCAAAATTCATAACTTCTTCATACGAGCTCTGTTTTCGCCGTTCTTTATATCGCCGATCTCATATTGAAGAGTACTACAACTTTTATTTAGATTGTTTCGGCTAACAAGCAGGCAATTTTTATTTCGATTTTCATATCGCACAATATTGTACTATGTCGCATTCGAAACTTTGAAAAATCATAACTTCCTCATACAAATTCAGATTTTGACGTTCTTTATATGCACGTTATCCTAATTATGTGTACTGTGAATTTCGTGTAGATTACATAGACTAAAAAACAACTTATCTCCGATTCACTTTTTATGACACATGTCGTATCGGTTTGAACGCGAGATTTAGATAAATTATAACATCTTCAACAATAATTCATTTATTATTATTCTCTATTTTATTGCTTCAACAATAATTTTATATTAAGGTTTCCTACAAATACAATGTAATCCTAATATTTGTCCACATATCGTGTATACAATAATTATTTATTAGCTCGTAACACTTGTGAAGAACAATACTCTAATCATTGATCTTAATTGTTCGATAAAATGTATAATTACTATTACCATATCTTAAACGTGTAGTCCGAGATTGTGGGTGTTACACTCAAGAACACGAGGGTCTGGGGGTCGTTTTTGTTACCAATGGATCATTCGTTGTATAATTCATGATTTTTGGTTCTTGTAGATATACTTCTTGATTTGCTGGAAAAAATTATAATATTCTAATAGTGCATGAAAAATACAATTATAATATAATTAATACATATTTTGTTTGTTATCTATAAAATTGGTGTATCTTAATTTGATTATCTTATTTATTGTCTAAACTACATATTTGATATTTTAACTATTATACCATATTTATTCTTCATTTATACGAAATTTCCAAGTTTCCAAAGTAAGACGCTTATTATTTTGGTGAAACTTTTATATTTCATTTATTCTCTTACATATACTTCTTGATTTCCAATATATTCATTCTAAATTTATTTACTTCCGTCGATAACTACATAAAAAATAAAAAATATAGTCCAATATAAATTTAATAATGACCGATAGAAATCATTTTTACATTTCTAGACCAATTTGCCCCAAGTACAATTTTTGCTTCAAGTTTAATTTTCTTTTATTTAATTATTCTAACATACTAATTATTTAAATTTTGAATGTGAAAAACCTTGTATTTATACAGAAAATATGGTTTTTAAATAAGAAGATTATTTATGGGGTTTCAAATGAAATAAAAGAATTATGTACGATTTGGAACAAAAAATGAAATGTCACGTCAACTGAACAAGATTGGAAAAAAAATAATGTTCGATTTGGAAAAAAAAAATATGTGTCAAAAAAAAAAAAAAAAAAAAACTTAGTGTCAAAATTGGAAAAAAAAAATGAAAGTTTAATGTCTTTTGAGACATTTTTTTTTTCAAATTTGACACGTCAGCATGTCATGTCAACTTACCACGTAATCAAAACTGTCACGTCAGCAGACAACCGGGTTTACTAGTCAAGTAGTCAAAATTGTAACAAATTGGATATGCAGTGTCCAATTTGAGACAAAAAAAATAACACTATGTTAAAGATTGATTTTTTATGTAAATTTAGTGACTTTTATGACATTTTCCTTTTATAAAAACATAGATCATTTATGTAAAAAAAATTTATAGACATGAATCATATCTATAATTTTATGAAACATAGGAGCCATTTTAATAAAGTTGTTATGAGAAAGGGACAATTTATGTATTGTTTTAAACATATGGGCCATTCTCATAAAATAATTCTTCACATGGACATTTTCTGTATTTTTACAAGGACCGTTACCTTTTTTCTATTTTTTATTAAAACAGGGACCATTTTGTAAGTTAGAGGGCATATTTTTGTAGATTTTTTTACATAGACCGTTTAGATAAATATCCCAACAATTATAGAATAAGAACATTAATTTAGGTTTACTTGTTGATCATGTTAAAAAATCCCCTATGTTAGCATAAATATTAGGGAGAAAAAAGTCATTCTCTCCCAACTCACTGAACCCACTGTCATATCATTTTTTCTTTTTTATTTTTCTTCATATTTCTTAACCCACACCACACGGAAACCATATCTTTTTGAACTCACTCAACCCACTCAATTAAAATAAAATACAAAACAATCTAAGGTAAAATCTTAATTAGAAATAGAGTTATCGGCGGTACCACTTCCGCTTCAACGAGTAGGTTGATTGGTTTCACTAACTCACTTCATCATCTCTCTGTTTTCTCTTTCTTATTTTCTCTTGTAACATGTGTCTTAAAACTTGTACCTTAGTTGTTTGTATTTTTTTTTAATTGGGTGGGTTGAGTGGGTTCAAAAAGATAGGATTTACGTGTGTTGTAGATTGGGAAAGATGAAGAAAAAAAAGAGAGAAAAATTGATGTATCAGTGGGTCCGGTGGGTTGGGAGGGATAAATTTGACAAAAATAACAACATAGAAAAGTTTATGTTCCATAAAAGAGGCAATAAACAATTTACAATTTTTATTTTGTAACGATACAATAAATTTAAGAAAAAGAAGTGCTCCAACTACGGAATTTAATACTATACACATGGAATAATGTTACGTGTGCATAAAAAATACAATTCAATGGCATACAAATAAGGAAAGAGGACATAACAATAGATATTCTGGTCAATGAGGCTACAATAGAATTTATGCATACATATCCACAACATATTGGTTCAAAAAGATAACGATGAGGGAACTTCAAACAATAAATAACATTTGTTTTCTTAGAAATAACAAAGCCTAGGTTTAACATATAAGATCGTGTGTGTATATATATATATATATATATATATATATATATATATATATATATATATATATATATATATATATATATATATATATATATATATATATATATATATATATATATATATAGGTGGGTTCAATTGAGAAAATAAAAAAAATTGAGAATGGAAGAATCATTCTCAGCCACTCATTTAATTAGCCTCTAAACATAAAGGACACGGTGGCAAACTTGTAAATATGATATAATAGCCTTCAATCACAAATACGAACAGTTGAAATTCATTCGTTTTTTGCTCTTTCAATCAAAACTTCAATTCTGTTTGAATACGAACATATCTTCAATATCTATGATTAATTATACTCCCAGCATCATTAGAACAACATCATCGATATTCAACACAAAAATCAATTTGTATCATTCATTCAACATCGTTCATCAAATAAAACATCGAAATTAAGGTTAGAAAAAGATCAAATCCTTTTTTTGTTTGAAATTTTCATATATTTCTCCACCAATCTACTATTTTGTAAGATTTAAGCAGTCAAAGTATCATATTTATCACATTTTAAAAAAAATTAACTTGTATGCACTCTAACTGTTTGATGAAATGCATAAACTAAATTACCACGTTATATTCACATATGAATATGTTTTCTCACCTGAATCAATATGTGATTATTAAAACACAAAACAAATATGCAAGTCTGTATGTTATTCATATGTGAATAACATATAAAAAATTATATATATTTCTGAAAACACATTGTAATATTCATATATGAATATAGTGTGCAATATTCACATATGAATATACCAACTATCATTCATAAATGAATATACGATCTAATATTCACAAGTGAATATACTATGTACTATTTTCATGTGATAAACCATGTAATACTATATAATATTCACATATGAAAATATCATATAATATTTATAAGTGAATATATCATTTAACATTCACAAGTGAATATACTATGTAATATTCACAAATGAATGCATTGTCTAATATTTAAATATGATTATACTATGTTTAGTATATGCTATATTCATATATGAATAATACTTAAATTGTAAAAAAAAAAAAAATTAATCATAGTTTTATTCATAAGTGAATAACGAATGTACTGTAGTAAAAACCAGATTCATTTTTATTCATTTATGAATAACGATAGCTGAAAATATAAAAAAAATAACTTTTTTATTTTATGTTAAAACTATATCAATATTGATGTCTATTTGTAAAGAATAAAAAATCATGAATTTTGGTATATTTAAAATCCTTTTTCGATAAAAATAGTTTCTTAAAAATTAAAAAAAAAAAAACGAAAAAACTATGTTTTTGTATATATTAAGGTCATGCTTAGCATAGTTTAAGGAAACATGTTTTGTTGGAAAACACATGTGCATTCCTTTCCCATTTCCGCTGGTACGTTGGAGACTTTTGCGGCAAAAATAAATGATTGGCTGAGAAGGATTCCTCCATTCTCAACCTTTTTTTTTTCTCAATTGAACCATCATCTATATATATATATATATATATATATATATATATATATATATATATATATATATATATATATATATATATATATATATATATATATATATATTAGAAATAAATTAATAAAACCTATGTTTATTATATAATGTCGTCCTTATATTTATGAAAAAAAAGCCAATTGGTCATTTAAAAAAAAAAAAAAAAACCGGGCTAGTACCTATCTTATCATATTCCTAAATTTAAAGATTTGTTTACCATTAGACTTGAAACTTTTAACCATTTAAGTAAGTGATACATTTGATACCACAAATGTCATTTAATAATTATAAAGAAACATTTAACGAGATTGCTCAGCTTGTGCATTAGTGTTATTCATATTAGAATTGACCAAATATAACAAAAATATTAAATTCAATTGATATTAATATTAGTATATCATAAATTATTTAGGATTATTACTGTATTGGCAAATTTTTTGCTTTCCAGTGAGTTTTGCTTGAAATATCTCAATAATCACTTTCAAGTTTCTCTTGAGATTCATGTTCGTACCAACCGGAATTAAAAGGAAGAGAAGAGGGCTTACAACCTAGAAGATGGACCCAATTGGCTGTTTCCTCAGAGGTAGATCCAATACCAAAAACTTTGGACTTTTGGAAATTGACTTTTAGACCAGAAGAACCATGAAAACATCGAAGTATCCGACCTAGGTTCTTAAGATTCCTTTTAGACCACTTCCCAATAAATAACGTATCATCTGCATAAAAAAGATGTGAAATCATTGGGTCGTTATTAGGATGTTTAATTAATAGTTAATTAGAAATTAATTGGAATTAATTGAATTAATTAAAAGTTCAGGGGTTGTTTGACAATTTATTGATAGTTGAGGAAAGAAGCTCTAGAACCTACCTAAAGAGGCTTGGACGAAAACTTCTAGGAAGGCCCTAGAATTTTCGTCCAAGGGTTATTAGATGGAAGGTTTAGGGTCGTTTGGTCCTAAAGCAAAACAATTAGGGTTTCCTACTTCTAACCCTAGCTTTGACTCGAAGTCACCTCACTATATAAAGACCCTAACCCTTGGTATTTTCGGCACATGAAACCCTAAAGAAGAGTGATCGAAAATTGAAGCTTCTTCCTCCCCTCTCATATTCCATCCTCTTGCTAAATGTGTTTGTGATTCATTAGAAGTGTTACACTTATGACACTTGATATTGAGCTTCAACATCTTCAAGGTTTTGGATTGTTATTACTTCATAACAATCAAAGGTATATATTATACCACTTATTATGTGATTTTAGAGTATTTATCATAGATATTGGGTTTATGAATTGTTGTTCATATTGTATGTTCAATTAGAGAAGACATAGATCTTATTAGGGTTGCATGCACACATAGGACGATATGTTATGTTGAAATACCATCAGTGGTATTAGAGCATATGTTTAGTTTTCTATTGAATTGATACTAATATGAACTTGAACAAGTAGAAGATAAACATAATATGCATCCTGTTCCGCCACCACGACGTGGTGCCTGCGATTTTTGTCTTGCCATGACGTGGTAATTGTTTACTACGACATGGTGCCTGCGATTTTTGCCATGACGTGGTGTCTGCGATTTTTGCCTTGCCATGACATGGTAATTGTTTATCACAACGTGGTAAGCTGTCAAATACAAAAATTTCGATTTTTGATATGTTTTAAAATTGATTAGGATAATTACCTATTATAATATTATTTAATTGTATAAATCTAAATATTTTAAATTGTAATTTGATATCCTTATCTTAAATTGATAATTCGTTATATTTTTAATTTGATTAATTAGATATTAATTTTGAAATTTTAAAATATGACCGTAGTATTTTTCAAAAGTTTAAAAATACACCCTTTTATTATATGTAATATTAAAAGTCTAATATATATATATATATATATATATATATATATATATATATATATATATATATATATATATATATATATATATATATATATAGGAGTAGGAGCAAATTAGAATAAGAAAAATGTTGAGAACACGAGAACAAAGTATATTTATTTGTGATTCCATGTATTCATTTGTGGATGAATGATAAATTTTTACGCATTTAATTTGAATTGAAGAGAAAAAACATATTCATGTTGATTGTACATAAAAATTTATCATTTCTCCACAAACGAATACATGGATACACAATTGAATATACTTGTTCTCACGTTCTCAACCTTTTAGGTGTTCTCATATATATATATATATATATATATATATATATATATATATATATATATATATATATATATATATATATATAGGTTTATTCTTCTTTTATCATGTGTCATCCTATTAGGGTTCGTTAATTAATGTCATGCCACTTGTTAACCTATTGATTCTCAATTACAAATTTCAAAATTTTCATTCTAATTACATTAAATTAATAACATTAGAATAAACATTAAATTAATATTAATACATATTGTATGGTCACATATTTATTTAAATCAACGATTATAATTTTATATAAATAAAAAATCTCTTAATTTAATTAAAATAACTGATTAATAATTTTGATTTTTTAACTATAATGATTTAATTAATTTTAAAACCATAGCTCCCACGGGTTATAAACTAGTGTGTGTGTGTGTATATATATATATATATATATATATATATATATATATATATATATATATATATATATATATAAGACAAGTCAGTCGAACCGCTAGTACGCCTCATACACGAAGTTGATCTATAAGGAAGTTTAAGGAAGCGGCCAATAAAATGATCGTCATTAGATATCCACTCTTACCCACTGCTCCCTTGATTAGTAGAGGGTCGTTAGTCGAACGAATTTGATAGGACACTTAATTCTCATTAATAATTATAATGAAATTAATAAAGTAACTAAATATTTTGCATAAAATTCCCGATCTTAGTTACATTAGGAAAAATGTGAATTTGATGCTAATCCATGAAATTTCACACTGTACTTTATATAAGTCGTTAGTGGAGCGTGTGTGGTTTACCAACACACTAATATGGACTAATAAACGGTGGCAATGGGTGTCTTGTAAATTATCATTGATTGATGGAATGCGTGTGGCTAACGACATATTGATTAGATGATATATGACATCGAGAGAACCAAGCTAGTTTGCATGGTTATTCACATCTTTGTGTGATCCTCGGTATCCCAGTCACAAATGGAAGAGCATAATCGAGATTAAACACGCCATTGAATAGTTCAATGAATCTCAAAAGATCTAGGAATTTCATTTAAAATTTTGTTTTCGTGGAGAAATTGGTAAATTGTCATTTATGTACCTTTATTTATTTCATGAATAGATTACAACATCCCTTTTCTATGTTGTGAAATATTTAGTTGGATCATTGCCTTAATATTTCATTTGGGTGTTATATTGAGGAATCTTCTTATCTAACTAAAACTTGTCCTTCTTCTTTTTCAGATGTCAACTCCCAATGATGTTTCTGGTTCCTCCTTTAACAGTAACTCCTCCAAAACTTCTCACTCTTGAACATCTGCTCAAGGGTTACCTTTGACGGCACCAATTATAATGATTGGATGTGAAAAATCAATATGGCTCTACGTATCGAGGACAAAGAGTATGTGCTCGAAAAGGAACTGCTCGAGATTGATGAAACAAAAGCTACTCCTGAAGAATAAGCTGAGTATAGGATATACTACAATGATGCTACCAAAGTGGCATGCATCATGGTGACTACTATGACTCATGAGCTGCAAAGGTCCTATGAGGATCACTGACCATATGAGATGAACAAGGACTTAGTGGAAAAGTACCACCAACGAGCTCGTCAAGAAAAGTATGAAGTAGTAAAGTCCCTTATCACCAGCAAAATGAAAGATGGAGAGTCCATCAGTAGCCACTTGCAATGAATGCAAATATATATGGAACACCTGTTGAAGCTTAATGTGAACTTTGATGAGGAATTGGCTATTGATATAGTATTGCACTCATTGCCTAGTTGTTATGATCAGTTCATCATGACTTATCATTTGAACAACCTAGAGACTACATTGGCTCAACTTCATAACTTGCTACGAACTTTTGAAAGTGGAATGAACAGAAAAGGTGTTACCTCCGCTGCTACTGCTACTACTCCTGTCTTGGCTATAGGGCAAGGAAAAGGAAAGAAGAGGAAAGGTCCTCCTAAACAGAACTGGAAAGGAAAGTCTCAAGTTAGATCCTCAAGCAATGGATCCAAAAGAAAAAGTCAGTTCTGAAGCTCCCCCAGCCTCTGATCCTAAGGAGGCTACTTGCTTTTACTGCCGTGAAAAAGGGTATTGGAAACGAAGTTGTCCTAAATACTTGCAAGACATAAAGGATGGAAAAGTGAAGCCAGTCTTGACAGGTATTTATTCTATCTTATCTAAAAACTCATCATATTCTCATTCTTAGGTACTTGATACAGGATGTGGTTATCACATTTGTTCTGATTTGTAGGGGATAAAAGAAGTAAGGATGTGGAGCATGGGAGAATGAACCTGGTCATGGGCAATAGGATATCGTCACCTACTACCAAGATTGGTTTTTATACTTTAATGCTTAGTAGTAGGTTATGTTTAGATTTGAAAAATTGTTGCTACTCGTCATAGATAACCAGAAACATCATTTCATTTCATGATTTGTATAGACAAGGTTTTAGATTTTATTTTGATAATGAGAATGGATCTAGTTATGCTTATAAAAATGGTGTATTTGATTTTAAAGCTTTACCTTGTGATGCTGTGTATGAAACTGTGATGGTTGTAGACAATTTAGGTAATAGTGTTCTTCAAATTGATTCGTCTAATGGTTTAGACAAAGCATGCTTGTGGCATTGTTGTCTTGTATATGTCAAGAAGGAACGCATTGCCTAACTCCAAAAGGATGGAGTTTTGGAATCATTTGAGTTAAAGTCAGATGATACATGCGAGTCTTGTTTACTTGGAAATATGACTAAATCACCTTTCACTTGTTCTTGTTAAAGAGATGAGGGTTTGCTAGATCTCATACATGCAGATGTGTGTGGGCCCTTCAGATCCACCACAAGGGATGCAAATCGATTCTGTGTGACATTTACTGATGATTATAGCAGATATGGATATATCTACTTAATCAAGCATAAGTCAGAAACCTTTGAAAAGTTCAAAGCGTTCAAACAAGAATTCAGGAATCAATTGGGTAGGAAGATCAAGATGCTCGGATCTGATAGACGTGGTGAGTATCTTAGTATCGAATTACACGACTACCTCAAGGAATGTGGAATAGTTTCACATTTGACACCTCCTAGGACACCACAACTTAATGGTGTGTCTAAGAGGTGTAATCAAACCTTGTTGGACATGGTTCATTCCATGATGAATCGAGCTTCACTTTCAATCTCTTTTTGGGGGTATACCTTAGAGACTGCCACCCACATTCTTAATCTTTTCCCAACAAAGAAGGTTTCCAAAACACCTCACGAGATGTCGACATGGAAGGTTCCCTCGTTGGCACATATCAAGGTTTGCGGTTGTGAAGCTTTTGTTAAACGAGAGACTCACGACAAGCTTGAACCTTGAAGTGAGAGATGTATTTTCATCGGCTACTCACAAAAGTCATTTCTATATTTGTTCTACAGACCTAGCGAAAACGTGGTGTCCGTAGCACGAAGGGGAGTCTTTCAAGATAGAGAGCTCATATCCAAAGAGGATAGTGGGAGCACAATTGATCTTGAAGAAATTCAAGAGTCGAATGATGAAGGAGCCTCCAAACTTGCTATCACTCAACTTGAGGAAGAAATTCCAGTTAAATCAATTGACAATTCATTACCTCTTAGACGTTCCAATAGAGTTAGAATGTCACCTGAGTTTTATGGTTTCCATATTACTACAGATGGTGATACGTTTATCAGTGATAGTACACTGCTAAATTTAGATGAACCTTCTAACTACAAGGAAGCCATGGCGGGCCCTGAGTCTTCCAAATGGAAAGAGGAAACGAACAACAATATCAAGTCAATGTATGACAACCAAGTTTGGATTTTGGTTGACATTGTACCAGGTAGTAAGATAGGTGCAACTGAATCTTCAAGAAGAAGACCGACATGGATGGAAAGGTGAACACCTTCAAGGCTCGACTGGTTGAAAAGGGCTTTACTCAAGCCCCAGGGTTTGACTATGATGATACGTTCTCACCAGTCGCTAAGATTAAATCTATTATGGTTATGCTAGCCATAACTGCATTTCATGACTATAAATTTGGCAGATGGATGTCAAAACTGCTTTCCTTAATGGGAAGTTGGCTGAGGATGTTTACATGAGTCATCCAGAGGGTTTTGTGGATGCTAAGTACCCCAACAGAGTGTGTAAGCTTGATAAATCAATCTATGGATTGAATCAAGCTTCTTACAACTTTTTCTTTGACGAGAAGTTAAAGAGTTTGGCTTGTTTAGAAGTGAGGATGAATCTTGTGTATATGTCAAAGCTAGTGGGAATATAGTGACTTTCTTGGTGTTGTATGTTGATGACATACTCCTTATGGGAAATGACATTCCAACTTTGCAAGAAGTTAAGTCTTGGCTTGGAAAGTGTTTCGCTATGAAGGATCTGGGGGTGGCTGCCTATATCTTAGGGATAAGGATTTTGAGAAATATGAGTAAAAGTCTAATTGAAGTTATTCAAAGTACATATTTGGATAAGGTGTTAAAACGTTTTAGCATAGAGAATTCCAAGAAAGGAGATTTTCCTATCCAGAGTAATACCAAACTGAGTAAGACTCAGAGTCCGAGTACTGATATAGAGATAGCAGAAATGGTCGAGTTCCATATGCTTCCGTCGTTGGATAGATCATGTATGTTATGACATGTACTCATCCTGATGTGACTTTTGCTTTGAGCATGGTTAGTCGATATCAGGGAAATCTGGGTAAAGCTCATTGGATAGCAGTCAAGAATATTCTTAAGTATCTGCGAAGAACTAAGGACTGGGTCCTTGTGCTTGGTGGCAGTTATAATTTGTGACTAACTGGGTATAGTGACGCTAGTTTTCAAACATACAGAAACAACTTCCGCTCTAAATTTGGCTGGGTGTTTACACCAAATGGAGGGGTGATAACTTGGAAAAGTTCCAAACAGGATACGGTGGCTGATTCTACATAGCTACGAGGAATCATCGAAGGAGGCTATATGGTTAAAGAACTTCATCGGAAACCTTGTAGTTGTGCCAGCCATAAAGGAGCCAATGGATATTTTATGTGATAATGAAGGAGCGGTTTCCTTAACTAAGGAACCAAGAGATCATGGTAGATCAAGACATATCGACAGAAAATACCATTTTATCATACATATAGTAGAAGAAGGACATCTCGTCGTGAAGAGGGTATCATCAGAAGAGAATCCTGTAAATCCCCTCACAAAGGGCCTGAGTAGGGTTAAGCACATTCAACATGTAAGGAGCATTGGTCTAAAGGATGATATTAGTTTTAGTAGTTAGATAGATATTTAGAAACTTGTAACAAAATAAATGTAATCGACATTTGATGAATAATTAATGGACATTTATTTTTGAGTATTGTTTACTATATTTTGTCAATTGTTTATTATTGTGTTTCATTTTGCATGTTTTAATTCCCGAATAATTGAACTATTCAAATATCCACAGTCGATCATAGTTTTGGAAGTAAATAGTGAATCAAGACTTTCATGAATTGGACTGTAGATTGTCTAAGGGTTTAGACATAGCAAAAGTTTGTTGCAACATTCATGAGTACTTTTGTGTGACATCCCCATTTTCACGGCCAGAAAAGGCCGATTTTGTTTATCCTTTGTTTGAAAATCAAAGTAACATTTTAAATAAAAGTGATGCGGAATTTGTCCCAAAACATTTTATGATAACGATTTATCAAAAGCATTTCCAAAGAAATGTATTTCATTAAAAGACTCGGGATGTCATGTTCGATACAGATCAAAAGCATAAATAGTACAATATAAGCCTTACTACATTATTTCATATCTACATGTCTATATATCCGTAATCCCTCATCCAAAACATCACATCTATGCTCGAGCGCCACTAACAGTAATACATGAAACTGAGTGGGTCAGGCTTTGGAAGCCTGGTGAGCACATAAGGTTTTCAACCCACAATAAATAAGTTTATTAATTTCATCAATCAACAATAACCCGATTACCCATTCCCGTTATCCTCACTTTACGTCCCTAAACACCTATCATAAGGGACCTAGCCTAAGTATCATCATCGGGAGGGACACTACTGTTAAGGGGGTTCCTCAACAATAAATGTCCTAAAGGCAACCATGTGGGGGATAGAGTACACCAGTGAACACATCGTTCATAAACACCTACATGTTGCGAGCCTGCTAGTGTTCCACTGGACTGTCTAGAAGAGTCCTTGGTCGTCATCCATACTCCGCTAGATGACAAAATCAACAATAACAACATCGATGCCTCTCATCATTTTATCACACAACACGTATTACATCTACCCATGTTTTACCCCAACATTTTTGTAGATATAAAATACATATACAGTTTAAATCATTGAAAACATGTATAAAAACGTTCATCCAGCATAGATAGCAAGTATTCAGATAATATGCACACATAACACGTAATTTATATAAAATACTTCTATCTATATGTAAGCTGAAAGTAACTATGCACTCACTTGAAAAAGATGGTGATTCTGCCTTTGAACAGCACTTCGTTATCTCAAAACAATTATCTCTCGATAAAACCTAGTATCAATATCACTAGGGTTTAGTCTAACGTTAACCGCGAGTAATTAATAGTCTAGCTATTATTATTATTATTATTATTATATAAGCGTTAAATAACACTCAATATAACTCATAATAATAGCCCAAATAATTATTTTAAGGACCTAATAACATTACTATAATTATTTAAAACTTATATTAAAAATTGCGTAGGCGTAGCTCACTTACAGTGGATTTTAAAGAAAATTGGGCTTTGCTCGGCGCAACGTTTCCGTACCGAAAGACCCTTTTCTCGGGGCTCCGGATGCCTCGGGGCTTCCCTCGGGTGCTTGGGATTTTTCCTAGGGTTTAGGGGGGTTAAAGGGGTAGTGAGAGAAAGTAGAGAGAGAAAGAGTTGTGAAAATGCATGAAAAATCCGGGAGAATTTGCATGGTATTTATAGGGACCGAAGCCTCTCGAAACGTTGGGCGTTCAGCAGCTACACGACGCGTAGCTTCGGATAAGCTTGCCAGGAAGATCCAGCTGGCTCGCACTCGGTTTCGGATGGATAAGGGCGAGGGTACGCGGGGCGTACCGACTTCGGACACGGGACGTATGCGAGGGCGACATGGCGATCATCGGATGCGAGGCTAGATCAGCGATGGACGGACGAGATCGCGCCACGTCATCGGATTTGCAACAGGTCTCGCAAATTCACCTTCCAACTTTAAAAATTCGTATCTTTCTCATACAAGCTCCGTTTTCGACGTTCTTTATATCTACGCGAAGGTGGGAACGTACTCTACAACTTTCTTTTAGACTTTGTCGGCTAATTTTGACTTTATTTTAAAAGATATATTTTTTAACAGGCCGGGACAGGATTGGTCCGTTAAAAATTCATAACTTCTTCATCTGTCATCCGTTTTCGTCTGTCTTTTTATCGTTGTGATAATATTAACGAGATCTTCGATTCTCGTTTAGGTTGTGTCGGTTAAAAACCGCTCGATCTAATATTCGAACTTCGGGCTGTACATTGCTAAGCTGAAACTTCGAAAAATCATAACTTCCTCATACGAAGTCAGATTTGGGCGTTCTTTTTATGGACGCTCTCGGTTTAACGTTTTCTACGAATTTCGCCTTAGATTGATAAGGGTAAAACTCGCTTTATCGTAAATTCACTATTTATGTTTCCCGGTATCATGCCGGTTTCATCACGAAACTTCGACGGGTCATAACTTCTTCGTTATAACTTGGATTTCGGCGTTCTTTATATTTCCGGAATCCTTGTTTCGACCACTACAACTTTATGTAAAGATATTGGCCTTATCTCATACTTTAAGTTTGACTCTTATTTTTATTCTTTATTAATTATACATTTATAATTAAACAATAAGCACATAAATTCACATAATTCACAAAATAATCAAATATTTCATCTTTATTACATCAAAAGAGTTACAATAGTTGACCTAGACTATTACATCGTCTAAAATGCTTAGCCCCGAAACCCGGGCGTTACAATTCTCTCCCCCTTAAGATGATTCCGTCCTGGAATCATGCATCAGCAAACAGATGTGGATAGTGACTCTTCATGTCATCCTCTGTTTCCTAAGTGAGATTCGGCCCATTCGAATGTTTCCACTGGACTAGCACTAAGTCGACCATCTTGCATCGTAACTTCTTCGTCTTATGGTCAACGATTGTCTCGGGCTCTTCAATCAGCCTCTTGTTCTCATACATTCTTAATTATGAGATTGGAATTATGTCAGGAACTTCTCCCATGAATTTCCTCAGATAACACACATGGAAGGTGTTATGAATACCATCGAGTTCGTTGGGCAATTCCAGTTTGTAAGGTTGGTTCCCAATCTTCTAAAGAACTTTGAACGGTCCAATAAACCTTGGACTTAGCTTTCCTCATTTCCCGAATCTTATAAGTCCCTTCCATGGTAAGACTTTAAGCAAAACTGAATCTCCAACTTCGAAGGTCATCGGTCGTCTTTTCTTGTCAACATAGCTCTTCTGACGATCCTGAGCTGCTAACATCCTTTCCCTAATCACCTTTAGTTTCTCAACAGTCTCATGGACTATCTTGGGGCCCATAAACTGCTTCTCTCCGGCTTCAAGCCAACAAGACGGCGTACAAAACTTTTGTCCGTACAAAGCTTGGTAAGGTGTCATCTTGATGCTCGAGTAGAAACTGTTGTTGTAGGAAAACTCCAGCAAAGGTAAGTGCTCATCCCACTTACCTTGGAACTCAAGGGTACATGCTCTCAATATATCTTCCAGTGTCTGAATCGTTCTTTCGCTCTGACCATCAGCCTGCGGATGGTAAGCAGTACTCAAACATAAATTTGTACCCAACTCCTCTTGTAGACTCCTCCAAAACCTCGACGTGAAACAACTATCACGATCTGATACAATTGTTAGAGGAATGCCATGAAGCCTTACAATTTCCTTCACGTAAGCATTTGCGAGCTTATCCATAGACCACTTCTCGTTGGCTGCTATGAAGTGTGCACTCTTAGTGAAACGATCCACGACCACCCAAATCATATCGTGTCCGTTCTTCGTCCTGGGCAGTTTAGTCACAAAATCCATGGTGATGTCTTCCCATTTACCCATGGGTACAAGGGTTCTAAACTCATATATGGTTTCTGATGTTGTGCCTTAACTCTCGCACATGTCACACACTCGGCCACATACTTCGCAACATCAAGCTTCATCATCGACCACCAGTAGTAGGGTTTTAGGTCCCTATACATTTTAGTGCTACCGGGATGAATCGAGTACATGGTCTTGTGTGCTTCTTCCATCAAAAGGTCTCTTATTCCTCCCGTCTTAGGTACCCAAATCCGATCTTGGAATACCTTCATTCCTTGACGGTTTGTACCAAATACCAACGTCTTTCCCAAATGTTCTTCTTTTCGGTCATTCTTCTCTATAGCTTCTTCTTGAGCTTTCTTGATGCTTTCCATGATTGTCGAGACAACTTCTATTCTCAATGCTCTTGGCCTTTTTCTTTCAAGGTTAACTTTCCGACTGAGAGTGTCAGCGACAACATTTGCTTTACCGGGGTGGTAAAGTATCTCATAGTCGTAGTCCTTGAGTAACTCTAGCCAGCGTCGTTGCCTCATGTTCAATTCTTTTTGATTAAAAAGATACTGGAGACTCTTATGATCAGTGAAAAGCTTGCACTTCGTGCCGTAGAGGTAATGCCTCTATATCTTTAGAGCGAAAACTACCGCTGCCAACTCCAAATCGTGAGTGGGGTAGTTCTTTTCGTGCTCTTTTAATTGTCGAGATGCATGTGTTATCACCTTTTCTCTCTGGGTTAGAACACAACCCAACCCGACTTCAGATGCGTCACTGTAAACCGCGAAGTCTTCAACTCCATTGGGTAGAGAAAGTATCGGTGCTTCGCATAACTTCTTCTTTAGCTTCTCGAATGCCTCTTCGTGTTTCTCACTCCATGTATATGTGTCTCCTTTGTGGGTTAATGCTGTCAATGGAGCAACTATCGAAGAAAAGCCTTGGATAAATCTTCGGTAATATCCGGCTAATCCTAGATAACTTCGAACCTCCATCGGACTCTTTGGACGTTCCCACTTCATTACCGCTTCGATTTTTGCTGGGTCAACCATTATCCCTTCTTGGTTAACCACATAACCCAAGAATTGGAATTATCGTATCCAAAAATCACACTTGGAGAACTTAGCGTAAAGCTTCTCCTCCTTCATCACTTCTAATACTTCTCGTAGATGCTTGGCATGCTCCTCCTGGCTTCTTGAGTAAATCAGAATGTCGTTGGTGAACACTATCACGAATTTATCGAGGAATGGTTTACAAACCCTCTTCATAAAATCCATGAATGTTGTTGGAGCATTGGTTAGTCCGAATGACATAACCAAGAACTCGTAGTGTCCATATCTCGTTCTAAATGCAGTCTTCTCAATATCCTTCTCTCTTACCTTCAGCTAATGATATCCTGACCTAAGACCGATCTTTGAGAAGTAGCTCGAACCCTGCAGCTGATCGAATAGGTCATCAATCCTCGACAATGGATACTTGTTCTTCACCGTTGCCTTGTTCAGCTCCCGGTAGTCTATACACATTCTCATGCTTTCGTCCTTCTTCTTTATGAATAACACCAGAGCTCCGTAGGGTGATGAACTAGGTCGAATGAAACCGTTGTCTAACAACTCCTGAAGTTGCGTCATGAGCTCCTTCATCTCAGTCGGTGCTAATCGGTATGGTGCTTTCGCTATTGGTGTCGTCCCTGGTAACAAGTCTATTCGGAACTCTACTTGTCTATCAGGTGGTAATCCGGGAAGATCTTCGGGAAAGACTTCCGAATAATTACACACAACCAGTATATTCTGCACCTCTTTCTTTTCCTTATTGGTATCGATTACGAATGCTAAGTATGATGCACATCCCTTGGACAAACATTTCCTGGCTTTCATCAGGTAGATGATTCCAGAATTCACTCTGCGTTTGTCCTCGTACACCATAAATGATTCCTTTCCGGGTGGGTTTACCCTTACTATCTTCTTTCGGCATTGAATCTCAGCATCGTTGGTGCTAAGCTAATCCATACCTAAAACGATGTCGAAACCGTTTAACTCTATGGGTAATAGCTCTTCGTGGAATTCATTTCCATTTAGGTCGATGACGATGTTCCTAATACGATCAATAACAGGTACGAATTTGCCATTGGCAACGTCTACAATAAGGGCCTTATCAAGTTTTTCTACAGGCAATGCTAATTTCCCACCAAATTTATGCGACACAAAGGAGTAGTTGGCTCCGGAATCAAATAGTATATTGGCAGGCAAACCATTTGTTGGGTCAAAATATGGTTTATACTTTGCTTTTCTGGGCAATTATATTTTTATGTAATATTTAATGAGCTGACAGTCTAGTTTACGGTTAGGTGGTGTTTACGGTTGAGTTTACGGTCGTAAACAGGTTTACGGTAAACCCATTTACGGCCCATGTTCACCAAGCCCATATTCTCCAAGTATAAATATAGGTGTTAGGGTGAGGACTAGAGATTGATGAACACGAAGAGAGTTTACGGCCAGAGAGAATAAGGAGCGTATGTGTGTAACTGTGTGAATCTTGTGAAAAGGAACTTCATTCTAATCAATTCAAACAAGATTCAAATTATTCTTCTTCTCCTTCTCTTCTATTTGATCTGACATCATCCGTTTGATTGAGATTCCGTACCATCAAACGGATCTGATTGATACACAGGGAAATTACAGACTTTACAATTGGTATCAAAGCTTGGTTGTATCAGTCAATTTTGTCAGATTTGGAGCATAATTTGATCTTATTTTCGAAATATTCTTGCATTTTTAAATAGATCTCTGAAAAATAAGGGGGGATTGTTCTTCGTGTTTTTCATAAAAAAGGGTTTTTAATCGAGTTTTGGAGCTTCAAAGTCGAAAAATCGTTGTTTTTTGTCGTAATCTGCGAAGAGTTCGCGGCCGGCGGCTAGGGTTTCGGAGTTCACGGCCAGAAACTGTTCACGGTCGCCGGAGGATTGCGGACGTAGTCTGCGACCGGAAACTGTTCATGGTCGCCGGAGGATTGCGGCCAGAGTTTGCGGCCTCGGGTCGGATCGCGGCTAGGGAAGCCGGCTAAGCAGCAGCTCGCATCAACGCCTTCATAAAAAAATCGGAAAGGAATTGAAGGTGCCCGGGATCGAACTCGGGACCTCTAGATCATCAACAAGGCATCTTACCAGTTGAACCAGCTTGCATCTTGTCATTTTCCTTCGAAATTTAAACTATAACCCGTCTTTCTCGCAGCAAGTTTTCCTATTTTGACACTTTTAACCCAAAATTCAATTCCTTTTTAATTTTAAATTCCTTTTTCATCTTTTAAAAAAAATAATTAAAATTAATAATAATAATAATAATAATAACAATAATAATAATAATAAGAATAATAATAATATAATAATAATAAATAATAAAAAATTTTATTTTGACTTTTATTTTTGATTTTTTATTTTGACTTTGACTTCCAAGTTTGACCTTTGACTTTAAACTATGACTTTTTCGTTTAACTTTTAAAATTTCAAATTTAGCTTTTCAGATTGACTTTTTCAAGTTTGAATTTTGAGTTTAACTTATTAAATTTGACTTTTAAGGTTGACTTTTGAGGTTTATAATCAAATGTTTTGACTTTTAAGTTTTATTTTGGCTTCTAGTTGTGCTTTTTAATTGATTTTAAGGTCTACGAGGGAGTTGAAAACATGAAAGAGAGTCGTCAGGATATGTTAAGACAAAATTTCAACATTTTCGATTATATCCCTGAAGAAACCCTCGAAACTCAGTTACAGTAATTTACTACACTTACTACTGAGATGAATATAGTTGAGATCTTCTTGTCTAAGTTTGAGATAAACAAAAAGCTAGTAAATTCTCTTCCGAAATCGTGGGATATGAACGTGGATATCATCAAAAAGACAAAAGATTTCAATAATCTTAGTCTTGTTGATGTAATTCAAGAACTTGATGCGTTGAAGTGCAGAGAAACAATGAGTTCTGAAAACATTCCGTTCACTGAAGTTACATGTACTCCAGCTTGTGAAGCTACGATTAAATTTCTTCGGGAACAAATTGATTTATTAAAAAGAGAAATTGAGGACCTGAGATATGAAGGATATCAACTCAGGAAAGGACAGAAACCCCTGAAGGCTGAATTAGAAGCAAAAACCAAGGACTTTAGGAAGCTTCAGGAAGAGTATAGCAACAAGTGTGAAAATTATGACTATATTAAGAGACAACTTGCTGCTGTAACTGAAGAACTTGACACTTTGAAAATCAAGTGTGGAAAAACAGACGTTAGTTTCAAAAATTATACTGTGTCAAGTCAGACAGTCGAGTCATTATTTGAAACCCAATTAAAGTTCAAACAAAACCAACAAAAGGGTTTAGGATACGATAATGTACCTCCTCCTTTCAATCATGCATATCAGTATCACCCGTTGACCAAAGAGGAGATTGCCAATGAACCATTCACGGTTTGTGGCAAACCAGCGGGATTTATGTCAGGAGGAGTTATTAATATTGAAGATATTAATGTTGCTACTTCATGTGCAGGTAAAGTAGCAGAAGATGAGAACAAGGAGAACACTACTGAACAAACCAATGACTCCTTGAACTCAAAATTTGTTGCTTCGAATTCTGTTACTCCTAACAAACCTGCCATTGAGAAACACAGGCCACCAATTCCAACGCAACAGAGTGCTTGTTGCAAGTGTGCATGTGGGAACAATAAGAGTCAAGGCAAGGATACGCCACCAGGGGCAGCAAGAAACAATTTCCCAGTGACCAAAAAGACTTGTTTTCACTGTGGAACACCTAGACACATTGCCAATAATTGTCCTAATTGCGCATACGTTCCCTACTATGCACAAGGCTGGCAGAACGCGCCAAGAAGGAGATTTTTCAAAAGAAACCCCTTTAAGGTCACGTTCAGACAATGCCAACTGGAATGCCAAAAAGGCCAAGAATTCAACTCCCAAGGCCAAGCATCCAACTCCCAAGGCCAAGCATCTAACTCCCAAGGTCAAGCATCCAACTCCCAAGAACAAGAAGGGAATGCTGGCCCAGAAGTCTAGGTCAAGAGATGCTCCTGTGAAGCCATGACCGGTTAGGTCAAAGTCATCTCGGTAGCCGGCTTCAAGTTCCAAATCAAGTGACGAGGCACCCATCGGATCGAACAAGAAATGGGTTAAACCCGAATATAGATGGGTTCCAAAGGTGAAAACTCCCAACTCTTCTAATGACTCTAATATTTCATCGTCTTCTGTTTGTGATAATCAGGATATGTCATGGGAGAGAGTACCCTGCATTGATGACAAAGGTCGACCCAGTTTCAAAATGGACTGGGTTCCAAAGACAAACTAATCCCGCTCTGTGTCAGAGCAGCTATGGAGGCATATCATCAGACTCCAGTTTGTTGGTTGTGGTTGCTCCTGGCATATGATTGGGGACATCTCTCAACTGTACAACATTCAGAACTTTGTTGAGAGTATGTGTCTTTTTGCGGGAAAGGAAGAAAGGAAGAGATCACAAATGGGGTTAGTGCTTAATGATATGAAGAATTTTCGGATCTGTTCTGAGATTATGCTTGCTGTTCTCAGACCTTCTGAATGCAGATTCAATCAGTGAATTACGGTTTGTGTTTTCTTCTCTATACTACGGAGTTTTTCTTAAGCTGGTTCGCTTTAAAGACTAATTTTTGTTTTAGCATAGTTTAAATTTGCGCATTTACTTTCGTTTCTCTCCTATGCACAAATTTAGGGGGAGAAATAAAAACAAATCAAAAATTAGAAAATTTTCAAAAATCCAAAAACATTAGAAAATAAAAAAAAATAAAAATATATAGTGTTAATGGAATGTGCTTGCAGGAGATGTTTTGGGAAATGAAATTAGCAAGTGATAACGGGCAATCTGAATCGGCGTAACGTACCTAAGTTGAATCGTCTACGCTCTGTGTCCGATGCGCTGGTAGGCACGAAAGATTTTAAATGGACTTGACTAGGGAAAGTTGAACCTAATGAATTTAAGGACTTGACAAACTTTGACCTAGTTAGATCCGTTTAACCTGATTTCATGACGCTCTGATAGGTTGAGCAGGGAGATATACATGGGAATCTACTGGTCACATTAAATAACCCGTATCTAGAACTGTGGATTCACTTTTCCTCGATGTGCGGATTCTGTACTTAATTCCGGTTGGATGGGGCGACTGGTAAATTCCAAAAAATTAGGTCTGTAGAATATAGTTTTCTTTCTGTCTGTCTGTTATTCATATGTTGTCTCCTTTGCGTGACTTCCAATCCGACCTGGTAAACAACATATGCAACTCTATTTCTCTGCAGGTTATATATATGAAATTCCTCTTATCTGTTAGCCATATGTTGTCTCCTTTGCGTGACTTCCAATCCGACCTGGTACGCAGCATATACAACCTTCTACTTCTCAATCCCTCTGAAACAATAAGTAATAGCAATCTGAATCTGTCCTCTCTCTGAATGATTGTCTGCTCACCCAGTGTAAGGAGTACTATGGAAGTTCTTGATGTCTGGGGCATATCAGGAAGCGGGAAACATGTTCTAGTACACTTAAAATTGAACACATACAGATTGTCTGTAGATCTCGCTGCTCGATTTAGGTGGACAACAATATCCCTGGTTGTAGTCAGTTAAATGGTCTTAAGAAAAATTTATTTAAGAATTAGGGCCAATCATCATAATAAAGTTACAATTAGATATATGAATGTATCATGTCATTGGTAAATTGTCCAAAATTGTCACAAAATTTTCGTGTTTAAGTGGACCACAATACTGGCGATCGATCAGACGAAGATGTGAAGATAAGGGTACCGACAAGTGGAATAAGGCTGTCCAACAACTTTGATCCCAAATCACTCTTAAAGTTAGCTATTATTTTTGTTATTTTTAAGTTTGTTCATAGTGTTCTTCTAATTTAAATAAAAGGGGAGAATTAAAAATAAAAAACAAACAAAAATCAAAAAAATTCAAAATAAAAAAAGTGTTATTTCTGTTTTACTTTTGTTCTAAGTTTTCTTTAATTTTTGTTTTGTCTTGAAAAGTGATTTCAGGTGAAGATGAAACTCATGGAGTTTGTGTTGAAGATTTCTGAGCCAAAGGCTTCGTCCGTGAGCATCGAAGAATTCTCATTCGAAGGAGCAAGAAATGAAGATTATTCTTTCAAATTCAATCTTTCAACCCTAGAAGCAAGGTGAAGCTGAAATTGAAGATTATGTGACGGATTGCATTGAAGTCTCCTCAATCATTCTGCTGCTATCTTAAACCTGCTGAAGCGATCCAGAAGATTATTTCTCTGTGATGTTCTCTTTGAAGATTCTCAAGCTGAAAGCGCCATCTTTCAAGAATCAGTACAAGAAGCCTCCTCACCCAATGTGCGTTCAATTCCAAATCTTGAAGAATTGCCCAACTGCTCAAGATGAAGTCATTCATTGAAGATAAATGCTGAAGCCAAGCTCTCGATGAAGATTAACAAGAAGAACCAGCTACTTTTTAGGGGGAGCTTGTTGGGTCATTAAGAAAAGAAAGCTATAAACCAAGGGGGAGATTGTTGGGTCAAAATATGGTTTATACTTTGCTTTTCTGGGCAATTATATTTTTATGTAATATTTTATGAGCTTACAGTCTAGTTTACGATCAGGTGGTGTTTATGGTTGAGTTTACGGCCGTAAACAGGTTTGCGGCCGTAAACAGGTTTGCGGCCGTAAACCCATTTATGTCCCATGTTCACCAAGTCCATATTCTCCAAGTGTAAATATAGGTGTTAGGGTGAGGAGTAGAGATTGATGAACACGAAGAGAGTTTACGGCGAGAGAGAATAAGGAGCGTATGTCTGTAACTGTGTGAGTCTTGTGAAAAGGAACTTCATTCTAATCAATTCAAACAAGATTCATATTATTCTTCTTCTCCTTCTCTTCTATTTGATCTGACATCATCCGTTCGATTGGGATTCCGCACCATCAAACGGATCTGATTGATACACAGGCAAATTAGGGACTTTACACCATTTACAAGAAAAGTACCTGAAGCGACGTCTGCTCCCTCCTTCGCAGCCTCGAGCGTCATCTGGAAGGCTCTTGCCTTCGGCTTCGGTGGTACGTTGGGTCTGCTGCCTCTTTCTTCTTCGGTCAGTCCCTCGAAATGTGCCCCTCCTCGTTGCACTCATAACAAACCTTCTAAGTGAACGTGCATTCGTTGGCATAGTGCCCAAGCTTTCCACATTTGAAACAAGTGAATCCTCCGTCAGATTTCCCCTGATGCTTCTTCTTGCACTTGTCGCACCATTTTGCTTCGGCTCCTCCTCCTCTCGAACCAGACTTCGAGAATTTACTCTTCTTACCGGACCTCGAGGATCCGTCAAATTTCCTTTTCTCTACCACCTCCGCTCTCTCCAGACCCTTCTCTCGTATCTGGGTCTCCACATTCTTAGCAGCCCAGATGGCGGCTTTCATAGTGGTTGTTTGCTTGACCATTGGACCAAAGTCCGTTGGTAATCCGAGCGCAAACTTGTTAATGTTGGAGAGTTCAGTTGGGACGAGGTGAGGAACAAGCTTCATTTTCTCTGTAAAGCTCGCAGCGTATTCAGTAACACTCATTCTTCCCTTCTTTAGATTCTGGAACTCGTTGTTGATCTCCAGAAGATGCTGCTCAGAGCAGTATTGCATCTTTAACTGCACCAGAAAATCCTCCCATGACATCTTGCTTGCTTCACCTTTGGGCTTTGAATCAGCTAGTAGCATCCACCAGCTTAGTACTCTAGATTTCAACAGAGGAACCGCGAGAGCGGTCTTCTGACTGTTGCTACACTCGCAACTCTCAAACATCGTCTCCATCTCGGAGATCCAGTTTGTGACTTCCACCGATGTCGGGCTTCCAGATAGACTCGATGGTTTGGATGCCATGAAATCCTTGTATTTGCATCCACGTCCGTCAGTTCCTCCATCCTGGTGGTTTCGCCTAACTATCGGTGGGTTGACTTGACCAACAGTCTCACTGTAGTTTCCTCCTTCTGACTGCCCATCATTCAGCTCGGACTGTTCAATTGGTACCGTAAGTTCTTCTCGGTTCTGTTGAAGTAAACGCCTTGTTTCCTCCATTTGGCGATCCAACATCATCTTGATCATCACTTGCACTCCAGCCATTGTTATTGGCTCAGGTGCCACTTCCTCGACAACATGTATTTGTTGTATCACTGGAGGTTGAGGGGGTTGGTTCCTATTTCCATTTGTGTTTACGTTTTTGCTATGGGTCCTTGCCATCTTGATCTATACACCGAATAAGGGGAATTTAGGTCTTTATTTAGGATAGACGTTTAAATCATCTTTATCTCTCTGAAACGTTAACATGCTAGTTCTAATATTGTAGTCGTACGTTTAGAATCCTAAACACATAAGGTTTCCATATCCGGTCGGCAACAGATCATAGATCCGAATAAATAATAGCATATAAAGCACAAAGCATTTAGCACATAAAAGCATTTTAGGCATAATTCATAAAATAAGCTAGTGCTCACATCTCACAATCACCACTTAGCATTCTAAGTCTAAGTCTATAAATCCTACAAATTCCTAGTTCGCTTAAACGAATGCTCTGATACTAACTATGACATCCCCATTTTCACGGCCAGAAAAGACCGATTTTGTTTATGCTTCGTTTGAAAATCAGGGTAACATTTTAAATAAAAGTGATGCGGAATTTGTCCCAAAACATTTTATGATAACGATTTATCAAAAGCATTTCCAAAGAAATGTATTTCATTAATAAACTCGGGATGTCATGTTCGATACAGATCAAAAGCATAAATAGTACAATATAAGTCTTACTACATTATTTCATATCTACATGTCTATATCCGTAATCCCTCATCCAAAACATCACATTTATGCTCGAGCGCCACTACCTGTAATATATAAAACTGAGTGGGTCAGGCTTGTGAGCCTGGTGAGCACATAGGGTTTTCAATCCATAATAAATAAGTGTATTAATTTCATCAATCAACAATAACCCGATTACCCGTTCCCGTTATCCTCACTTTACGTCCCTAAACACCTATCATAAGGGACCTAGCCTAAGGATCATCATTGGGATGGACATTACTGCTAAGGGGGTTCCTCAGCAATAAATGCCCTATAGGCAACCATGTGGGGGATGGAGTACACCGGTGAACACATCGTTCACAAACACCTACATGTTGCGAGCCTGCTAGCGTTCCACTGGACTGTCTAGAAGAGTCCGTGGTCGTTATCCATACTCCGGTAAATGATAGAATCACCAATAACAACATCGATGCCTCTCATTATTTTATCACACATCACCTATTACATCTACCCATGTTTTACCCCAACATTTTTGTAGATATAAAATACATATACAGTTTAAATCATTGAAAACATGTATAAAAACGTTCATCCGGCATAGATAGCAAGTATTCAGATAATATGCATACATAGCACGTAATTTATATAAAATACTTCATATCTATGTGTAAGCTTAAAGTAACTATGCACTCACTTAAAAAAGGTGGTGATTCTGCCTTTGAACAACGCTTCGTTTTCTCAAAACAATTATCCCTTGATAAAACCTCGTATCAACATCACTAGGGTTTAGTCTAACATTAACCGCGACTAATTAATAGTCTAGCTATTATTATTATTATTATTATTATTATTATTATTATTATTATTATTATTATTATTATATAAGCGTTAAATAACACTCAATATAACTCATAATAATAGCCCAAATGATTATTTTAACGACCTAATAACATTACTATAATTATTTAAAAGTTCTATTAAAAATTGCGTAGGCGTAGCTCACTTACAACGGATTTTAAAGAAAACCGGGCTTTGCTCGGAGCAACGTTTCCGTACCGAAAGACCCTTTTCTCGGGACTCCGGAAGCCTCGGGGCTTCCCTCGGGTGCTTGGGATTTTTCCTAGGGTTTGGGGGGTTAAAGGGGTAGTGAGAAAAAGTAGAGAGAGAAAGAGTTGTGAAAATGTGTGAAAAATCCGGGAGAATTCGCATGGTATTTATAGGGACCGAAGCCTCTCGAAACACTAGGCGTTCAGCAGCTACGCGACGCATAGCTTCGGATAAGCTTGCCAGGAGGATCCAGCTGACTCGCACTCGGTTTCGAATGGATAAGGGTGAGGGTACGCGGGGCATACCGACTTCGAACATAGGGCATATGCGAGGGCGACGTGGCGATCATCGAACGCGAGGCTAGATCAGAGATGGACGGACTAGATCGCGCCACGTCATCGGATTTGCAACAGGTCTCGCAAATTCACCTTCCAACTTTAAAAATTTGTATCTTTCTCATACAAGCTCCGTTTTTGACGTTCTTTATATATACGCGAAGGTAGGAACGTACTCTACAACTTTCTTTTAGACTTTGTCGGCTAATTTTGACTTTATTTTAAAAGATATATTTTTTAACAGGCCGGGACAGGATTGGTCCGTTAAAAATTCATAACTTCTTCATCCGTCGTCCGTTTTCGTCTGTCTTTTTATCGTTGTAATAATATTAACGAGATCTTCGATTCTCGTTTAGGTTGTGTCGGTTAAAAACCGCTCAATCTAATATTCGAACTTCAGGCTGTACATTGCTAAGCTGAAACTTCGAAAAATCATAACTTCCTCATACGAAGTCAGATTTGGGCGTTCTTTTTATGGACGCTCTCGGTTTAACGTTTTCTACGAATTTCGCCTTAGATTGCTAAGGGTAAAACTCGCTTTATCGTAAATTCACTATTTATGTTTCCCGGTATCGTGCCGGTTTCATCACGAAACTTCGACGGGTCATAACTTCTTCGTTATAACTTGGATTTCGGCGTTCTTTATATTTCCGGAATCCTTGTTTCGACCACTACAACTTTATGTAAAGATATCGGCCTTATCTCATACTTTAATTTTGACTCTTATTTTTATTCTTTATTAATTATACATTTATAATTAAACAATAAGCACATAAATTCACATAATTCACAAAATAATCAAATATTTCATCTTTATTACATCAAAAGAGTTACAATAGTTGACCTAGACTATTACATCGTCTAAATTGCTTAGCCCCGAAACCCGAGCGTTACATTTTGAAATGGAGAATTTAAGTATTGGATTAACCCACACCCAGAGAATTACTTCATGGAATTTATCATGAGTAATTCTAAGACGATAATATCTTATGATCTTTAAACAGTGATATATGAGTTGTTTTCTACGAGTTGGTTATGCATTGATGATAAGTAAAAACATCAGTAACTTGATGTTATTGTTGTGCATGATTTGATAAGTAAATAGTACAAACATATAAGTCAAAGTTTATCTTTTCCTTTTTCCCTAACGGGAAAAGAGATATCTTCGGCCCCTCAATGATTTGGTTTTGACTTATGGGTCGGGCCATGCAGGACTAAATTGATGTGTTCGATTAGTAGTTCTTTGTCATTACAAATCAGAAAATCGGGAAAAAAGTATTGGACAATAATATTGACTTAGTTCCATGTCGTTTTTCCACATGATATCTTGCTGAACGGAGGACTATATGATCACTTATCTTAGGACTCATATCAGACTAGGTTAGAGTTCAACAGCGAATTTAAGAGCTATAATTTGCTAATCAGTTTTTGAAGTTTTACTGACAACTATAGTTATTAGACTTATCAAAGTGCGAGACTATTGCATTATGTAAGGTCCTAGAAACGGATCTTAACCAGTGATCAAGCAATCAATCAATCAAATTAGAACAAGAATTGGAGTAGAAAAAGAAGAAAAATCAAGCTTGCACACATTTATATATCAAAAACGTCCGGTACAACTTGAGAGACTCTTGGCCGTGAACTCTAAACGATCAACAACCGACAAAAGACCTTGACCTGCCCTATAAATAGAAGACTCTGGCCGTAAACAGGGTTTACGGCCTTAAACTTGTTTACGGTTGTAAACACATGACCTGGCCGTAAACACCCAAACATCATGAAAATACATAAAATGACTTGAAAGACCTTTTACAATGGAAATCCTAGACCAAACCATAAACTGGACCCTTCAATCTCCCCCTTGGTTTGCGACTAGCTTAACTCAATCTTTTTCAACAAGAACATATGATTTGCCCATAGCCTCGTTCCACATCCTTTTGTTGATGATATCAACAACCATAGAGGTATATTCTTTAGCAGTTGGCTCAAAAATATCTTCTGCAACCTTGATCTGATGAAGGTTCAACTGATGAATATCCCATCTTCCAAATTGAAACAGATGTCTTTTGTCATACAATCGAATGCATCCATCTTGAAGTTTTATAACAACAGGAGCTGTAGTTTCATCAAAAACACAGTAGAGCATAGACTTCAATGAACTATCTGGATAATTCTGAAGCACATGAATATGTTTCACTTGGCTGGTGGCATGCCACATCACAGTTTGAAGAGGAAGATTGGTTCTGGGATCAAGTACATTGGGGTATTGTTTGATGATTGACTCTGCAGTCTTCATTGCAGGAAAACCCTTCATCACTTGATACTCCAAAAACTTCTTGAAATGTGTTGCCTTGGGATCACGTGAAGGATTTGCAAAAGGAGCATTCGATAATTCTGTGAGATCAACCCTGGTCCAGGAATGGAAATCATGAATTTTTTTTTATAAAACTCCGTGTTACCACTCTTGCATCTCACGATCCACATATCTAGAGTATCATGAAAGCCCCATGATACAATTCCTGACCTATCACCATATACGTCTCTAAAACATTTCTCTTCAAGATCTATAACAGTGATTTTGGGCTGATTTCCAAGAGCATTTTGATCTGAGTTTTTTTTAAACAAAAGTTGTCTTTTCTAAGCAGATTTCGCCATTTTGGCATGTTTCAGAGCAACAACATTTGGAGCTTGAGCTGGTTCCTCTTCAAAACGATCCATAACTCGAGATGTTTGAACAGGTGGTGGCATAACAGGGGGAGCTTGAGAAGGCAGATACATTCTTGACTCATCAACGGATGATTTGAACTTGTCTCCAAGTTCCTCTTTAAACTTCTTCTTCAGATGCAAGTAGCTAGCAGTGAGGAGACCAAAGTAAGTCTGAAGATCAGTGATCTGATTTGTGTTTAGAGTCTTGTCCTCTTCAAGATCAGCAACTTGAATCTAGAGCTTGGTATTTTCAGTCATAAGATCAGCTACCCGAATGTCAAGCTCAATATTTTTCTGATTAAGCACATTTATCTCCTTCTGAAGCCCAAGAATAGTGGGATCATCTTCTCCTGAGTGGCCTTCCCTAATAGAAATTCTTTTAGCTATGGGAGAGGGCACTGAGCTTTGTTCTTTAGCAAAATGTAGAGCAAGCCTCACAGAGGCAGCATCGTGATCAGGCCTAGGAGGAGAAAATTTTGTGGGTGCTGAAGAACCACCAACATCAAAGGTGGTGCTTGGTCCTTCATGAGATGGTACAGATGAATCAGTAGTAAGAACAAGTGTTGGATGAATTGGAAGGCCTTGAGATAGATCAGAGATCAGCACACCAGGTCTTGGATCAAGCCTTCTTCTTTTAACAGGAGGCGAGGAGGTTAGAGTTGTTGTAGGATCATTCTTAGGTGGCTCTATTGTAGGAAGAACATTATCAAGGGGAGGAATCCCTGAAACTGTCTCCTTAGGAATTGAATTGTCAGCCATCTGATTAGAGATAGGAGCATGGTTTCAAGAACATCTTCAGTCTCCCGCATCCCCGTTGCTGGATGAGCAACATCATGGATACTGTCAAAGAACACATCGAGGTTTTCATCGGACAAAAGATTTTCATTGCATCCAAAATTCAAGGGAATATCATCCTTGTCATAGCCAGTAAGATTGAGATCCTCGAGTGGATCATGAGCATCTTCAGTGTTTGCAGATGCAGTTTCCTTAGATCCCTCACTGTAGTCATTTTGAACAGGCACAGATGTCATATCATGTTCTTTTGCCACAGAGGCATTAGGAATAGTAGCTTCCTCTTCATGATCTGAAACAATTATGACATCATTTTCTGAAGATACCTGCTCTGAAGATACATGCTCAGAAGATATTTTGTCAGACGACCCATTAGATTCAGATGCTTCATTCAACTTAGCAAGCTTTCCAAATTTAACCAGGGGAAACTTTCCATGAAAGATGACTTTTCCCTTGTGATTTTGTTTAATCAGTCCAACAGTGTGCGGACCAAGAGACTTCATATCCAGGGTTTCTCCTTCTTTGACCATCCCTGGGATTTGCACATCAATAAACATCTGAATGAACCTGGGATACATCAAGAATGTGTCCCGTGTCTTTGCTTTGATATTCACCACAAATTCCTCCAAGATAAATTTTGAAAAATTGAAGTTGATTCTTGCAGCAAGTGCGGTAATAGCTCCTGTATTTCTCAAGGAAATCTCGTCAGCACCAGTTCTTCTGCCAGATATGCAACTCACAAAGATGTGAGCCAAAAATCTCTAGTAAGGTGGCAGTAGTTTCTTCACAGTGGGAGGAAAATTGCCTTCATACCCCATCCTAACAAGTATTTCTTGGGTGATATTGATTTCAATCTCAGTAGGAAATGAAGATTAATCATCAATCAGAAGAGCCTCTCTGATGAATTGCTCTATAATGACAACACTGCATCCTTTCACATCAGCTTCAACAGTGACAACTCCATCGTTTCCCTTCTCCAGCTTAGCGGTTTTCCAGAAATCTCTGATTGTGCCTTGATAGACAATAGGATTTACTGTGAGAGCAGTAGACAAGCAGCACTCCCTTAGCCCATGAATCATTGACTTGAACTCTCCATGAGTAACTGGAGGTTCCGCCAGTAAGATTGCCAAATTGTGACTGTCAGCGAATTTAAGGTTTGCCATTTAAAATGCACAAAACAGGCCGAGTGAGAAAACAAAATATTTAAACAATATAAAGGTTATGCTTCCCTCAATTAAACAATATATTTTGGCCTTTTACAAAAGAAAATAACTTTATTTAACTAAAAAGAAGTTTACGGTCATAAACAGCTGGGCCGTAAACAGCCCGACTATAAACAGTCTGGCCGTAAACGGCTAGGCCGTAAACGCCAACAGATGTTTTTCTTCGATTAAGCCCTTAATATCCGTCAATATGATGTAATAACTACATACCAGTGGTCGGTTATAGCATACCTATAGGAATCACAAGTCAATTTCTTGAAAAATCAAAAAAAAATTCGAAGGAGAGAGAAGGCACTGTAGAGTTTACGGTCGTGAAAACAGAAAATGAAGAAGTGGAGTAGATTTCGGCTTTTAACTCAATTTTATACCATATTGAAAATTGGGCTGCAATCCACACTGTGTAAAACGAAGTACAATACCCAAATTTAAAAAAAAAAAATAAAACATCTTGAGGATAAAAATAAAATTAAACAAAAAATAAAAATAAAAATAATTTCTAAAGTTTTAAATTTTAAGACAGAAATTAAATTTAGACACTAAAAATAAAAAAATAAAAATAAAAATAAAAGTACAATAAAACTAATTGAAAGTAAAAAAAAATAAGAATTAAAAATGAAACAGACTTGATTAATTTCAAATAACACTGAGCATAATTTTGTGTTACTGGGATCAAAGTTATTAGACATCTTTGATCCGCTTATCGGTGCATTTACCTTCATGTCTATGTCTGATCGATCGCTGGTATTGTGACTTAAACACAAAGGATTTGTGATAAAATTTAGGACAAAATATTAGTGACAAGACATTAAATCCTGTGAACTTAGATATTTTTCCTGAAAGACCATTCAACTGACGATGACCAAGAATATTGTTGTCCACCTAAATCAAACACCGAGATCTACAGACAACCTGTAAGTGCTCAATTTTAGGTGTACTAGAACGTGTTTTCCGCTTCCTGATATACTCCGACAATCAAGGACTTCCAGAATACTCCTTACCTCAGGTGAGCAGACAATTATTAAGGCGTAAAATAGATTTAGAATGCATATGTTGTTCACTCAGGTCGGATCTCTTCCAATCACGCAGAGAGTGAAACATATGATTGAATAGAGTTTAGAGGGACTGAGAAGTAGAAGGTTGCATATACTGTGTACTAGGTCAGATTGACAATCATGCAAAGGAGACAGTATATGACTAACAGATAGAAAGAATAGCATAGAAGAAGATGCAGAGAAACAGAGTTGCATATGTTGCATTCCAGGTCAGATATGTTCCAATCAGCAGAGGAAGCAACATATGACTAACAGATAGAAAGAAAGAAAACAATTTTCTAAAAACCTAATTTATTGGAATTCCCCAGTTGTCCCGTCAAAGTCGGAATTAAGGACAAAGTCCGTATATCGAGGAAAAGTAAAACCATAGTTATAAATACGGATTCTTTTAATGAGACCGATGGATTCTCATGTATATCTCCCTGCTCAACCTACCCGAACATCGTATTGTCAGGATAAACGGATCTATCTAGGTCAAGTTTTGTCAAGTCATTAAATTTCGTAAGTTCATCTTTACCTAGTCCGGTCCATTTAAAATCTTTCGTCCCTACCAGCGCATCGAACACAGAGCTTAGACAATTCAGCTTTGGTACGTTACGCGGATTCAGATTGCCTGTTATCACTTGATGATATCACTTACCGTCACATCACCTACAAACAAAACTATTAGCAACATAATTTTTTTAATTTTCTGATTTTTTAATGTTTTTGGATTTTTGGATTTTTTAATGTTTTTGGATTTTTGAAAATTTTAATTTTTTGTTTGGTCTTTGTTTATTTATCCCCCTAAATTTGTGCATGGGTGAGAATGAAATCAAAAATGCGCAAATTTAAACTAACCTAAAACAAAAATTAATCCTCAAAACGAATCATTTTCAAAAAGCTCACAAGCACATCGAATCGAGCTTTGTTAAAAGGATTTGTGAATAGATACGCCACATTATTAGCAGTAGGGACTTGTTCCAGCCGGATGAGCAAACGCTCATAGCAGTCTTTGATAAAATGAATTTTGATATCAATGTGCTTGGTTTTAGAATGTTGGACAAGATTTTTAGCAATCTGAATGGCAGCCTCATTATCACAGTAGATAGGGATTTCTAGATAGTTCAAACCGTAATCCAACAGCTGATGTTGGATCCAGATAACTTGAGAACAACAGGCAGAGGCAGTAACATATTTCGGACCTGCTATTGAGGTTGAGACGATGTACTGTTTCTTGCACTGCCACGACACCAGCCTGTCTCCAAGGAATTGACACCCTCCTAATGTAGATTTCCTGTCAAGCTCACAGCCTCTATAATTACTGTCAGCAAATGCGTAGAAATCAAATTCAGAAATTTTTCGGGTACCAAAGACCCAATTTTGGGCTGCCTTTGATGTACCGAAAGATTCTTTTGACAGCAATAAGATATGAAAGTTTAGGATTAGCCTGATAACGTGCGCATTGACAAACTGCAAACATGATGTCTGGACGGCTTGCAGTTAGATACATCAACGATCCGATCATCAATCTGTAGTGTGTCTGATCTACGGATTCGCCATCAATATCCGGATTCAGCAGGGGTCTTTCGGCCATCGGTGTCGATGCATGTTTTGCAGCTTGAAACCGAACTTCTCAAGAATATCCTCCACATATTTAGCTTGATGGAGCAGGATTCCGGTTGACTTTTGTTGGACCTGAAGCCCTATAAACATGGTCATTTCACCCAACGAACTCATCTCAAACCGCTTTTTCATAACGCCTTCAAACTCTTTGCATAGCTGCGCACTGGTAGACCTGGAGATATTATCGTCAACATAGATCTGAACTAGAATCTGATCATTACCCACATGCTTGATGAATAAAGTTTGATCGATAGTGCCACGAGAGTATCCATGCTCGAGAAAGTGCTTTGTGAGAGTTGCATACCACGCTCGAGGAGCTTGATGTAACCCATACAACGCCTTATCTAACTTGTAGACATGATTGGGAAACTTAGATTTAACAAACCTAGGGGGTTGATCAACATATATTTCTTCCTTCACCTTGCCACACAAGAAATCTGTCTTGACATCCATTTGGAAAACCGTGAAGTTTATGTAGGAAGCATATGCAAGGAAGATACAGATATCCTCCAAGCGAGCCACCGGAGCATAAACCTCAGTATAATCAAGACCCTCGATCTGTCTAAGCCCGCGAACCACCAATCTTGCCTTATTGCGCACTATGACTCCAGAATCATCCTGCTTATTTCGATAGACCCAGCGTGTGTCAAGAGACTATTTGCCCTTAGGTAACTCAACCAGTCTCCAAACCCCAAGTTTTTCAAATTGATTCAACTCTTCGTGTATAGCATTTACCCAACTGGGCTCATTCAAATCCATTTCAACGTTCTTTGGCTCAATTTGAGAGATAAAGCAAGAATAGAGACATGTATTGACATCTCCACTCTGACTTCGCGTTCTTACCACATCGCCTAGCTGACCAATGATGTTTTTGATCGGATGATCGCGTTGAGTTCTTGAAGGTATCTCCTGGCTGATATCATTGAGTGAAATGGTAAGATTGTGAATGTTGATAGCTCCATCATTTGCTGAATGTTCCACATCAAATGAACCTATCTCATTAGATGGATCTGCTACAAACTCATTTACAATTTGTTCAGGAAAGAGTAGTTCCATAAAAGTTGGAGTAACAACGGAAGCATCTCTAGACATAAACTCTCTTTCAACAGGAGTAAGAGGTGTAGCATCAGCATCTGGAGTATCATGTTGAGCGTGAGATTATGGACAACCAAGTGGAACAAATGACTCCTTATAGGTATTGAAGAGGATACCGTTGGAGGTCTGTAAACAACTTCTTCGTCTTCATCTTCAGGAACAATCTTCGAACCAGAGGAAGAACCCGATGAACCATCTGAAGACACATTTAAGGATTTGAATAACGATGTGTAATCAAATAACCAATCAGGACCCACTTGAGCATCCGTTTCATTCTCCTCCAACCAGCGCACGTCGAAGGATTCTACAATCTGCTTTGTCTTCTTATTGTAAACTCTATACGCAGTGCTGCAACATGCCCCACGAAATAACAGTCATCGGCTTTGGCATTGAATTTCGGGTTGGAATCTAGGTGAAGAAGGGTGCAAGGGCAGTCAAATACGCAGAAGTGACTGACTGAAGGTTTATGAGCCTAAAGAATTTCGTACGGAGTCTTCATCTGGGCTTTGTTGATCAAAACACGATTTTGAACATAGCAAGCAGTGTTAATCGCCTCAGCCTAAAAGAAAACAGGTAACTTGGAATCACAAAGCATCGTACTTGCAGCGTCTTTCAATGTTCTATTTCTCCACTCAACAACACCATTTTGTTGAGGTGTGTGAACAGAGCTGTATTGATGCACAATTCCCTTTTCTGCATAAAAGTGATCAAGAACTGCATTCTTGAATTCTGTTCCATTATCAGTGCAAAGTGCCTTCACCTAGTTGTTAGTTTGGTTCTCAATCATCACAACGAACTTCTTTATCAGATCAACAACCCCAACTTTGTTGGATAAGAAGAAAACCCACATAAAATGAGAGAAATCATCGATCACAACTAGACAATACGAGTTTCTGTTGATGCTTAGGACATTGACCGGACCAAATAAGTCCATGTGCAATAATTAGAGCACCTGGCTGATTGAATTAACTTGTTTTGGCAGGTGTGGCTTTCTATGATACCTTCCCTGGGCACATGACACACACTTCTCAAATGTTATAAAGTCTCTAACAGGTAAGCCACGTACCATCACATTTTTCGCAAGACGATTCAGATTCTTAGCGTTAGCATGACCGAGTCGTCGGTGCCACAACATTGCATTTTGTTCTGAGACCTTCGAAAAGAGGCGGGTGACTTGTTCAGGAATGTTACTGTTCATATCGATGATATATGCATTGCTATCCTGCTTTGATTTGACAAGGATCCACTCTTTCGGGATGATAATGTCTGGCTTAAGGATCATGCACTCTTTATCAGTAAAATGCGTTGAATAACCTTTGTCACAAATCTGAGAAACACTCAAAAAGCTGTGTTTTAACTTGGGATAAAAGTTGACGTTCTCGAAACTCAGCACTCCATTTGTTACGGTTCCTCTCTGAGTGATTTTTCCACCTTCTCCGCACGCAAAGGAAACATATCCCCCATTAAAAGATTGAATGTTGCTCAATTGAGAGATGTCTCCTGTCATATGCTGGGAGTAGCCGCTGTCGACATACCAAGGTCTGACGACATTCCTCCGCAACTGTCCCTGCAAAATGAGTGGGATCATTTAGATTTGGGAACCCAGGTCATCACTTTCCTGGGTTGACCCTTCACTGACTCAGATTTGTCTTTTAAAACCTTTAATTTTGAATTATCATTTAAAACATTTTCAGAGGATGACGGTGATTGGTTGGAAGTTAATTTGGGAATCCACTGATATTTAGGTTTCTTAACAATCGCAGGTGGTTTTGAAACATTTTTCTTTTCAGTTTGCATTGAGCATCTGGATTTTCTACCAAAAGTGGTTGAAGACCCAGATACGCTCTTTGACGAAACCGATCTCGGCGGAGCCTTGTTCGATTTTGGCAAACTGGTTGTGACTTTGTTATTAAAAACTTGTTTATTCTTTTGAAAACCTGCCCTTTTCTTGTGTTGATCATCCTTCCAATCATCATCTCGAGAACGAGTTCTTGAAGACTTTCTAGTTAAAGACCTTCCTCTAGACTCATTCTCTCCTCTTGGTGACAGAAAATGCACAAAAGCCTAATTAGGACAATTCCTAGCAATATGACCACCAGTACCACAATTGAAACAAAATTGTTTATTGTTATTGAAACTGGTACTGCATTTATCAGATTTATTTTCTTTAATGACACCCTTACTTTTCCCACAAGAACATGTGCAAGAAACAGATTGTGCGATAAGTGAGGGTGCATCAGATTGTGTGACATGTGGAGTGGGTGTGCTTGTAACTGAAACATCAGAAGTATCAGGATTATCAAACAATTCATCAAATATGTCAAAAAAATTCAACTCAACATGAACCGATGCAATATCATCAATTTTAACATTAGAAACATTAAAGTTTTCATTCAAACCAAAAACAGCAGGTTCAGACAAAGTTTTATTATCAGAAACACATCCTTCAGCTTCTTGCTTTAACTGATCTAAGGATTGATCTGCAGGGGAAGTAGAAACATTAGTACTTTCAATATTAATAATTCCTCCTGAAACAAAACCAGTTGGTTCGCCATAAACCATGAATGGTTCGTTGGCAATCTACTCTTCAATACGCGTGGTTGTTCCCATAACTGAATCCAGTCGTGATGATGAGCTTGACTTTGAGAATCCATTTTTTTTAAAAAAAAAATTAATCAAATAAGATTAAAAAACAAGAAAATGTCAAGAATTAGTTTGCGGTCAACAATTAGTTTACGGTAGGTTTACGGTCACGAGTTTACGGTCAGGGTGATTACGATCAATGAAGATTCATTGTTTACGGTCTATGAAGATGCTTAGTTTACAGTTGAAAGTCAGTTCATAGTTATTGAAGATTCTTGGGTTTACGGCCGTAAATAGGGGTTTACGTCCATGAACACTTGGCCGAAAACTCACAGAAGTTGACGAAAACTTGAAATTTTAGCAGATTCGATTCCCTCTTGTCATGAAATCACCAAACGCAGTCTCGAACAATGATGAATACAAAATCCTTTGACTGAAAACTTGATTGAGAGGAGTTTTGACACCGGTTTTGCTCTGATACCAATTGTAAGGTCCTAGAAACGGATCTTAACCAGTGATCAAGCAATCAATCAATCAATTAGAACAAGAATTGGAGTAGAAGAAGAAGAAAATAAAGCTTGCACACATTTATATATCAAAAACGTCTGGTACAACTTGAGAGACTCTTGGTCATGAACACTAAACGATCAACAACTGACGAAAGACCTTGACTTACCCTATAAATAGAAGACTCTTGCCGTAAACAGGGTTTATGGCCGTAAACACCCAAACATCCTGAAAATACATAAAATGACTCAAAAGACCTTTTACAATGGAAAGCCTAGACCAAACCATAAACTGGACCCTTCAGATTACCATGATGTGGTAATGATACCACCTCATGGTGAAGTAGATAAACTAAACAGAAAGCAAAAATGGAGAAAACATGAAATGTCTAAGTTCATGCCATGAGCTTTAAGATCCCACGTCGTGAGTTCAGTAATTCATAAAAAAAAAAAAGTAAAGCTAAAAATTAACTTTTTACAGGTTTTACCCCGCAAAAAGGGTCGATTAACCTAAAATAATTAAATTAAAAACTAAAATAGTCGTTCCCCGGCAACGACGCCAAAAACTTGATGTGTCGTAATTACTACACCTACTATTAGTTTTACCAACTATCTAACTAACTATTACGATTTACGACAGCGGACCTATTCACAAATAATATAGCCCAAATAGTTGGGTATTGAACTCAGGGAAGGGATTTAATTTATGAATCTAACTACTAATAGATCAATCTAAAAACAAACAAAAGTCTGAAAGGGTTTTATCTCATTTTTCAAGTTCAGACAAACTTAAACACTTAACTAATACGGTTGTTATCAATATACTAAAAACACTTTCTTTTAGTTCGAATTCACTTCTTCTTTATGGTTAGTTACTAATTATGGATTAGTAAAGTTGGTTCCCAATTATTATGTAATTAGCAATTGAAGTCCAAATTTACTAATATTTTCACCAATTTGTGAACTACCTTGTATTGTCATACACAAGCAAAAAACATAATTAGTTATTATTTATAGATAGGCTATGTAAGATTTATCTAAGCAAACACAATTATTATCAAAATTTATGTTCTCCAGCACAGCTAAACTTGTTACTTTTATTACTTATCTACGATTTGGTCGATCATAACTCTAGTAATTTAATGGTCACTAAATCACTAGGTAATCAAGATCATGTAATTTAATGGTCACTTAGCCACACTTAACTTGAAATTAAGCAACAAAATCACAACTTTAACATGCTAGGTAATGATAATCAAACAAAAACACAAAACCAACTATTAAAATCCATAAATTAATAAATTAAGCGATAGAGTTAAAGTATCATCTAGCTAAACGAAAGCAAATAGGTTCAGCTACTCATGGCTGAAAACAAAAGCATATGCTCAACATAAATCAAAATGATTAAAGTTAATCAAACCGATGTGATGATGCGTTCTTCAATCTCCTAATCTCCAAGATATTTATGATTCAAAGTATTGTTTTGTGCACTTCTCTAAACTCTAAAATTGAATATCTCATAATACCTTTCCTCTAAGAAGCTCTGTAAATCATAAGAGTGAAGGGACATTTATAGTTTACCAAAATATGTGGCTCACGTCGTGAGAATTGGTGTCTCACGTCCTAAGCTCAGTAGTTATCCGTATTGGGTTTTTTTTCTGGAATTTTCTTCTTTTAATCTTCAATCCTCCAAAGTTCCAATCCTTTTCAATTTTGGTGCATATTCTTAAGAGTTTTTCATTTGACTGCAAAGCGAAATTCAATTCAGTAAGTACCAAATATCTTTGCAAATAACCAAAATATTACTTAAAATGTATTAAGATATTGCCTGAAAATGTGTATAAATATGGCAATATTATTAATGATTCATTGTATTAGCCATGCACAGATAAAACATTGACACTCTTTTCTGATGAGTACATTTCATACTGGAATGTATTACATGCATTATACCACTCTTTACCTTTTCTTCTAACAAAAATAATTAATGAGTCAAGTTAAGAAACCACATGTTGATGAAATCTCGCATTACTATGTCAATGAATGGTAGTTCAAACCTATACTATCAGGAGATATCACAATCTTACTATAATGCAAGCTGCAATTCTGACACTCTGGTCAATCATCTTTACTGTTGAAGAATTCTTGAGAGATCTTGCTCAATGTTATTGCTCTAAAGAAAATATAAATCTAAGGAGGAGTCAAGCTGACATCTATAATGGAACGTCATTCGTCTTCTCAAGGGGAGCTTTCGTTGAAGCTGAAGAACTTAATATTTCAATTTTACTCTCGGGGGGGGGGGGAGCACAAGATGAAAAATTAAAGAAATTATTGACAAACACAAGGGTATTCATGATCAAGAGGTGAAGTTGGCAATTCAACAGCTACTTAACAAATTCAAGAAGCTAAATCGTGTGCGATCAGATGGTCCATCTAGACTGTCCTCCTCAAGAAGAGCAGTCGCTCCCAGACAGTCCATGAATATAAAGTTTCTTCTTCCTTATGGAACTAGGTACAACAACAACAAACTACCAACATGAGTTGAACCAATTCAGTACATGTTCATCCGAGGACCAGAGTAGGGAATTTTCTATCTTGACATTTAAAAGCACATGTGCTTTCAACGTACTGATTATCTTCCTGCTGCTCCCACGGAGCATTTATTTCATCTTCGCTTGGGAGGACTTAGTCATTTTGAACTGGAAAGAGGATATCGTGTGTTGATATCCCTGGAGCTTAGCAAAAGATTAGAAGAGTTTCAAATTGATGAATTCCAATGGGTTAAGCCTAAGATCTTGAAAGAAGCTGACAAGTTCTACAATGGTTCTTCTGATGACTCTGAAGAAGAAGATTAGTTTTGACATCATCAAATAGGGGGAGATTGTAAGGTCACACCTTATGACCTGATGAGCCAAACACTCTACACGCTATTTGTCAGCATCAACGTTTACATCACTATCAGTGTCATCGTATCAAGTCTATCAGTTTCAGCGTGATGATAATTATTCTATGTAATTTGTTGTATATTAGGTAATGATACATATAATTATGGAATAGATAGTAGATCCAATATCTTTGTGATAAGGATTAGTTCTTAGTATAGATTAGATACAATCCCTTCAATCAAGGGATATACTTGTATAGATTAGTATATATTCAACATTAGGGTGAAACCCTAGTGTAACCTACAGCTTGTTGTCATAATCGTCTTTGTGACCATATTTATGAAAACCCCTTTCTTGGTGAATAACTATTTGGTGAATCCTTTGTGTTATTTATTTTTCTATTCTTTACTTGCTTTGATTAATTTGCTTTTGTTCTTTTTACTTGAAGTGTATCCGATCGACACAAACCTTCAAATACCAACTTGTAACATCCCAAATTCTAGAGTAAACTTTTCATTTTTAAAATAGAATAAACACCCTTCATTATTAAAGTTACATTCAAGTCAAACCAATTGTTCGAAATCGAGTTATAAGGAAAACAATATGGAACCTCGAATAATAAAAATGTTGATGTGTATGTACAGTCTCATCTTCGCAAGCCGATAAGTACATGAAAAACATTTAATCCACAACTACAAACCCAATGCTTAGTAAGTTCCCTAAAATATCGCATATAAAACAACATAAATGAACAACTATGGCTTATTAGCAATGCTAGAGACTATCAACAGTCCTAGTGGGCTAACAGCATGCCCTATAGGTTATCAGCAACCTGGGGATTATCAGTAGTCCCAATAGGCTAACAGCATGCCCTGTGTGTTATCAGCAACTTTGTCACACATATAACAACAAACAACATATAAGATCCCGTTGGTCAGCATGTATATACTACTACATAATAAAGATAGTGAGGAGACTCGCCTGAATGGAGAGATGAAATCCACTACAAAAAGTCCCATGGAATCAACTATACGAACCTCCTAAACCATTCACAAGCTAAATCTCAGACTATAGCTCAACACCTCTCCAAATTTGACTAAAATTCAACCATGGTCAAAATTCAACGATCAATAGTAAATGACCACATGATGCATGACTTATCTTTTAAGCTATTAATCTCCAAAGTCAATCATCAATATTTTCCAGAAGGCTTTCCTACACCTAACGGATCATAAAAATTGGAGCTTTATGGACATGCATAACTAACGCATGTCTCTTCCAATTTAGGTCATAAGTGTGGGAGAAAGGAACTCAAACTTATTCATGGGACAAAAAACTCCAAGAAACTCTAGATCTACAACATAAGACCTAAAAGGGACCTCAAGAAGCCATAAAGTTTCCAACATTATGGAATCCATTCCTTCAAACTTCCACAATCAATGGAATTTTTTGAAGGTAACACTGGTTGTAATTCTAATGGATACTATTTCAATATATGCAATATTCAAGGGTGGGTTCGGTGATTACGAAATTGTTGAAAACTAAAATGACATGTTTCTATGATGCGAACAAATCTTTTATGATTGTTATGTGAAAAAAAATTGTGAACACAATGGAAGATAGTTGTTTTCTTTTTTTGAAGATAGGCTGAGCTGGAAAGTTCTTACTGGACCTCTTTAACATGATGATGGGTGTGGTAATCAAGTCTAACATGGGATTAGATCGGTAGTTATGACATGTCTTTGGCGGTTTATCTCTCCTAAAAACCCAAACTTTTCAAATTCAAACTTGACGATTTCCATTCTACTATGTATAAATAACCAAAATACACAAAATTAATATTTTTACACTTTCAGATGATCCAAAGAGCATTGCAATAGATTACTCTTAATTCATCAAATTCTCTATATGTTTTACTACCTTCAATCAGCAATGGAGTCTTCTATTGATCATATTTCTTTTACTGATCAATCCGCTTAATCAATTCATCTCTTTGTCAAGCAAAATCACAATATGATTGTTCATTTTGAAGCATCCAAGTATTCTACTGATGTTTAACCAATAATTGAATGTTTAAATAATTCAATTTTAAAGAAGTGTTAAATCATCACGAATATTGTCTGCTTTTTGCCCTAATTTTGGCTTATTTTTATGAAAGCTACAACAAGAAGACTGATGTAATGAATTTTGATGTTCAAGGGCATAAGACTACAATTTCCAAGGTGGACTTCTACAAATTGTTAAAGTTGAAGTTTGTTGATGTATATACAATCCCAGAATTGGTTTCTTCTTTGAGTATAATTAGGGTTTATTATTAGATGGGTTAAAAAGATGATTTGTTTGTGTTATCAAAATTCAAGCAGTCGTCTCTACCACCAATATGGAATGCCCTATTTTCTATCTTATTTTGATGTTTCTCAAATAAGGCAACTAGATCAGATAATGCTAACAAATTATTTCATACTCTGCTATACACCTTGTATATAGATGAGAAGGTTAACCAAGGTCAAATTCTTTGGTTTTTGTTCACTTAGAGTCCTTCTTCTACAAAGGATTAGAATATTTCTTGTGCAAGATTTTAGTCTATGGTAGTGAAGAATGCTTGTGACCATTTCAAAGTCCCTCAAATGGCGGATGTGTAAATTGCAAAGTTTTAGATGATGAATACAATTACATTCTTTACCTCAGATCTAAAGAATTTTCAATATGCCGAAGCTATTCCTGATGTGATCTTAAATAAAGTTCTTGTGAACAACGAACTCATTGCTATTTACAAACATATTACAATGCCTCGTGATGTTATATGTCACCATATATTCAAGATGATTTGGAGGCTGGGAATGTTTAAATAAGATTTGACGGAAAGAGAAAAGTGTAGTCGGCCAAAGATGATGTTCATGCGAAGCAAAAGCATTGGGGAAAATGAAAAAAAAGGCAAGGTTTTTTTGGCTGATGAAGATGAAGATGACGAAAACACAATCAGTGATGTTCGTATAGAGGATGATGGGAATGAGGATGATACTGTGAGATCCGCTAATCCAAAGAGCTTGGAAAAATCATTTGCGAGTGTTGAACAAAGTTAGATTACGAACCCTGAGTCTTCGCAAGTTGTCAAGGTATCTGTTATTTCTAAGAATACTTCAACACTTATACTTTTTCATACTTAAAATGATATTTTTCATAATATCATTAATGAGCCTATTATCGATCTTTCTCAAACTTAACCACTTATTTTTCAACCTCTTTCACCACCACCAACCACTTCTCAATATCAAACTACTACAATTCAGATTCCTATTCCATAAATTTCATCTTCACAAACCATCATTCCAATACCAAATCCAGTTTTTACTGATGTAACCACTTAACCACAAATCACTCTAGTTTAAAATGATGCAACACCATCTGGTAAAGATGATGATAAGGAGTTTGTAGTTTCTAATGATGATGAAGTTGGAATTACTGATCTTTTCAACCATTTTGTGAGCATATCTTAGCTCTATCATTATCGGATGATGAGATAGATCTAGATGAAGAAACAACATGTCATCCAATTACCATGAAAGAATTTTACTTGTTGAATTGGAAGCTCAATGCTCTTGTTCACATAACAGATTCTTTCTCTCCGACAAATTTTCAGAATGTCACTATTGTGCATAAATCTACGATGAAAACTATACTTTCTAAGAGAAAGTGTTTATTTGATGCTAAAGAGAAATTGATTTCTGATACAACTACGAAGTCCAATGAAGCTCTTTCTTAGGCTACAACAGCTTTGTCAAAAGTTGATTCTGTTCTCATAGATATACAAACTCTGAAAGAATCAATTGTTTCTAAGAATACAATCCACCATAAAAAATTACTAGTACAATCAACACTTTTGTTGAGCACTATGATTCGGAAGCAAAGATGGCATATATTTTGGATGAAAAGGAGAATAAATTTAAATCTCTTAAATTGGAGTTGAGGCAGATGAAAAGAGATTTTGAGAAAAAATGACAAAGAATTGTTGCTTGTCAAGTGGAGAAACTTTGAAGTTAATAAATGAATCATTCGCATCGTAGAAGAAAAGGATGCTCTACATGTCAATTACATGTCACAAATGTTGGATGCAAAACTCAATCATATTCATCCGCAACTAAGAGATTGAAAAAGTGTTACGAGTAGCGGGCTACTTCACAACAAGGGGGAGAGGAAGTTGCTAAGGAAGATGCTCCTCAAGTTAATCTTAAAAATCTGTATGTTTTTCCTCTGATGACCAAGAAGCAAGTTGCACCAAAGGTTAATATTGAGGATATATAGCTCAAAAGGAGATTGGAAGAGATTAGTCCTGAGATTCCGATCAATATGGGAGGAGATGTGGGAACAAGTTTAGTAAGAATTGTTTCGTACATTAAAGTTGATCCAAATGATATGGAAGCGAAAAAGAAGCTCAATTAAAGAAGGATGAATAAATGGTAAATAATAAAGCAATTACATGTTAAATTAGATCGACAAGATGTCGAGAAAAGAGAAAAAGAAGCAACTTTAAAAGCTCTTTGGTCAGAATGGACTATTACAAGAATACGAGAAGAAGCCATTAAGAATGTTGAAAAATATTGTCTTGACACCAAGTGTTAGGTGTGTCAAACCCAACAAATATTAGGGCTACAATATACTCTAAAATAACACTGCTATATTGCACTAAAAGGTAGTACAGGATAAGCAGGGTCGATCCACAGAGACATAGGACTAAAGTTTATACCTTTTGCATAAGGTACTTTGGTCATCAAAAGTAAAAAAGGGGGGTTTTGTATGCAATTATTTGAACAAATAATTAAAGAATCAAGTAAATGGTTAACTAATAAAGTAAATTCAGAATTCGAAAAGACTCCAACTCTATATACGACAATTTAGCCACGTGATTCAAAGATAACATGATATTTACTCTATTCTACCTATATTGGTACTTGAATGTTTTAACAAGCTCTAACACTTTCCATTCACCACATTAATTAATGAAAATAAGCTCATTGATTAACCATAACCTCATTAACCTAACCTAAACAAGCTCTTAGAATTAGATTGAGAGCTTACATTAAGTTTGATGTGAATGTTCCCAACAACGCCCAATACTCCTCTCAAGCTTGGGAGCGTAAGAGTGTGTGAATAAGATTTACACTAAATCCATTCATGGAAATTATTCTAGTGTTTGTTACCTAGTATAATTCACAATAGAATTACAGATTTTGCAATTAGATAACTTGAATGACCTAACACTAATTCAAATGGCCAATAGGAATTACAGTTAGAATCAAACATTCAATTAAGACATAATCAAATTCATTAGATAGAAATTGAAAGCAAGCATCAAGTCATATGATTGAAATCACAACTAAAAAGTCAAGACATGAAGGTGGAGAAACTAGGGTTCTAGCCACACATGGCTAGAACTATCAACAAGTCTAGAAAAGATGAAATAATCCAAAAACGAGACATACAAATCTAATGACAAATGTTTCCAAATGATTAAAATTGAAACCTTGCAAAAACCTTAAAAATCCCCTTGCCAATAGTGCTCTGAAATAAAGTATATGTGTCCAAATGCCCAAAATCTCGAGATAGAGTAAAAAAAGAAAAATTGCCTAAACCAGTTATTGGACCAAACATGACTTGTGTTGAATTAGGCTAAACAAACATGGGTTGTGTTGAAGCATAATATGATTTTCCAACTCAGGACTTCTTCCAAAGTAGATTGATCAAATACGCCAAAATGGACCAACACCACCCGTTTCGATATAGGCTAAAGTGACACAGGTTGTGTTCAACATGGTCAACAACTCCTTTTTGGTCAAACACGCCCCATGCCCCATTTTTTAGTGCAATTCCAGTACGACCCATGTTCCTCTCTATTTCCAGGTGCAATCTTGATTTTCCAGCTTTTTCCGCTTCACATCCAATTGCTCTGATATCTTCATTTGTGCTTCCCGACACCTCCCAAAGCGTGTTTCCACCTCCGGATCACCTAAAAAGACCGTAAAAACATGCAAATAAGGTTGTTCTACCAACTAACATGACTTATGATGAAATTCATGTAAAATGAATTAAACTATACTAAATGGATGCGTAAAAGGGAAGAAAAGGTGTGCAAAAAGGTGCACAAAATGCACTTAACACCAAGATATACGTTCGTAACTGATAATATAAGTGATTGTTAGTTACATTTTTCCAATGATAGCAATAACTTTCTTATTTAGAAGTTTTCAGAGCATTTTTGGTATTCCTTTATCGAATAGTGGTGCGAATAAAAAGCTTTCCAAATTCTATGTTACTTATTCAAAGCCATAATATGAAGTATGGAGTCTAAGAGGATCAAACAATGAAAAATCATAATTCACTTTTGCTGATATTTTGATCATGAATCCTTATGATTGGATTATTTTGTTTAGATTGCTAAAGAAACATGAATCAAAGTTTCCTACTCAACTTCAACACTTGAAGAGAATGTTGAGACAAAATGTTGAGATCTTACATATTGGGGATGTGTAAAACGGATACTGAAGTTGCTGAGAGATTATAGATGAATGTTACTGTTAAACCTGACAAACAACTGAAAATCTTGAAGATATGAGAAATGTAATTATTCAAAAGAATCCATGGGGTCTCGTATACAAAGTAGATGAGAATCAATCCATATAGAATTGTATGATGTATCTCCAAGACAAACATGGCTTCAGAACTACAACTCTGAATGACATCCTTACAAAGATTGAGATTTGTAAGGAAAATACCAAAGATGATCTCAAGTGCGTCTCAGATATGCTTAGATGATGGAAGATAGTTTGTATTGTTATTCTTAGATTGATACCAAAAGTTTTTGAAAAGATAAGTTGAAGATCGCTTTCGTAACTCAACATAAAGGGGGATATTTTTGGGTTTCCCATATTTAATGTGTTGTGTTTGAGTTCTAATGCGAAAAGGAGTTCGTGTCTATATGTTATAGGTCTTTACTTGTACATGAAAATTTCTCATTTATGTTCATATTTTTTGTATACTTAGGCTTTGCAGTTTGTTAGTTAAGTGACAGGCTGTTGTTAGGTGTCCCGACCTCATTGGTTAGAGCCTAACAAACTATCTTCTCACATAGTATATATAAGAGAGTTAATTAGATAGAGAGACTATCTTTTGCTAGATTGGTTCTGTCATCATTTGTATAGAACTTTTCATTTACTTTTTAATGAAATTGAAGATCGTATTTACTTTGACGTGTTCATACGATTTGATCTTTGCTATTATGATTTCGTTGGTTTATAATTTAATCGCTTCTATCAATGTCAATAAAGAAATAATTAAGTATTTACCTATTTAAGCAACAATATCGATGGATGTTACATATTTTGATTTAAAGTGTTGTTTTGAAGCTTCAAACCTTAATAATGGTATATTTTGAATTTCAACTATCACATATGACTTTATTCTATTTTAGCTTTGATTTGAGTTTTCTAACCTCATAGTGAGATAACGAATCCATTATAAGATGATGTTATCACTTATTGATCTAGTTGAGACTTTTAAACTTTCTATTAGCTTTAATGGAGTTTTAACTCTGGGTGTTAACATGTTTTAGCTCCATAATTAGTGAAACTTCATGTAATATAATGTCAATTGAAGCTCATTTCTCAATATGAAGAGTATGTGTATTTTATTGGGTATAATCAAGTTTTGAAGCATTAGATGATTGGATTAACACCTCGAGATCATAAATCATTGTGTAATTAATGAATTCAAGATGTTTAAAACATGTTTTGAATGGGAGTGGGTCATACTAAGTCATTGGAATTGAAATGTTTAAAGACGAGGAATGAATATGATAAGATCTGGTGGGGAAATATATTATGTCAATCCGACTTCAAATGAATGAGTTATGACATTTTAAAGAACATATTACACAATGTGCAGAAAAGTTGAAAACCTTTTAGCTTTGATACCGTGTAATCATGATATTGTAATTCAATGAATATGTAACCAAAAAAGGTAAAAGTAGAACCTAAAATGAAATACAAACACTAAAAACGTTGGAAAAATATCACGTCAATCAAACATCAAACGAATGACTTACAACATTTTAAAGAATTTCATAAATTACAAAATATTGATAAAATCTAAAAACCTTTTAGTTTTGATACCCCTCCTTCATGGGATTGTCACTCGATTAATATGAACAAAAAGATGAAAATGAAGTACTAACACTAAACTACATGTCGGAAAAGATATCATGTTAATCCAACATAAAACAAATGAATTATGACATTTTACAAAATTTCACATATTACACAATATGTAAATAAACTGAAAACCTTTTAGCTTTGTAGAGACCCAATTTTCTAACGAACGGTGAATGCGGAAGAAAGATATCTCGAGATTAGTCGTGTTTTTGGAAGTATGAACACGAAGAACATAATATGAGTTCATAAAAATAAACTAAGAACAAGAGAGAATAATCATAATATTGCATGAACAACAAGGTGGGAGAGAAACTCTCCCTAGGTGGGGAGAACCCACCACTTTCTCTCTCTAGAATTACATTTTGAGAAAAGTAACTCTAACTAAGAAAAGTAAGAATGGCTAGCTTTTTCTAAGGAAATAAATGACCAACTCTCCCTTTATATAGGAGGGAGAGTATTTAAACCACAAAATACAACAAAGGGAAAATATAACCTAACTATCACTCATTATTTGTGGAGCATTTACATGCCCCAACATTCTCTCCCTAAATGCTTAAAAATGATGAGAGATACAATAAGTGATACAAGGCTATAATATAGTAATCCGACTAGCAAATGTGGTAATAAAATGAAATCAAGTGCTGAAATGTCTTTGAAACTCTGAAGTGTCTGTGAAGTCTGAAACTGGCCATGAATCTCTAACAATGAAGGTCTTCGGCTTCAAAGCACAACCAATGAAGCAGAAAAGATAAGATCCAAATCTTCAAACCAATCATAATCACCCGAAGAAGGAGGTCACCATGAGCAAGTAGAAGATCCAATAAAAGAAACACTTCATCTTCAAAAGTCTGAAAAACATCTCGAGTTCTCGAATCATAAGACACCGAAATTCTTCAAAGAATAACCTGCTAAACATGTGAAGCATCCATAAAATGTAGTCCGAATAAAAATAATGTGAGTCCAAAACATGGTCCAGCGATGCCAAAAATTTGATCCAAGGATCAAAAATAAGTGTCACGTCACATCGCTAAAATAATCTTCGTCTTCAACATATCATAAATCCAAACTCATGAGACCATAAAATCAGAACTAGATGCGAACACAAAATCATCTTGTGGTAGAGTCTGAATAATAAATAATCTGAATCGGAAAACATCGAGTAATGCCAAAAATTTGATCACCAAAAATAAGTGTCACATCGCATCACTAAATAAATAATCGTCTTCAGAAGTCTTCAAAAATCCAAACTCAAACAATAATAACCAAATCCGGATGATATTCTCTCCCTATTTTTGATAACCAATGACCGGATATATATCAAAAATCAACAAATCATCGGATGGAGAGTGTCGGATACCAAGAGCTAAGAGAAGCTCTCCCTAGATGTATAAAGGGTCTCGATAAGAAACGAGAAAGAGTAAAATAAATACTCTTGCGGTCATGAGAAAGCGGTGACATAGTTGCTGAAACTGTGCTGAGAAAATCTATTGTGCCAAAAATATATCCAAATATCCAAACTGCGGTGCTGGAACACTTGAAGTGGTCTTCAATAGAGAATAAAGTCCACATGCTCAAGATACATGATTCGTCAATCAAAAATCAAGAGCGCCAAGTCATAATATCCCATAAAGTGAGGAATTCCAAACAACTTTTCCGATCAATCGTCGTTGCGGTGCAAGCATCACAAAAGATAATATGAAGTCCGACTGCGGTAGGAATATTCTTCCAATAATAATAACCGACATGAAGTAAATAACCAATGTGACATTCCATGGGTAGGTGGTGGAAAAAATTGGCGTTAAAAAAAATAATTGGTTATAATAAAAACAAATGACTAAATAAAAAAATTGGTGTAAAAAAAATAATTGGTTAAATAAAAAAATGGCTGAAAAAAAATAAATTAATTAAAAAAAATTATGTAAAAAAAATCTGAACTAAAAAAAATCTAAGAAAAAGGGTTTAAAAAAAGAAGGAAGGAAAAAAGGTGGAGGGAAGGAGGGGGGAGGAGGAGGAAGGGCTGAAGGAGAAGAAGGAGGAGGGAAGAGGAGGGCGGAGGCTGCTGATGTGAGGAAGGAGGTGGGTCTAGGAGATGATTGCGGATGGAGAAGGGTTGGGTACGGATGGGGTAGCTGGGTGCGGATTAGGTGGGCGCTGATGGAGTCTTGGCTGCTAACGGGGTATGTTGCGGATAAGCGAGCTGGGTATGGTAGCTGCAGTAGGTGCGAGCAGGCAAGGCAATTGCGGATCGGATGGACAAGGCTGACTGCGGATGCGAGCGTGAAGGACGTGCCTGCGGAACGAGGCTGCGGTCCGAGCAAGAGGGGTCTAAACCGAAGGCAGCGAAGTCTTTTTGGCTTCGGTCTATGGATGACTTCGGTCCGAAGGTGAGAAGGCTCCATTGCGGGTCAGAAGACTTCGGTCAGCAGGCAAAGGGAAGGCAAAGGGAAGGTTGCGGTTCAGGGGTCCGGAAGGGGCTGAATAGGTGACGAAAAATGCTCTTTTTTCATGAAAAATGGTACCGCAAAGGCCATTTATTCACATTTTAATAAGGGAATCTTTTTATAAAGCATTTAAATCAACAAGTGGGTCTTGGGAAGGCAAAAGGAAGAGTATACAGGGGGTTTTTAGGGGAAAAAAGGTGATGCGACTGGACTATGTCACATGGTTTTTGCTTGGGAAGGCAAATATAAGTGAATTACTCTTTACCTAAAAGAGTAAAAGGACAAAGTGCTTTATGCAAACAACAACTTACATCCATATTTCTTCAAATTAAGATTCACAACAACAATTTAAAATTGAGAGATATGAAGATAATACCTCTAATGATGAGAAAAAGTGTTGGGAAAAAGTATTCAAAAGAAATTCTTCACTTCCTTCATAAATAATAAGCCCATAAAACTTTGTGTCTTCACATCCAAGAAAAAGAACCTCCTGGAGAACATCTTCAACATTTTTAAGAGACCACAAAATTAATTTCTCTTCCCATTTTTCTTCATTTCTTCAACAGAAAAACAATAAGAACATGAAGAACATCATTTTTTTTCAATAATAATAGAACGATCAGCAGCAGCAACTTTTATTTTTTCTAAGATAGAATCACCTAAAAGATAGAAATAAGAAAGAGCATCAACAAAGAAATTCCGGTTTGCAACCCAAATTTTTTTTCTTGCAGAAACACGGAAAAATCACAAGATAATCACCGAACAGGAGTCGTTCCCTTGAACTAATCGTGAGATCTTCAAGGTACGGCTCTGATACCAATTGTAGAGACCCAATTTTCTAACGAGCGGTGAATGCGGAAGAAAGATATCTCGAGATTAGTCGTGTTTTTGGAAGTATGAACACGAAGAACATAATATGAGTTCATAAAAATAAACTAAGAACAAAAGAGAATAATCATAATATTGCATGAAGAAAATGGTGGGAGAAAAACTCTCCCTAGGTGGGGAGAACCCACCACTTTCTCTCTCTAGAATTACATTTTGAGAAAAGTAACTCTAACTAAGAAAAGTGAGAATTGCTACTTTTTCTAAGGAAATAAATGACCAACTCTCCCTTTATATAGGAGGGAGAGTATTTACACCACAAAATACAATAAAGGGAAAATATAACCTAACTATTACTCATTATTTGTGGAGCATTTACATGCCCCAACAAGCTTTGATACTCCATTCTTAGGAACGAAATTGTAAGGAGATTCGATAGAAACAATATTACATAGATTATGATAAAATATATGATAAGATTATGCCTCTTAAAGTTCTGATCCAAAAACAGAAACATGCGGGTCAAATCAATAAAAAAACGGAACCGATATATTGTAAAACCAATAACCGATAACTAGCTTGATAATATAAAACTGGTACTGGTCCCGGGTCACGGTCCTTATGCTCACCCATTTGGATTATAAGTTTTTTTATTTAAATAACTTTTGTAAGGAAAATTATGTGTAAAAATATATTTTTAACATGTTTTTTTTTATAAATTAATGCTTAAAAACTAATTTATTGTAATCAAATAAAAACTTAGCTACTACTGTAAACATATTAAGAGCATTTAATGGGTATTTTTTTTAAAGCTTATTATATATATATATATATATATATATATATATATATATATATATATATATATATTAAAGTTGTGAAAAATGTTAACAGTAACTGCATTAGAAGTTGGCAGAATGGGTCCTTTGATTATAACCCAACCAAAGTTGCCGATCAGATTTCTTTCTTCTTGAAGTTTCTTGGAGATCAGCACCACCTTTGATGCTTGGAAATATCCCCATCTAATCGACTCTTCATCTCTTTTAGTCTATCTTCATTCTCTCGATTGTTCTCTCTAGTAAAAGCACCGCCTCAAATAGTTGGATACCTTTACTCCTCTCCACTGACTCCTTCCACTTTTCCCTTCTTACGGCATTGTTAAAAAATTCAAACCCCATCGATGAAAAATGAAGAATTCCAGGATTGCTTCCAAAATTGAGCGACGATTTCTCATCGCCTGGTACAATCGGCCGTCTACAGGGAACAACAACGGTCTACCAGCCTACATATGTATGTTTCTTTATATGTGTGTGCTGAATCAATGGCGATAGTAGAAGGCTGTTAGTGTTTGTCAAGTTTATGTGTGTATGCTGAATCGATGGCGATAGTAAAAGGCTGTTAGTGTTTGTCAATGGACCGACTACAGGGAACAACAACAGTCGACCAGCCTACATACGTATGTTTGTTTATGTGTGTGTGCTAAATCGACACTTCAAGGGTTTGATTGGGCTAACTGATACCTCCCATGCTCTTCGATTCATTTGTAAATCGAAAAAACGCTACATACAACGACCGTTATTAATTGTCGATCATCATTTCTATGTTGTCTCAACCGGTATCTCCATATTCTGTTTCCGCTAACTGCCTCCTTGATCCTTCTCCTTCTAGGTAAATTGATTGTTGGGTTTTTTTTCAATTTGGTGCATTGTGTTTTATAAGAGTGAGGTTTTGACTGGTTGGATTGGGCAGGAGTTTCATCAGATTTGGGTTTATGGGATTCTACACCTCAACTTCAAAAGGTTTCACTTGGAAACTCACTTCATGTTTGTGATGTTAGAGAAAGACGATATGAACGAGACGAAGAAGATAAGGTCAGTAAATTGCACCCCTGATTAATACATCATTTCTGTGATCGATTTTGTAAGTCTACACATTAGATGATGATTTACTGTCTTAAAATTGTTTTTGGGTACTCCACAGGTTGGCAATGTATTTGTGGTACCAGTTATCGACACCTATGTACAAAGAGAAGACGATTGAATGCAAGTGGTATTAATTTTTACCCTAAATTTGATTTCTGTTATAACTACATATAATAGACAATTATGTTGTGTATTTGTGAAATTAGTTTCGAACCTTTCAAATTTGGTAAAATGGAGTTATCAGTTTTACCTTCTATCGGTGAGTTCAATTAAAATGGAGTTATTAGTTTTACCTTCTATCCACAGTTTTAGATACCGTCTCCAGTTCTGTTGTCGTGTTCTTCCCCAAAATACTACTCATACCCATTCCACCGCTTAGCATTCTACCGCCTATTGTCTTGGGCGTGGCCACCAATAGGGAAAAGAATGGTGGGGGAAGAGAAAAGGCATTTGATGATGCAAAAAAAATTTGGTGATCAATCTGAAGAACAAGAGGAAGAAGAGGTTGAATTGTATTTGTTTTTCGTCTATCTCTTCATGTATTTGTTCCCCTCTGAAACAATTGACCGGTATTTCACATTTGTATATTGCGATATGGGTTTGTATGTGTCATCGATTTCTCAGAAAAAGGAGTGGTGCCTGTCGACGTGTCAGGGCAGACACAGGTGTTGAGGTCCACAGCCTCCTCCACAACATTCGACGGTGAGTCTGCCGACTCACTTTTTTTTTTTTGTATTTGTATATATACACTAAACTTTTGATTCATGTTCAAACCAATTTATTTATATTGTTGGTGTAAACATGTTGAAATTGGTTTTAGGTGATGTGGAGGAATTGTTGTAAGATTGGATTGCAACCACTTCTCCAGGTAATTTTTTTTTTGTAACTTTTAGGTTGAACTATAAAAAAAACACGGTGTTTTTGTATTATGATTGTTATCTACTCATATGATGCATATCAAACTACGGAAGCTTTTAAAAGAAGTTGCAATAACTAGCCATCCTTCAATTGGTGAATATGAATTCAGATTAACTACTTCATCAGGTTCATATCCTTTAATCAGATAGATAGAGACAGGATGACTAATGTTAGAAAGTTTTGAAAAAATAAAAGTTTTCCATATTAGCTTCTTGATATCAATAGATGCACATGAGAATAGTGAAGTTGTTGCTTATTGCCATTGTTGACTTGGTGTCTTTTATTGCCATTGCTGATTTTATTTGCTTATATATGTCGTATAATGTACTACCTATTTCTTTATTCTTGATTATAACATGGATCTTTGGTTGCAAGGTATTTTAGACCTTTCAATACGAACTTATCCTTCCTTACCAGATGTTGTAACACGGTAAGATAAAGGTCCGATTCTTATTCAAACTGTTGTACTGATTAGGTATGAAGGATAAACAAATAAAAAGTTTTTCATTTTTTTCATTTTTTTTACATTGAGGCTTAGGAGAGATGACTGAGTGGGCATGTTTAACTGATTTGAATGATAGAAAAGAAAATATTAAGATATAAAACTTATAACAATAATGTTGAAGGGTTTCATGGTTCAGAGTATTCACCTGATATGTTCTACTAACCACTCTTTGTTTCTTGTCTATATATATTTGATGCGGTTTATCAAGTTGAGGCTATTTCCTATTGATGTGGTATATAAATGTTGTTTATCAATATCAACTTACTATTTTCTTATGCATTTATATTCTATATAACTATAATGTTATATTTTTGTGTTACCATAAAGTGGGTTGCTACTGTGCTACATCTAATGAGAATACTTTTCATTATACCATGACAAAGTCAACCTTCCCTTTATTTCATGATTTCAAGATTTGGACTTGAATAAAGCCTCTTTTTTGCTTAAAGTAAGTCTAATTTTGTTGTAAATGCTCTTTTATTTATTAATTTTTCTATTTTCAATATGTTTATTAACTGTTTTTATACTCTTTATTTACATGTTGTTTTAGACAAATGGATCTCTAACTAAATAAATACAACATTTTTCTGCATCACAACGCCTGTAGTACATTGGACAACCCGGGTAATTTAAATGTTAAAAAATATACTTAACTTCAACACTACTTAAATATGTTTTTTTTATTCTATTTTTTTTTATCTATTTTGAGGATCATAAATATCCATATACATGGGAGTTTATAGTGCAATGTTGTAAAATAGAAATACGTTGGTATGTTTACATTAATTTTTTTAATAATGAATTGTACTTAATACCGGGATATAGAAGATTATAGTCCATAATGATTTTGAATCAGGTTTTGGCACAAATTGTGTCACAATCACATATTCATTAAATTGTACAAATAATAGACCTATATGTTATAAGGGTAAAATAGCCGTTTAATTATTAAGACAATTGATTCAGACTAAAATATAAAAAAGCTTGAATAATTATGTCACATTTTAAAGTTGTTTCCTCATTCTACTTACTAAGATGACAATTGATTCAGTCGTGTCTGAGGTCAGGGGTATAATTGACAATTCATACATAAAGTTCTAGCCAAAACCATTACTTGTAATGGTAGGAGGGTTCTTTGGTAAGGAATAGTTTTCCAAGTTGTTTCAACTTTATGTACAATCTAGGCCCAGGTTTGACTATGTAATGCCAATTGTCTCATTCTTAACTTCGACAATAACCATTTTCTTTATTTGAAAAGACCAATAATCCGATTAAACAATTGTTGATCCAAATTTGGTAAAAAGATTCTAGAGCCCCGTTTTTTTTATTCGGGCATCTGTCATGATTTATGCTCATCATAAAACTATTAAAATGGATGCCCGTTGGGCATCTTTCTGGGCCAGGGAATCTGGCGAGAGTTTTAGAGCCCATGTATGCATTTCATCTTGGTGAATTAGATTTGGATATTAGGAAAACCTCCACCAAATGGCAATATACTTTCATATCTTTCAGTATTATAACGACATTCATGATTTCTTTCCTTTTTATGATTGATAAATAAATAGAAGTTCATTATTGTTTCTTGCATTTAGCATTTATCATCTTCTTTATAAAAAAACAACCAATGAGTTATCTAACATGCATACACATATAGAAAAAAATCAACAAATGCTTTCATATACTAACAGGACTGAAAAAATGACCATTGAAGTTATCTGGACCTGGGGCTGATTCAGGTAGTTTTCTTATTAATTCTCTATTGTTTGTAATATTTTCTCTAATTTTTTAAGAAATAAATTTTTGGGATTTTGATTATTTTAGTGGATGTATTTGATCCCTAACCAGGTTATTCAACAGAACATGAAGTTGGTGCAATCCCCCGATGGCAGAAAGTGGCTATATGGAGAGGTTCATGGAAAAATTTTGAAGTCCGTTTATTGGGTTCGGACGATTATAATATCTTAATTCATCGCGTTGAAGGCTATAATAATTAGGGCTTATAATTTTGTATTTTACTCTACTTCTGGTGTATAGGCCTGTACCATTTGTATAACACAAATTTGAATTTTTTTTCTCCGATCTCCATCTTTAGTCGTTGATTTCACCATATCTGCAAGCAATTAAGTATAAAAAAATGAAATAGCAACGTACTTTACTTAATTACTATGACAACAACTTAAAAATAATGTGCCCTTTTAACCCACGTAACGCGTGGGAAACCCATCTAGTTATTATTATTGACCTATATTTATATTTGTTAACAACTTATTATAATTAAAACATAAACTTGATTTATTCTTTTATTGACCATTTAATATATATTGAATAGTTATTTAATGCCTTCATATTTTACTTGTATTTTATTTTACCTTTCTATATATATTTTAGTTTTAAATATTTATTTATTTACTAATTAATTATTTATATTAATGGCATTTCCTCTATGAAATATAAAATCATAATGATTATATAAATATTTTTTATGATTCTTCTATAAATAGTTTTTTCATATTATTTTTTCCGAACGACATGTTATAATATATTTCTTTTGAAACAATATATTATAATATTTTTAACAAAATTAAAATACAATGTGCGTATAAAAAAATTAAATAAGAGGGTTTTATAAAACATTTTAAATAGATATAGATAAATTAGTTAAAGTTTTATAAAAAAATTTATTTAATAAGATTAACCATTGTAGTGGTTATTTAATTATATGGTTAATTTATTATAACAATGATGTGACAAATGTTTTAAGTTTTAGTATGATTTAGCCATTGAAGATGTTCTAAAATATATATTTATAAATAAAAATAAAATGTTTATTTTAATAGAATACAAATAAATTAAAAACGTATTTTTTTTACTTGTAAATAGCACTTCTTGTTTAACTAGAAATACAAATAATTTATTACCGATAAAAAGCCAAAACGGAAATAAAATGAATAAAGAGGTAAACACGAAAACAAAACAAAGAGGACAGAGCCTGGCCCATTATGATGTGACCAAGTGGACTCATCTCCACCGCGTTGATCTCCTATTGGTGGTCTACACGTCTACTCAGGTAGGTCCTACTCCACCCGAACATCCCTCAACTTTTACTTTTTCATATGGGTCGACATCATCTTTTTAAGTTTTGAGGAAATTACACATTTGGTCATGGTGATTTACATCAATTTGTATTTTTATTTTTATTTTTATTTCTTTTGACATTGTTTGTCCATATAGTTTTAAAATTTGCATTCGTGTCCTTTAAGATTGATACTGTCTAGGATGCTCTGTTAAATGTCCCTAAAAAGATTTTTATGTCTTCGAACTAAATTTGATAACTGTTGTATATTTCAATGTCCACTTTGAAAATTCTTTACTACTAAAGCCATAAATTAGTAGCAGGTGACTTTTGTTTTCCCAAACCCTTTAAAAACAATCGTCAATAGCTCCTCCTCTATTTCCATACACGTTGCCTCGTTATCGACCACCATCTTCGCCTCCACCGCCCGATGCCACTTCCACCTTCATCGTCAAACAGTTGCACACCTTCGCCTCTAGCCTCCATTTCCATATGACAGATTGTACACTACTACACCACCACCGGTGTTGGTTCCTACACCTCCACCAAAAAATTCCTCTTCTCAACCACTGAAATTGAGATATATTCTTGGTTGAGATATATTCTTGGTGGTCGGAAAGAAGAATATGAAATGTTTTTAAAGGGATGAAGGAAAAAGAAAATTATCTAACTCATACAATATATATTCCTTATGGGAGGAAGGAAAACAAAATGATATGTTCCTAGTGCTTCCACTATCCTTCCTATTTCTAAAGTTTTTTCTGTTTAACTTGGTTTTAATTTTGGTTACAAATTCTAAATTGGTGGCAGTGATGATATCAACGATGGCGGTGATTATGGTATTAGTGGTGTCGTTGATGATGGTATTGATGGTGGCCGATGGTTATTGGTGATAATTATAGTTACGATGGTGGTTAGTAGTGATGATAACCATGATGAGTGGCGATATAGTGGTGGTTGGTATTGGTGACAGTGGTGGTAACCGGTGTGTAATGGTGGTTATTTCATTTGATAATTAAAATAAAAATATGTCAAAATTTTAGAAATGGTCAATGTCCTTTCCAAAAGCTGACATGTTGATGATATCTTTCAAAAACACTTCAAATATGACCTTATGGTTTCAAAAAACTATATTGTTGGTCTTTCATGCATCAAATTTAACTTTTGAGTTGTTACTTTTTTTTTAAAACCCCACTGACCATTTATGTAATTTACTTAAAACTTTGATTTACTCTTTTGTTTCGATCTAGTTTCCCGATCAAGTTTTGATTTTGTTTCAAATTTGATTCAAAATTTTGATTTCCCTACCAAGTTTCAGTTCGGATCTCCACAACGCTAGAACCTATGCTTGGTTTGCATTATGTTTTGATTTTGTTTGGTTTTCTTTTTAGATGAATGATCGTGGTGGATGGATGTGATGGTGAAAGGATGACGAAGATAGTGGTGGTTGGAGGTGATTGATAAAGGGGATGAAGATGGTGGTTGTGGTGAATAGAGGTGACGATGGAGATGGTAGTGATGGAACATGTTAGTGTAGACAGATAGAGGTTAAGATAGTGGGATGATAAAGATGGCAGTGGATGGAGGTGAATGATGAGATGATAAAGATGTTGGTGATGGATGATGGTGGAGGAAGGATAAAGATGGTTGATAGATGAGGTGGTGAGAAATGGTCTCTTAAGTATATACTACCTCCGTCCCAAATTAATTGTTCATATTTGATTTTTGAAGTCTTTATTATTCAACTTTGACGTTAAATATTTTTCTTTTTGATAGATAATACTTGATGCAAAATATATGAATATATTGTATTTTAAATGTTTTTTTTTATTATAAGTTTCGTCAAGTAATATATAACACAATTAAAAATATTTAAAGTCAAAGTTGAAGAAAAAAGTTTTCAAAAGTCAAAAGTGGACAATTAATTTAAAATAGTTTGTCTAAAAATAAAAATATAAAAACTTTTTGAAACCACATGAGATATCCAAAGTATTTAAGATGTCACTTTTTGAAAAACATATAAACCATTTCTAAAAGTTTGTCTAAAAATAAAAATAAGAAAAAGAAAAAGACAGACAAATCATAGGTGTTTTATTTAATTGAGCATTTTAGACGGTAAAAAATAAAAGACATAAAATGCTTTTTTTAATTATTTAAAAAAAATCAAGGGAGGGTGAGATCATATTAGAATCAAATTCTATGATCCTACGATCTTGCTTGCAACCCTACCCAGATACGATTCATATCTAGTCCGACTCGTTTTTTATATCTAAGATCGATCGAAATTTTGACAACCTTCATTCAAATTATCTTCAAGTTGACAGTGTACCTAAAAATATTTTAAATATGTAACAAACTTGTTTTCTTTACGTGTTGTACCACACACACATATATATATATATATATATATATATATATATATATATATATATATATATATATATATATATATATATATATATATATATATATAAAATGTAATTTTATAAATTTATGTTTTCAGTTCAAGTATAAATTTTATTATGATTTTGATCGAAACTTTTTTTTACTAATTCTAACAAAAATTTGTTTTTCTTGATAATTTACCTTTTTAAAGATTTATTGTACAACTCTATTTTAAATTTTTTATTAAAATTTTGAGTTTCTTTATTACTTTTTGTATTGCATTCTAAAACTTTTTTTTATAATTGTTTACACCATATTTTCAATTCTATCTGGTGGTATAAGGTATTGACAATCTTCTTGAGTCGAAAGTTTAAATCTCATTGATAACATTTTTCAATCAAAAATAGTTTATAACCTTTTTATAAATTTTTACGACCTTTTTAATTTATTCACAACTATTTTACAACGTTTAAAATTCTGTTTTACAATTTGTTCTTCATATTACCTATGGGTTATCGATTTACAATTTTTCTTTCTATAAGTTATGTTGTGTTTTGTTCAATTTCACTTTCTATATCCATATAAAAGTTGATTTTATAGGGTTAACTTAGTTTTTGTGTTGTTCTATAGATTTCAATTAATTTTCATATTCGATCTAATTTTTGTGTACATTGTAAATTAATTTTAAAAACGTTATAACAAAGTTTAAAAATATTCTACAAACTGTTGCAAAATAATTAAAACTAGTTTTTTAGTCAGCATGCACGTTCCAGCATATAACTTTTTTTAATTAATAAAAATAAAAATTATATAGAAAACAAAAAACCTATAAAATATTAAAAAAAAAAGTTTTACATCCAAACAAGGTAAATGTTTATAAGGTAATAAAAAGTATAACCGATAATTCTTGACACAACCCACGACACGACACAAAATAAATGGATTTTGGTTGAGTTTTTCAACCCGCCAACCCGTTTATTAAATCGGTCATATATGAGTTTCTCAAAAATAAACAGGTTGACCCGCCAACCCGTTTATATTTTTAATAAAAAAAATTATTTTATTTTTAAATGTATTTATGTATCAAGTATTAATATTTAATAAGTATTATATAATATATACAATTGATTCATAGACCATTTGACTATTTTGACATTTTGACTCGTGGTGGATAGTCTAAAGTCGTAAGTTGTAACCTATAAGGCTAAGTCCGTAACATATTTCTATTAATGTTTTTAATTTTCATTTGGATGTTTAAGACTTAAATGTCTTCGGACCCACGAACCCAAATCATATCCATGAACCCGTCAACCTGTGAACCCGTATAAATAAATGGGTTGGCGGGTCATATATGAGTTTATGTTCCAAACCCGCCAACCCGTGACCTGTATATTTAAATGGGTCGTGTTTGGGTTGACATATTTTGACCCGCCAACCCACGACACGCCAACCCGAACACGACACGATTGTCAGACCTAATAAAAAGTAGAGTAAATTACGCGAATTGTCCCTGTAATTTGGGATAACTTGAGTTTGGTCTCTGACTTATTTTTTGAACTCGAAAGGTCCCTATAATATATTTTTATTGCTTCTTTGGTCCCTAGCTTACACTAAATGACCATTCTAACCTTATCTATATTTTTTAATCATTTATCAATTATTTATAAATATATTATTATTAATTAATACATAAAAAAAATATAACTAAAAGGCTAAAAGACTCATCCCACCTAATATCGTCTCTTCCTCTCACCCCCATAAACACGTCATTTGATCTCTTCTCAGTTATCATGATGCTCATTTAGCAAAGTTTTCCTAACACTCGTCACTTCTTTTTCAGGTGAATCCCCAAAACCATAAAATAAGATAAATCAAGCTTAACAAACCTCTATCGCCTGTTATGTGAATCGACCCTGACATCAATCTCTAGCAAACAATTTGCAGAGAGAAATAGATGAACATTAAGGTTCTCTTCAGGTTTGGCTACATCCGTTGGTGAGCGAGAGAAAAACAAAGGAACTACGGAATCAATGAACCCTTATGTTTGAACTCGCTAAAATCAACATACTCTCCACCCCTAATGTCAGCTACCCACTGAATCGAAAAACCCATTGAAATCAAAGAATTCTAATGTTCTCTTGTTAAGAACTTCAAAAAAAACATTTTATTTCAGTTCAATAAGTTTGTTGCCATTGCTAAGGTCTTCTAGCGTTGTTATTGGTTATTTTGTTTGTTTGTTTGTTTGTTTTTTGTGAATAGATTGTATAATGTTTTTTCTGGCAATAATTCTATTTGGTATTAAATGATCATAAGTGAAGGGATGGTCGAATTCCTTGTGGGTATGAGATAATCTCCGACAGTGGTGGGTAAGAAGGAAGTTGTCACGGCCACCGTAATACCTTCCCCATTGTTCTCCTCACCCCCTCTCTATATTTCTCTCCATCTCGAGCAAACCCTCCCCTCATTTAGTTTCCATCTGGGTTTTATTTCATTTGATTTGGTTTTGGTTTCTAGGATATTTTGGTTCATTGTGATTTTGGTTTCAAGTTGGATGTTAGGTTTGATTTAAGGTATGATTTTGGATAACTTTGGTTTTGGTTGCACGTGATCAACGGTGGTTATCAGAGTTAAAAGGCAGTGGTTGTTGGAGTTGAGCGGCGATGTATGGATGTTGACTGATACTGGTCTCCGGGATCAAGGACCATCAAAGGGCGATGTGATATATTTTATTTAATAATTTAATTTATTTAATAATTAAAATATAATCATAAAAGAAATTAAAAAAAATACCGTTAAGGGTAAAATAGACATTTTAACACGATCAGTGACCAAAAAACACAACAAGATCAAATTATAAGGACCGTTCGAATTAAAAGAAAAGTTAAGGACCATCCATGCAAATTATTCCATACCATAGGGACCATTCATGTAATTTACCCTAAAAAATAATAGACAAAACTGTAAAATTGGTCCTTGTACTTTGTAAAAGACTTTGGATAGGGTCCAAAAAGTTTTTAAGTTGCATAAAATGTCCAAAATCAAGAAATTTATATGATTTTAGTCAAAAAATTTGAAAAGACGGTTATACCCTTATTTATTTACTTTTACAATTTTTTTTTACATTTTATTAACAATTCAATAATAATAATAATAAGAAAATGGTTAAAAATCTCTCTCTCTCTCTCTCTCTCTCTCTTTCTTCTTCTTCTTCTTCTTCTTCTTCTTCTTCTTCTTCTTCTTCTTCTTCTTCTTCTTCTTCTTCAACTCAAAAATATCTCACACATACATACATTAAAAAAACGCACACAATAATATACTTAAAATTTGATACACGATATTTTTTTTCTTTCTTTCTTTCTCTCTGTCTCTCTCTCTCTCACACACACACACATACACACAAACACATGCACACATTGTTTATGAAAGAAGTCGGAGAACAAGGCATTGATTTCATCATAATCGAAATTTCAAAACCACTCATCGATCAAGTTTCCTTTGACCGCATCCTTTACAAGGTCTACGACCGTGAATGGAAACTCGATCTCCACGATTTCTCTAACAATAACCCGACGCAAAAATCATCGACTCTCTCTCAGCCTCCTATACGACAGTGAAATAAATTGAAATCCTACAATGGGAAATCACCATCAGATCTTGCAATGAAAAATCTCCATCATATCCCCTATTGTTGTTGCTGTAATTGTGGATTCAAATAAAGATTTTATGAAGTTAATGTTTCGTCGTTATTTTACTGACGAGGGAGGAAAAATTAGGATGACACCGGATGCAAGCTTATTGGAGAAACCTCGTCAGTGAAGCAAGAAACTGGTGCATATGTGTGTGAAATTTTAAGTTTCTGATTGAAATCTGAAGCTGGGTTTTGTATATTATAACAAATATAAAAAAAACCAAGAAACTAGTGTGAAAGTGTGTGAAATATGCATGTGGGGTTTGAAGATAAAGGCAGGGGTGGACGATAACATACACCGAAGGATGGGATATGTCGGAGATGTTCTAGGCTTCTGGGTTTGATCGCATGTGTGTGTTTGTGTGTGTGTGTGTGTGTGTGTGAGAGAAAGAGAGAGAGGAAGAGAGAGAGACGTAAGACAGATAGGGTTCTACCCATTTTCTTTTTGTTATTATTATTGAAATGTTAATAATATGTAAAAAATGTAAAAGTATATAAAAAATGGTATAACCTTCTTTTCATGTTTTTTGGACAAAATTCACAGAATTTATTGTTTAGACCTTCCACGCAAGTTAAAAACTTTTTGGACAATATCTAAAATTTTTTACAAACCACAAGGACCAATTTTATAGTTTATTCAAAATAATATTAATAAAAATGAAAACTTTAAAACAAGTTATATAATGGACTACGACGAAATCTTAAAATATAGTAAGAGCCAAAATCACAACTTAAAAAATACTAATAATTCAATTTAGAAGCATAGAGCAGAAAACTAATATATCAAAATTTGTTAAAAAGAAAAGATATAAGAGTAAGAATCTATCATGATAAGATTCTAAATCTTTATTTCAGATACCGTCGCAAATTTATTACCCAAACTAATATATATATATATATATATATATATATATATATATATATATATATATATATATATATATATATATATATATATATATATATATTATCTTAGAAAACAAATCCCACTATTTTTAAAAATAGATTGAATAAAATAATAATATTTTTTTAAGACGTCAAAATCATTAAGCAAATTGTACAACTAATCACTAATAAAATAATATTAAAATTTAAACAAACTCTTATAAATCTTCTCTTCCAAGGTTTTGATGCTGAGAGTATAATTAATGATGCTGAGAGTATAATTAATCGTAGATATTGAAGATATGTTCGTATTCAAACAAAATTGAAGGTTGGATTGAAAGAGCAAAAAACGAATGAATTTCAACTGTTCGTATTTGTGATTGAATGCTATTATATCATATTTACAAGTTTGCCACCGTATCCTTTATGTTTAGAGGCTAATTAAATGAGTAGCTGAGAATGATTCCCCCATTCTCAACCTTTTTTATTTTCTCAATTGAACCTACCTCTCTCTCTCTCTCTCTCTCTCTCTCTCTCTATATATATATATATATATATATATATATATATATATATATATATATAGAGAGAGAGAGAGAGAGAGAGAGAGAGAGGGGGGGGAGGGTTCAATTGAGAAAAAAAAAGGTTGAGAATGAGGGGACTCATTATCAGTCAATCATTTATTTTTGCCGCAAAAACATCCAACGTATCGGCGGAAATGGGAAAGGAATGCACATGTGTTTTCCAACAAAACATATTTCCTTAAACCATGCTAAGCATTACCTTAATATATACAAAAACATAGTTTTTTTGTTTTTTTTTTTATTTTTAAGTAGCTATTTTTATCGAAAAATGATTTTAAATATACCAAAATTCATGATTTTTTATTCTCTACAAATAGACATCCATATTGATATAGTTTTAAGATAAAATAACTTTTTTTATATTTTCAGCTATCGTTATTCATAAGCGAATAAAAATGAATCGGATTTTTACTACAGTACATTCGTTATTCACTTATGAATAAAAACTATGATTAATTTTTTTTTACAATTTAAGTATCATTCATATATGAATATAGCATATATACTAAACATAGTATATTCATATTTAAATATTAGACAGTTAATTTACTTATGAATATTACATAGTATATTCACTTGTGAATGTTAGATGGTATATTCACTTATGAATATTATGATATTTTCATATGTGAATATTATATAGTATTACATGGTATATCACATGTGAATAGTACATAGTATATTCATTTGTGAATATTAGATCGTATATTCACTTATGAATAATAGTTGGTATATTCATATGTGAATATTGCACAATATATTCATATATAGATATTACAAGGTGTTTTCAGAAATATATATAATTTTTATATGTTATTCACATATGAATAACATATAGACTTGCATATTTGTTTTGTGTTTTAATAATCACATATTGATTCAGGTGACAAAACATATATTCATATGTGAATATACCGTGGTAATTTAGTTTATGCATTTCATCAAACAGTTGGAGTGCATACAAGTTAACTTTTTTAAAAATGTGATAAAAATGATATTTTGACTATTTAAATCTTACAAAATAGTAGATTGGTAGAGAAATATATTAAAATTTTCAAACAAAAATGATTTGATCTTTTTCTAACCTTAATTTCGATGTTTTATTTGATGAACGATGTTGAATGAATGATACGAATTGAATTTTTTGTTGATTATCCATGATGTTGTTCTAATGATGCTGGGAGTATAATTAATCGTAGATGTTGAAGATATATTCGTATTCAAGCGGAATTGAAGTTGGATTGAAAGAACAAAAAACGAATGAATTTCAACTGTTATCTAATTCTCTACACTTACGTATTTGTGATTGAAGGCTATTATATCATATTTACAAGTTTGCCACCGTGTCCTTTATGTTTAGAGGCTAATTAAATGAGTGGCTGTGAATGATTCTCCCATTCTCAACCTTTTTTTTTATTTTCTCAATTGAACCCACCTATATATATATATATATATATATATATATATATATATATATATATATATATATATAAATAAAAAAACGAAAAAAACTATGTTTTTGTATATATTAAGGTAATGCTTAGCATAGTTTAAGGAAACATGTTTTGTTGGAAAACACATGTGCATTCATTTCCCATTTCCGCCGTTACGTTGGAGACTTTTGCGGCAAAAATAAATGATTGAGTGAGAATGATTCCCTCATTCTCAATTTTTTTTTCTCAATTGAACCATTCTCTCTCTCTCTCTCTCTCTCTCTCTATACACACACACACACACACACATATATATATATATATATATATATATATATATATATATATATATATATATATCCTCTCTAATAAATGAAGGTTTTTTTACCACCTGTCAAATTTTTAAGAGTTTTGCCACATGTAATTTTGTGAAAATTTTAGAATTATTATTTTTTACTTGTCATTTTTTTAGAATTTCCATTTTTTAAAATAAAATTCCATATAAGGAAAAAGAATCATTCTATTAATTTGATAATAAAGTGTCATAAATGCTCTAAAGAAGATTTGATTTTTTTTTTATAAATGTTTTAAAAGATTACATTATGATATGTAAAATTATTATTTTATAAAATATTTAATATTTAAATATTGATATTAAATTTTTATTTTTAATAAACCAATGTTATATACGGGTCTCACAACTAGTATATATATATATATATATATATATATATATATATATATATATATATATATATATATATATTCAGAAGTGGAACCCGAACAGTCCTCGTTGGATCCACATGGGATGCCTTTTACTTTTCACTAAAGTCAGAAAGAAGATGGAGCCCATTTCCGGTATTGTGGGTCACTTACCCGGCCCATATCAACCTCATATTTAAAAATTAGAAAATTATCAAAAACATTATTTATTAGTTTTTTCAAGATTTGTTAAGTTGGTTTCTTTTGTAAAAATCAATTTTAATTATTTATAAATTAGTTTTTTCAAGATTTGTTATTTACAATGTGAATATAACTACAATAATATAATTCATTTTTAACCTTGACCGATGTAAATGTGAGTTATTATTTCAACAATCATCTTATTCATAAATTAATTTAGTGAAATTTATAATGAATAACTTAGATTTTAAGACTAAATTCAAATAAATATTCACATTTATATATGAATCGAAGTATATTTACTTGTAATTTAATACAATTTAAATTTTTTGATTATTGATAATCTAGTTTTGTAAGATTATCAATTTTGTAAGATTATCAAGTGAGTTTATTTACGGTACGAATCTGAAATGTATATAATTCATTTTTTAGCATTAACAATGTGAATCTTAGCTAGACTTTTTATTTTTTGTATTATATGAATGTCTATTCGAATAGTACAAAAATTATGAATTTTGATATATTTATTTTATATTTAGATAAAAAACATAAATATTAGAAAAAACAAATTGGTATTTTTTTAAAAAAATAAACATTATATATATATATATATATATATATATATATATATATATATATATATATATATATATATATATATATGTCAATAGAAATATGATAAAAAAATTAAATTATTTTAGTATATTCAGGGGTTTTTTATAGATTAGCCATATAATTAAAATAAAAAGTTTTTTTGTTCTAATCTGGTGTTTGCACGTCAACCATAAGTGATAAATTTATGTAGATGAGACTGATTCTTTGTTTCGCTGGTTTAAAATTGTGACACCCCAAAATCATAACTTAAATTTTTTTTCATTTTTAGATTAATAAATCGTTAGTACACGTCTTTCCCATAAAAACCGGGGTAAATTAGTTTTTAACATAACATTGTTAATCAGAGTATTTCACAGAAAACGAAAACATGTGGTATGTGCTCTCCAATCATCCCGAGCCTTTCCAATTGAAAACCACAGTATCTGAAACATAAACTGAAAACCGTAAGCACAAAGCTTAGTGAGTTTCCCGAAAATACCATAAAACAAAATATCATGCAACGTACAAATAACTGCCATCCCCCCCCCCCCCCCCCAATGGGCTTGATCTGGAATGCCACACGATCACCCACATGGTCTGATAACTAACTGCCATGGTCTCCCCCATGGTCTTTATCTGGATTGTCATTGGCTCCCCCACATGGTCTGATATCCCAGTGCCATGGGCTCCCCCCGGGGTCTTCCATGCAAGTATCAAAGAAACAACTAGTGTACCACACATCACAAAAGCAACTAGCATATCACATAACACATAATGGGTCATCATTGGTGCCTTCGACCCATGGATATAGTGAGAAGACTCACCTCGCACTGCCGAATCATATAGAAAACCCTTGGCTGCTAGCTGACAGATCCTCAATCTACCAATACCAAAACAACACCCAATTAACAACTGGGTTCTAATCCACAACTATAACTTCATACCTGGGGTAAAAAGACCATTTTACCCTTAACCTAGCTTTTTCCAAACTATGGTCCAAAGTATAATCTGAAAAGCCCAAAAGCCAAATAAATCAACCAATGGACCATTTTCCAAATTTGGCTCAAACCTCTACATGGCTTTACCTTAAGGTCCAACCATCTTTCTAGTCCAAAACACTTGGCATTCCGATGGCTCATAACAATTCAAAGCCCAAAATGGCCCACTCATGGCCTAATTTTCCAAATTGGGCCCAAACCTTTCCAATAGACCTTATCCTAAAGCCCAATAATTTCCTTGGTCCAAAAACCTTATTTCTAGATGTCCACAAAGGCCCACATTAACTCAGTCCATGAGACGGCCCACCCCGAGGCCCATATTTACAAAGTCCAATCTGACTGAGTACGCACGACGTACTTAGCAGTATCTTGCGCGTACTCGCTTAATGGCTTGTACGCCCAACGTACTCCCTTCTTAATCCCACTTTTGTCATTAAGCACTTAATGCTTAGCCCATAGGTCCAAACCACAGACCTGAGTCCCAAATAACGTCTAGACCCATAAAGTCACTGACTTGGTGACTTTGCATGCCCTAAAAGAACCCAAACTCCAAATATAACACTCTACTACCAAGGAAATGGTTCTAACTCTTGCATGGATGGATTTAAACTCTAAAGCTGCCAACTTTATGGACCTTAGACCTCAGAAACACTAAGAGGGGCAACTCAAAGCTGCTGGAATGAAATCAAGACCACCAGATCTCATACTTGGGACCAAAATGAACCAAAACTCATAAATGGTAGATCTAAGACATCAATGATCAACTTCAAAGCTTTATACCTACAACAAGCTGGAAATGAAACACATAAGCCAAATCTATAAGCTCTTCCTTGATTCTCATCCTTGAACCAAGCTCCATCTTCATAGAAATGGACCAAAACACCAAAAATGGACACCCTAACCGCAAGATACCACCATGAAGACTTAAGGACGAATTCTAGGGTTTTAAAGGGTGGAGGCTGACTTAGAATGAAGAAGGAGGCTTAACCTTATGCTTATATTGGGTACAACCCTTGGATTAGGGTTTTCAATCTGACCCTCGTACGCCCAACGTACGAGACCGTAAACCCTGACCCAACCTCGCACAAACGCCCCACGTTCCTTCCAGCTACGCCTCGTGCAATTCCTTCTCCTCAGTACACCCTGCGTACCACCTTGGTATGCCCCGCGTACTAAGGTTTTTCCCAAACCCTAATTCTTCCGAAGACCACAACTCTCTCGATACAACTCCAATTCCAAAAATCTATATTTCCCTAAAAAGGTATCGAGATGCTCTACACTATTATCCACTCATAGCAGACATAAGATATTCCAGATGGACATCCGCTTTCCATAAAATCCCTAACTGACAAATTACTGAAATGGCCTTTTATTCCAAACATAAACCGAATACCTAAAACATCTGAATTACAATATCCAACTCCAACTGGGTCCAAAAATCAATTCCTCAAGGATCCAAAGCCTGCTAATACCCAATCCTTATATCACCAACTCAAAATGGAGACAATGTGAAACAGAATGTTACAACTCTCCCCCACTTAAATTAGATTTCGTCTTAAAAATCCGTCCTTACCTTTCCCAGCACATCCAACAATCTATTCAACATCATCACAGCCTGAGAATAATACATCCTTCCCAAGGTAACTGAAACCAACTCTAACAAAAACCTACCAAACCTGAAAAGGAACGGACCTTAAACCCCTTGCAGAAAACCACCTCTCTCTTTCCTGAAACCTGAAACCCAAAACCACAAATTGATCTGTCTTCTCGACAAACCGCCCACACTGAACCACTGTCATACCATTTCCTCATGAATGCCAGACTAAACAAAATTCTTCCAACCCTGATTATCTTGATGCTTCCATCGGAACCAAAACCAATGATCATATACAGTTGTAGAATACTTACACTTGACAAAAGGCTTAGATAATCCTTCGGGTAGAAGGTTCCTCCCTGCAACGGTTAGACTCAGACGAGAGCTGCGCGATAGGGTCCAATCCACCACTATGAGATTATTTAATCCAACTGCAAGCGAATTAACATATACCCCGAATACAAGCGACTCCTCACACGAGGCTCAAATCACTGAAACCACTCCGACTAGTCTTGCTACCAACTATATGCTTCCCAAATGCAGTCGAGATCTCCATGGTCCCAACTTGTCTGCTAACTAACCGAATCACCAAACTTCTACCCGATTGCTTAGCCAAAAGACATACAAACACATAGTAGCCCCAGGCGACTTCCGAGAGCAACCTTATTTGGCGATAAAACTCCAAACCACATTGACACCAACCTACTGCTAAAAGAATGTCACGAGACCAACTGCAGTCTCATAACATACCCGGTCTCCAACGACCTACCTCCTCCTCATTCCAAACACATTGAGGTCCTCTCGTATACAAAATCAAACCAAGACGCAACACTACAACTTAATTGCTATCAAAACTAAACTCCTTCATTACCCTTGAACCCTGCGATTGATGCCTTTGGCATATAGATACCCCAATTCTTTTTCCACTGAAACAAAAATCGTACGCAAATCATGCGCGATACCCGACATCGAGTTCTTACCCAAAAACCATTTAACACTCCACTCACAACTCGAGATTCACGAATCTACTAGGGGTGTAAACGAGCCGAGCCGAGCCTGAGCCTAACCAAGCTCGAGCTCGGCTCGTTTAATTTTGAAGAAGCTCGAGCTCGATTCGAGCCTTAAAATGAAGCTCGAGCTTGGCTCGTGAATAATTTAGTGAGCTCACGAGCCTAAATGAGCCTATATATATATATATATACACACACACACACACTCTCTCTCTCTCTCTCACACATACACACACAATATATATATATATATATATATATATATATATATATATATATATATATATAGGCTCGTTTAGGCTCATTTAGGCTCGCGAGCCCACTAGCTGAAGCTCGGCTCGAGCTCGTTTAATAAACGAGCCTCATATTTGGGCTCGAGCTCGGCTCAGGCTCGTTTAATTCGATCTCGAGTCGAGATTTTAATGAGTCGATCCCGAGTAGCTCGCGAGTAGCTCAGCTCACTTACACCCCTAGAATCTACACTTGCATTTCACACCACACCCTTCCGATTCCCGAAGAACCCTTAAATAATTACCCCCAAACCATTTATGAGACTACCAGTCTCGCACCTGGTCCAACCACCAGGTTCCCAAGTATCCAAACAACAAGGCTACCCAGCCTAACACCTCACTGCGTCACACCCTGATTCCCCACATGATCTTGCAACTCAAGATCTGATACGTTGACCTAAAAATATCCACCAGAACCCGCCTGATCTACCATAATCACACGGGCCTCGCCCATGAGTCCTACTCATTTAAGGCTATACGGCCCCACTCTGACCCAGACCCCAATGGTCCTTAACCTAAAACAGAGAATATTCCTTGACAACCCTAACCAACATGGCCAAGGCATGAACTGATTCCCCATGACAATCAATAGATTCTAATCATAGTTTACCTCAAACTGGTGATTGCTACGATCCCATCTCAGTCTTACAACACCTCCAACTAACCCTAATTACCACCTAAATTGACACAATATTGTGCATCGTGAGCTGAATCCTACAACTAATCAGGAGTTCGGGTCACGCATTCAAATCCCATAGCCTGGAATGAACTACAATGAAGATATTGACCTGTGCTCGGGATTTTCCTGAACCGCCACCAACACCACCTCAATCCGAACAGCCACTTATCTCTCCCCCACTTGGACTCGATGAAGGTCCCTCACCTTTTATCCCTTATAAATTTCCGATCCATCTCCCTCAAATAGCATGAACTGCCTATACCCTATGTTGAACAATACTATCATTCCATTGCTAGCCAAACTCATTGATCACTCGATTCTAACTGACTGCAACCCATGCGAATATAAAGCTCCCACTACATGAAAAAGAGCCTTTTACGACGCGCAAACCACGACACTCGTTGATTTATGTTTCGCAAAAGAGAGTGACATTAAAAAAGTGTCCTCTCTTCAAAAAATTTAAGGGTTTAGGTCACGCATTATTGCGTACCCTTAAATTAGTGTCTAATGTAAAAAAAATAAAAAACACGGAGGGCACAAGTGCGTCCTCTGTGAATGTCGTTTTATATTTTTTTATGAAACGCGGTTCTCCTTTAAGGGAAAATGAAATCCCAAATTTTTAAAACCCGCGCCTTCTTTCCCTCGTCTCCACCCTGGCCCTCACCCACATCCGATGCCTCCAATCAGGGTTGCATCCTCTAGCCTCACACTGCGCGTACTGTTCATCTTATCACAAAATTGTAAGGGATCTAGGGGTTTTTCAAAAGGATGCTCTCTGAAAAGTTCGTTACATCTGCTCACTTCTGCTCACCTCTTACCTCCGGAGACCTCCGCTCAACTCTTCCCACTGGCGACCTCGAGCTCATCTCACCTCACCGAGACTGTGACGACTAATCAATTTTACAAGCCTTCGTTTAAGAGCCAACCATTTACGAATCCTCACGCTGACAATAATATGATTTAGGGATCGTTACATTATGCCTATGTCAAACTTACAAGGAGATTAAGGGCTTTGCGACTTATCCATGTCGCTATCTATGAACTAGTGAAGCCCTATATAGGTCTGATTCAAGCATTGTTTAAGGTATAGGTAGCCTTTCCTCCTCCACAAATTAACGTGCAAGTTGTCTTCGTTGTTCTTCCCATCAGGTAAGTTGATGGTCGCTCATTCTCGGCCATCTGTATTCTCTCTCTCTCTTGATATTTCATCCCCATTCTCCCTTTTCTGTTGAATAATGTTTCTATGTTGAGAAAACTTCAAATGATTCCATAAATTAGAGGTTCATTGGAAGTCGATCTTTTTTCCAAGAGATATGATGACAGGTTTCAAGAAAAAAGATGGGACGAACCCAAAATCTTCAATCAATGCACATTGATTCCAAAAGCTACCCCAAGTTTCACCGAGAAATAGAAAAACATTTGATATTTCCCATTACTCTTCCACAATTCATCTCCTCATCCTCCCACACCCGCTGCCAGGTAAACCGAACCCTAAATCTTCAATCAATCATCCAACATTTAATGCTCATCCAGACCTTCTTCTATGACTTTTTCTTTTCTATCCTAGCTAGGGTTCTTCAATGCTGCGTCATTTCTATACGCGTACATAGTTGTAAATGTAACATATGTTGAATTACGAAAAAAACCCTAGTCTGTAGCGATTAAAGTTGAAAAAATTAAGTCACTTCAACATACAGGGAATTTGGGATCTAGAGGTATAACAGTTAGGCTAAATGTGTTGACTTTGTCTGATTAAGAAGGAACATGAGAGGAAGATTAAAGTTGTGGAAATAAGGATAGTGTGGTGGACATGCTGTGTGGGACAAGATACTGAATGAAATAATAAAAAATATTAGGGAGTGATTTTCCTCATTATTGTTGTCCCGTTATTTTCATTCAACATTATTGCTTTGTATGTGCTTTTTTCTTTCTCCCCTCTATTCATCCTTGTGAGCTCACGTTTTATATGTCAGAGGTCATATGTGAAAGCATTCTATCCATCCTTGGGTGAAAATAGGACTGTATACATCTTACCTCCCTCTTACCCCATTTATATAGGATTTGGGTTTACTTGTTGTTTACCTTTAAGTTAATACTACATTGAGATATATTACATGCCTAATCAACTTTTCTCATGACATCCAGGTTGATGTAATCTTCAAAAGTTTTTTACTTGGTATACAGACGGTATATATGACACTGAAGGGTGGCCTCAGATCCTAAAGCTGAAAGACTGGCCTCCATCAAATTCATTTGAAGAACGGTTGCCATGTCATGGTGTTGAATTCATCACTTCCTTTCCCTTCAAAGAATATACACATCCTTGTAATGGCTACCTTAATCTTGCTGTCAAGTTGCCTGAAAAATCTTTGAAGCCAGACATGGGTCCTAAAACATATATAGGTTATGGAGTTTCTAAAGAATTAGGAAGTGGAGACTATGTAACTAAACTTCAGTGTTGGCATCAGCGTTGCTACATTTTTTTGCTGGTGCAACAAGTAGACATTATTGACCTTTGTAGAAGCATGCTTCCATAACTTACTAACTTGATGCCCAATTGTAGAAAACTGTCTTTTAAGCAGACTGTAGTTAAATCGCTGGCATTTTTCATCTTTCTCTCTTTGTTTATTCTGTTCTGTAGGTACCCTAACATGACAGAGGAAATGTTTGCTGAGTGTTGCCCTGTTTGCCAAGGAAACTGCAACTCTATAAATTGCTTGCGAAATGTGTACAATAAAGTTGGTTCATGTAGCTCATCTTTTGTTATGGAACTTATTGATGTTCTTACTCTCAACCAGATAAGAAATTTAATATTGAATCTGTTGTTGGTTTTAGGTCAAAGAGAAGATTGATTTCAAACCTAATGATGATCAGAAAGTTCAATATTCTATTTACATCCTACATGTGCTTTTTCCGTTCTTGAAGTATGTAAATGAGCAGCACATGAAAGAGATAGCAATAGAGTCTAGAATTCAAGGTATTTTTTGCTGTTTATCTCATTTTTCTTGCTTTATTTAAAATGTAGACCTTCTAGTTCACATTGTAGCTAATCTAAATCAGTGATGCCATATATATGATTCTTGACTAATGATGATGACTATTTCATTCTTATGGGAAAAGGTTTGAGTTAGATAAGTTCATTGTTGAGACTTCATGGAAATGCAAGGAAAGTCATTTCTTCTGCTTAACTTCTCAACTTGAAGTCTCAAGTCTCGTCCTTCAACATTTTAACTTAATTTCTATATATGATCTCATAATGGATGACATGAACTTGAATCTTTGACCTTGAACTCAATATGAATGGATAAATGGCGATCAGCCATACTTTATGTAGGTTTTCCTGACTTTATTACTTGGGCATGATCTTCTATATCAGAGGTACAGTTGAAGAAGGTAGAGTGCAGCTTGGATAAGCAAATTCACTGGTATGTCATTTCAATGATTGTACAAGTCTTTGATGATTTTGTTTCTTGGGTGATGCATTCCTGTTTTGATTGTTCCCTGAGGGATTAAGGAAAGCATGGAAAAAGACATGTTATGTTGCTGTAAAACATCAATTTTGACTTGCATAGAAGTTGCCCTTCTTGTCATTATAACCTTTGCCTTCAATGTTGCTGGGAATTTTGAGATGGCAACCCTCAAGGAAACAAAGAAGAAGTTATCATTGAACCTAAAGATCCAGGGCCTGAGTACTTACATGGCATCCCTAAGGGATTCAGGAAAGCATGGAAAAAGACATGTTATGTTGAGAAGGCTGCTGAAGATCCTGCACCGAAGGAAAAGCAAACTCATGACTTGAATTCTTTGGTTGATGGTAGAATTCTTTGCCCTCCAAAAAGCATGGGTGGTTGTGGTCGTGGGATTTTATAGTTGATGCACATAAAGTCACTTGACAGTGTTTCAGAATTTCTAGGGAAAGCACAAAAGTTCTTAAAGATGCACAAACTGGAGGAAGATATGAGGGATATGCCTGAGAAATGGTCCACATGTTCTTTAGATGGTGGTGATCAGCAGTTACGAAAAGTTGCTTCCCGTGAAAATTCTAGAGACAATTACTTGTATTGTCCACGTGCAATAGACATTAAAGCCGGAGATTTGAAGCATTTCCAGTGGCATTGGTCAAAAGGAGAGTCTGTGATTGTTAGTAATGTTCTTGAAACTACACTTGGGTTGAGCTGGGAACCCATGGTCATGTGGCGTGCTTTTCGCTGGGCTTCAAATTCCAAAGAAAACAAGCTCTCAGATGAGGTTGCTATTAACTGTTTGGATTGGTGTGAGGTTGGATAAGTACTTTTATATTTTACATCTTTTATTTATTTTTCTAGTCATCTAGTGTTCTGAGGTGATTGGTGGATGTATACAGTTCATACAAGCTTGTGAGAACATTTACTATTTCTATTGATATGAAATTCTCTCCTAGTATAGTATCATGAGGTTCCGCCTCTTCAGATGCCTTACAGAGAAAATGTAGAGAAAGAAATAGAGATCTCTATATTTTGGTGTTTATCATCATGAAGGTGTATGATACTATACTAGAAGAGACATTTTGAGGACCCTGAAGGGAAGGGTACCAGAGGGCGGGAGAGGGAGATATATACCATCTGAAACCGAGGGGAAGTATTATAGGGTGGCAGTTAGGCTAAATGTGTTGACTTTGTCTGATTAAGAAGGAACATGAGAGGAAGATTGAACTTGTGGAAATAAGGATAGTCTGGTGGACATGCTGTGTGGGACAAGATACTGAATGCAATAATAAAAAATATTAGGGAGTGATTTTCCTCATTACTGTTGTCCCTTTTTTTCATTCAACTTTACTTCTTTGTATGTGCTTTTTTCTTTCTCCCCTCTATTCATCATTGTGAGCTCACGTTTCATATGCCATAGGTCATCTATGAAAGCATTCTATCTACCCTTGGGTGAAAATGCGACTGTATACATCTTAACTCCATCTTACCCCATTTATATAGGATTTGGGTTTAGTTGTTGTTTGAGTTCAAGTTAATAACATTGAGATATATTAAATGCCTAATCAAATTTTCTCATGACGTACAGGTTGATGTTAATCTTCAAAAGTTTTTTAGTTGGTATACGAATGGTATATATGACACTGAAGGGTGGCCTCAGATCCTAAAGTTGAAAGACTGGCCTCCATTAAATTCATTTGAAGAAAGGTTGCTATGTCATGGTGTTGAATTCATCACTTGCTTACCCTTTAAAGAGTACACACATCCACATGATGGCTACCTTAATCTTGCAGTCAAATTGCCTGAAAAATCTTTGATGCCATATATGGGTCCTAAAACATATATAGCTTATGGTGTTTCTGAAGAATTGGGACGTGGAGACTCTGTAACTAAACTTCATTGTCACAAGTCTGATGTGGTATTTTTTTCTGTTTGATTATGCCAAATTCTTCTGCTTGAAATTTTCTATTCTGATTTTAGGCAAAGACATGATCACCAGTGTTGGATTTCATCTAGTATCATTGGAACTAAATTTTGCTCTTTAGGCATCATCACACTTTTTTTTTAACCTTTTAGTTATAGAAGTTGCCATTTCAATTTGTATGAGAAGGAATTGGTTTGTTGATGACTTCACTATCTTTAAAAGAAATATAACAGAAGTTGTCATGAAAGTTTGTTTACTTGCATTTCACACTTGAAATTTATGAGAGTCTCATATATATTACATAGGGATTGCATAAATTGTTGGAATGCAATCTTAATTTTTTTGAACCTTTCTTGATCTGTTGGAAGAAACCAACAACCCTCTTCTGTTTCTCATCTTTTTTCTGTTATTAAAGAATAAAAAGTAGTAATTGCAGTACTTCTTGGACTCACCATGGAAAAAAGAACCAATAATTAGAAAATTAAAGTGAAGTGAACTTTATGAAGTAGCTGTATATTTACTATCCGAGTTAAACATAAATTTGTAATGCCTGTTTTTGATTTACAATATAAAATCATCTCTAGCTTTATTTTAAGAAGACAAAACCCCGATCTAAACATTTTGGTATGTCAAAATAAAACCATTTTGCAAAAATTGAACCTATCATATTAGCTTTTCTTGTGAAGAGTTATTTCAAAGAGATATACTCTCTGTTTTGTACACCCAATCTGTTCTGGGTTTTATATCTTTTCATTCATTAATATTTTTCTATTGACATGCAGGTGAATGTGCTGACTCATACTGCAACTGTGACCCTCGACTCTGAACATTGTAAAAGGATAAATGTATTAAAAAAGTTGCACAATGCTCAGGATCAGAAGGAACTTTATGTTGATAACACGAAAGATGCTACTTTTGAGCAAGTTGTTGGGTCGAAGAAACAAGAAGGGCATAAAACTACTAGTAATCAATCAGACCAATATTTATTGAAGAAGGAAAGTTGTGAAGGAGTTGAGTTTGACATTGATAAAAATGATAAGAGGAAGAGAAAGGGTTCAAATCAAAGAGTTGAGGGACCAGATGGAAATAAATGAAAGAAAAAGAAGGGCAGGAAACAAGTGATATCTTTTGATAGTGAAGAAGGTGATAACCAGGATGATACTTCAGGTACTTGTGTGGTTGGATCTGATTTGGGAGACGGAGGTGCTTTGTTGGACATATTTAGGAGGGAAGATACTCCTAAACTCGAAGAATATCTCAAAAAACATTTCAGAGAGTTTAGACATTCCTCCTGTCTTCCACTACAGCAGGTATTAAATCCTTACTTTTAGTTGAAATTCTTTTGTGTATCATCACAATCCTACATAGTAATTTTTTAAATTGTTCAATTGTATTTTCTTTGGTCCAGGTTATACACCCAATTCATGATCAAACATTTTACTTAACCATGGACCATAAAAGGAAGCTCAAGGAAGAGTTTGGTTACTATGCATTTGCAAGGCGTGTTATGTATCACCTTTCTCACTGATATAAAATCTCTGAATGTGCTTTATTTTTTGGTTGTGATCAGGGATTGAAGCATGGAATTTTGTCCAAAAGCTTGGAGATGTTGTCTTAATACCTGTTGGATGTGCCCATCAAGTTAGAAATCTAAAGGTTAATAACTTACCACTAGTTATTATAATCTTTGAAACTGCATTAAATTGCTTCATTTGGAAATAATAGGGATAATCAGGGCTTGATGTTGTGGGGATGCATTGCCATGTCACAAATCTACCCAAAGCTACAGTATGGTATCTTTTCTTCTATTATCATTATCATTATCATGTTTTGTGTTATGTTTGTATATTGTACTGAAAGTAGAAAGTATAATTCATTTGTTCCAGGAGATTAAAGAATCCGTGCAGTCAGATTCCAGGCATTTAAGGCAAGAATATCATAAAATTACTGAGTGCATTGCGGTTCTTCCATTGCCACAGGTGAATATATATATATATATATATATATATATATATATATATATATATATTGGTATCTTTCTGAGTGTGAATGGTCTGAATTGAAGTTTTTGTTTTGTGTTATATCGCAGATTGTGATTTGGTTGGTTATCTTGAAGATGCATGGGTCAAGATCTTTGAATACAAAAAACATGTTGAAGTTTGTTGTTGTGTTCCAGTATATCCTCGGTGACCACAAGCCACCACCGGAGGACCACCGTTGAACACCCCCAAAATCCGGTGGCCACTACCCACAGAACAAGTACGAATGCTTTTATTTGGTTTTTTACTGAGGTGTTGTTTTTCGGTGACCACCAGCCACCACCAGAAGACCACCGTTGAAGCCAACCCGGAGAAATCCCGTTACCACTGCAAATCTGCAATCCACTTCAGGTGCAATCCACTACTCCCTCTTAAAAATTTTGAAACTTAAACATGACTATATATGATCAAAATAGCTATCTAATTTTATTAATAATAACTATTTAGGAGGTTGTATTCATTTGAATACACTTTGTCAAATTTTGACTTGTTTTGCCTGTTGACCCTGTTTTTTTAACTAATTTTGTTATATGATGATGGAGATATTAAAGTGCTATGTTTGGATAAGGAAAGGTGGAAACTTGTAAAGAGTGGGCACAAACTTGCAGAGGTATGATTCCTTGTGTTTATGCTTAGGTTTTGTTTCGTTGGATGGAATGGAATGAACCATTCCATTCCATTCCTTCCCTAATTCCATTCTACCATACAATACAATGATATATTATATTTTCATTAATTTTTCTCTTTATAAAATTTATTTATCGAAGTTTGTTGTGAGTATTGCCTTCTCTTTCACTCCTGCTTTGTTAGTTGTTGCTATTATGAAGGTAGGCCACTCTCCGGTTATATTTTTCACATAATTGACAAGGAGCTGTTGTATCTATTCAGATTAGGCGTAGAGCAAAGGTTGCAAGAGATGAGTTTAGAAGAAGAAGAAACTAGGCTGCAACTATAGTTCAGGTACTATGGATGAATTATGTTTGTAAAGTATTTAAGAAAATGATTAGAAACAAGGGTGAATTTGTATAGATTAGTTAGCTACTTGCAGGTTGATCTTGAATAAGCAAAGGGGCAATGGATTGTATTTTTTGTATCTAATTCGTTTGTAAATTTTTGTTACAATTCTATTGATTTGTTTTATCTTTCCATGGAACGATTATTTGTATGACATTAAATTTATGCAATCGATTCTATTTTTTGTATATGATATTTTATTTTCTATTATGAAACATTAAATACAAATTTAATTTGAAAATAAGTAAATCTATTAATAATATTTTTTAAAACATTTAAAATTATGATACGCAAATATGTGTGTCATCTTCATTTATGACATGGCCTTTCTTGACAAGGGCTTTCTTGATACACATTGCGTGTCATTAACACGCACGTCATAAGGTTACGACACGCGAATGCGTGTCGTCTTCCTTTATGACAGGGCCTTCATTGATACGCATTGCGTGTCGTAAACAAGCGTCGTAATTGCGCGTCGTAAATGAGCGTCGTAAATACGCGTCGTCTATAGACGACGCACAAAAGTGCGTCGTCTCTCTTTATGACAGGGCCTTCCTTGACGCGCATTTGCGCGTCGTCTGAGCCTTTTACGACGCGCAATGAGCGTCGTAAAAGGCTGTTTTTCTAGTAGTGTCCTTTGATACTGTTGATGATCCAACAATCCAAACAACTGCCACTACCATCTTCCCTCATCGCTCCCCTCTTAGCATCTACAATGCTTGAACCCAAAAGTTATTCCATAAGCAACTCCGCTCCTACCGAAATAAATACTAGAATCACCAAACCTTGACGATTACGAGAGAACTAACTTGTTGAATCCTGACCATATACCTTCCACATAATCCCCATGAGCCGATCTCGACCAATCCCAGAATATCAACCAAACTCATTGGAACCCGCTACACAAGATACAACCCCCTCAAAAATATACTCCAACGATAATAAAGCAATAACCCAAAGATAATGCTTACCCAAATCAATATCAAATCCCAAGCAACATGAGAACTAATAATAACCAGAAAAAAATGCAAAAGATAACATGCCCGCAAGATAATTTGACGAATCATGAACCTCCCCTAGAATGACAACTCCATTGTGCAGTTTCCTGCACGTGTTGTACTAATCCCGACCTTGTTGGCTTCTCGAATCCCTGATCACTCGACCTGAACGTGTTAGCCATAACCGCTAATCACCTTTTGCTGACGATGGGGTCCCTCTCCCTATAAAATGTAGCAGCTCCACAAGCACGGAACTCACTAAAAAGAAGTGTGTGGGCTTCACGATAACCATAATCTCAGAACGGAAGACTTCCAAATGCTCACCCACGATCTCCAACCCCCCCCCCCCTTGACCGAACAAAAGATCACAGGAGTCTGCTTCTAAACACCATGGGTAGATTTCAATGAGATGAATTCTCGCATCTACTCCCTAATCAGCCCAATACCCTTACCTAGGCCGGAACCAGAACCTAACCCTCCTTCCTAGAAACTCATCAAAAAACTAAAATACGATCAAGCAGAAGATCAAAATATACTCAAGAATTCTCTTCCCTGAGTCCTTGGATTCTCCAAGACTCTCCCTGATTCGAGTATGGATCCTGTGCTTTCAGTAGTACGGGACGAATACTACCTTCCACACCTATCCATACTTTTCTTAGGAATCATCCCGAATCCTCTAAGTCACCCACTCCACTGATGCATTATAAATTCGCTAAACAACGACACAAAACCCGCTGAAGCACCTCCTAGGCTGCCCTAGGTTCCCGACCTCACCCTGCCATCAGCTGCTAAACAACTCCTCATAATGCTAGTCATCCGCCTCATGAATACCGACATATTCACTTAGTGGCTGACTCCCATCATTCAAGAGTTCTACAAAGCACAAAGCAAGCATCATTCGTGTAGTAACTCTCCAATCCATAAAACTATCATAAAACATTCAACCCACATACCGTAACTCATGCTATCCATATCCATCCTCATTGTCGGCTGCCTTATGCACGCAAATTATACACAAAACAGGATCAAATAGACTGTAGAATAATAGACTCTACCCTAGGACCACAACTAGACAACAAATAGGAAATAAGGCCAAGTTAATTATTCTAGGGCTATAAGATCCTAACAGTATACAATTTTTAAAGAATACACTTAGCAGTTACTGATATCAATAGATAGTCCCATTACAACATAGCATTCAATATTCCTAAGACTACTAAGCATCACATAGATCAAGCCAATCTATCACTGACTAACCAGCTCTAGCATGCAAGTCTACCAGCTCATACGAAGGCATCTCTCATAGCATTCTATCATGCAAAAACTAAGCAAATCCTTAGTCCTTACTAGCATGCGATTCATAGATTCATAGATCAAATCATAACAGATAACATGTATGGGTATTTTGGGAAAACTTACTTGAGCTCGGCTGATTGCACGCACCACAACCTTCTTTTTTCTTAGAAAATTCTTTTCTTAAGAAAAATTTTCTTTTGAAAACTTTATCACTCCTCAGTTTGAATTCAGTCACACCCGAGAGTATGTCCGAATCCCTCAAACCAAGGCTCTGATACAAACTTTTAATGCCCCAAAATCATAACTTTAAAATTTTCATTCGTAGATTAATAAATCGTTAGTATATGTTTTTCCCATAAAAATCAGGGTTAATTAATTTTTAACATAGCATTGTCAATCAGAGTATTTCACAGAAAACGGAAACATGCGGTGTCTGCTCTCCACTCATCCCGAGCCCTTCCAATTGAAAACCAGAGTACCTAAAACATAAACTGAAAACCGAAAGCACAAAGCTTAGTGAGTTTCCCCAAAATACCACACAACATACAACCACATAATATCATGCAACGTACAAATACCATGGGCTCCCTCCATGGTCTTGACCTGGATTGCCTTGGGCTCCCCCACATGGTCGGATAACCAACTGCCACGGGATCCCCCTATGGTCTTTAGATGGAATGCCATGGGCTCCCCCACATTTTCTGATATCCAAGTGTCTTGGGCTCCCCCATGGTCTTCCATGCAAGTATCACAGAGACAACTAGCATACCACATATCACAGAAGCAACTTGCATATCACATAACACACAATGGGTTGACATTAGTGCCTTCGACCCATGGATATAGTGAGAAGACTCACCTCGCACTGCCGAAATATACAGAAAACCCTTGGCTGCTAGCTGATAGATCCTCGATCTACCAATAACAAAACTGATGAGTTTATAAAACTCTTTGATCGATTAGATCTTTATAACAGGCGAATCAAGAAAGTAAAAACAGTGAGATAAAAACACAAGAATGGATCTGAATGAGTCGAATGATTCAATTAACTCAATCCTCAGCAGAGCTCGATGAAGAACTTCCGCTGTAGAGGATTCTAGGGTTACAAAAGATAAGAACGATAAACTCTATGAAAATCTCTATCAAATCTTACGTTAAAGAATGCATGCAAGCATCTATAAATAATAAACCCTACAAACAAAGAACTCACGGATGGACAGGCCCATACCGGAGACAAAACTGGACTAGCTAACGAGCCCAAAGACGCAACACTAATTGGACCTAACAATCTCCCCCTTTGCGTCAATTGGAGCGAGACTATCACTTCTTCTTGCTGGGGCCAGCTGCCGGAACCTTCTTAGTGGTATCAAACAGACGAGGGATAAGAGCGAGGATTGTCTGTCTGAAGCGAATGTACCACTGAATCATATCGTCAAAGTACTTCTTTTCATCTGCTGAATTCTGCTTGCAACGATGAATAATCCCTAAGACATGTTCCAGGCATGCAGTGGTGTAGAGATGTTTGTCTGCTTGCAACGATGAATAATCCCTAAGACATGTTTGGCCTTCGTTTCTGGTAAACATAACAGAATTTCTCTTCGGGTCTATCTTCCCCATCTGCATCATGTTTAGGTCACTGGCAGAGCCAACAGGCGAGATAGTAGGCTTTTTCTTGAAGACACTAGCGATCTCCTGATCCATCTTGGCAACTTCCATTATGTAGCAGACAAGCATCCTCTTGAAGTGGTCAATTATAGGACCATACTCCGCTTCATTTGTGAGAAGGATGTTGTGCAAAATTATCCAGTCGTGTGGATTTAAGTTGGGAAGATCGGCAAACGAAATGGCATGTTCGGTCTTGGCAGAACCTCTCAGCACCTTAAACCGAACGTTAGTCAAGTTCCCTTCCTGATACGGCTTGAGGACCCGAACATTGATTATCTTCTGAGTGCTCCATGTTTGATACTGTGGTTGAGCAACCCTCAGATAGAATTCGACCAAATCCTTGTCAACCTTTGGATGAGGATGAGGGAACTCGGCAATCTTGTCAAAGGCATGAAAGATGAAGGCCTGTCGGGTCAGTGGCATGTCGAACTGAGAATTGACAGAATTAATGCGATCCAGTGAAATCACCGGTTCGAGCCACAAGATGCTTGGGGTTTCAATTGCTTCTTTCAGCAACTTCTCAAGAGTCCACGGAGGGAAAAGAGTTTTCCTACTCTCAAGAAGGTCGTGAGCCTCTTTCTGTTTTCTTTCAGCCTCTTCAGCCTCTCTAGCAACCCGAGCGCTCATATCGGCATCCTTATCTCGACCTTGTTTCTTTAAAAGATCGGCAATGGTCTCTTTATCGTCATCGCTGTCTTCAGCAATTTTCTTCCCCTTGTCTTTGACACCCGAACCTGAGGCTTGGCCTGTTGAAGGAGGTTCGGTTGTTTTTGTTGCTGTAGAAGTAGGAGGCGGTTGAGATACATTTTCTCCCCCTTGTTTCGGAATGGACACGAAGTTAAGGAGCCCTTCAATCTTGCTCAGGAGAGAAAGGGCAGGAGCAAGCTTTTCTGCAAGATCACACCTCACAGAGTAGTTTAGTATCAGATCGTGTGCTTCCAGGATGCTTGAAATGGCTGCGTGGACATCCGAAACACATGATGACACAATCTCTCATTCAGATCGAAGAGATTCAATCTCCTTTTGAGAATTGGAGAGTTGAAGACTCTTGACCTTAAGAGCAGTGGTCTTTCTAGCAAGAGCGTCCATGAGAGAGTTTTCAGCAGCAAGATCTTCATGGAGCTTAGTCAGTCGCTCCTCAATCGTCGCCTTAAACACTGAGTTGTCGTCGGAGAGAGTTTGACAAAGAGTGGCGAAAGACTTCAGTTCTGAGGCAACTGAGGTAGCCAGCTGGTTGACAATGGGATCAAGCTTCGTTTTGGTGTTTTCAGCAGTTTCCTGTAAAGACTGCAAAAGAGAGAAAGCATCAGTAAATAGTTTTTCGACTTTTTCGGTTGCAGTCGCACAGGCTTTGGTGGAGGCATCAATTGCGGCAGTAGCTGAGCTTAGAGAAACTTCATGAGCTTTGGAAAAAGCATCAACAATCTTCTGAATAGCAGCTTCAGAAATGGTAGACTGTGATGAAGAAGAGGAGGCAATGAGCGAATCAATCTTCTCGTGAAGCTCCTTGAGATGCTTCTTGGTGATGGGAGCATCATCATCGTCACTCTGCACCTGATACGGACTGTAATAGACCGAATCAAATTTCATTTCCTCCCCGCCAAGAAATGGTTCTTCATTCTCTGTTGGCTGAGCAGGAGATGAGGGGGGAGGTGAGGGTGGAGGCTCGGTAGTGGAAGTAGGTTCGGGTTGTGATGTATGTTCGGTAGTGGGAGTGGGTTCGGGTGCGTCAGTAGGAGCTCCCGTATCAGATACGTTGGTTCTTACTTCTGCGGTTGTGGTGGTAGCTTCAGTAAAAATGGGAGGGGGGTACTGGGATGGAAGTTGGTGGTATTTGAGTGGTGGAGGTTATGGGGTGAATGGAAATAGGAATGGTAGCTGGTGGAGAAGAGATAGGTGAACTGGAAAAATGTACTTCTGGGGTAGGCGACCATGGAGGAGTGTTACCATGAGGGGACTCGTCAGAGTCTGAATTTTCTTCCTCAGAGTCGCTTGAGGAGGAAGCTAATATCAGCTTTCGCCTTGGTTGGGTTTTTCTCTTCTTTAGTGGAGGAGATTGAACAACCTTGGTAGTTTTACGTTTCTTGGGAGAAGGACCTTTCGCTCCCTTGCCAACCTGCTTGTCTTTGCCCTTTTCATTCTTCTTTCCCCTTGGAGCAGGCTTGTCAGCTTCGTGAATGGATTTGAGCATCTCAGGAGTGAGCTCTCTAGGACCAGAGCGACGAAACTCCTGGTAAGTTCGAATGATACGACTGTCGGTAGGAACGTCTCCAAACATCGACTCAGGGATGGAGCCAATGAACTGAAATTTGGATGCATCTGAGACTATTATCTTCGTGGTATGGAAAGTACCAATCGAAGATAGTGGAGAACCAGCAACAATGGGGACGTGATACTTGTCCATCACCCATTTTGTGACTAGAGTCCAGAAGCGAGCATAGGAGATTTCAGAATGCCGAGATGTAGAGGCCAGACTCTGAATCAGCTGCTGCCATAAGACCAACCCATAGTCCAGGTTGATACCGTTGTAAACCCCATAAAGAATCGTGATGAACAGACGACTCGCTCTGTCTGACCCGGCACTGCGTTCAGATAACCCTTTAAACATCACAGTAAATAACCCGTTCCACTGAGGAGGCAGGCACGATTTCTTGAACTTGGTGACCGTTGTCAGCACCTCAATATATCCCATATTATAGAACATAGAAAAAAAGTGACCCACTGGAATGGATTCAGGGTTAACCCTAGATGAATCGGGTTCAAACCCTAAAAGTGAGCAGAATCGCTGCTTGGAGATTGACGCCTTGTGATCAAGAATGTCGAAGAAGATCCTATCGACAGACTTATCGTAATGAGCAGTGGCGAAAATTTGGGATAAACACTCCATAGGAACAGCTTCAGCTTTGGTGAGAGCAGGAGCAAGCGGTGAGTATTTGAGGCATTCGATGATCAGGAACATGAAGGCATCATATGCATGTGGAGTGAGATCGATGATCAGACTCTGTTGAGGATGGATCGGTAGGATGTGGGAAGTGGCATGAACAGATGATGAATCCGCCATTGAAGTAATGAAGTTGGGTGAGATGATGAACAGTAGAATACTTAAAGCTTTTCTTGCTCTCTGAAGTTTGGGTGCAGTAAAGAGGTAAATAATGGTTGAAGTTACCTTTTATACCGTAGGAAGAGGAGAGAGAAGAATCTGTTCCCAAATCTTCAAGGGAAATACGAAGGGTTTTTCGGAGGGTAATTGATGCGTGATAGTTGGTAGCACCGATGATTACGCATGAGAGAGAATAACTGTCCCGATTCACACGCCTTCCCATCAGGCGCCGTTTTTAAACGAAACGGTTCCACTTCGCACGCCGGTCCTTCAAGCGCCATTTGAAAATCAAATCTATTGGACTCCCGCCTGAGTCAGCATCTTATCCCTTTAGAGTGAACGTCATCTTAAAGCAAAATAACCACATGGATCAACATGAGCCACAACTCTTTTATAACTGCAAATCCCATTAAAAAAATGGCTTGTAACTAATGAAACCAGAATTTTGGAAAATCAAAAAGATTTTCGTGCTTAGTGTGTAAAAGAAAAGGAAATGAAGCAACACATATGAGGGAATTTGTGATGTCAGTAAAGACACGAAAAAATGGATCCCGGGCACGAATCTCTTCCTTCAAAGTCAAGAGAGACTTTAAAGTGTTTGTGTGGTTTCCCATTGAATAACGATCAGACACTTATTGAGAAGTGTTGAAAGGCTTCTTTTAATTAGGCTAATTTGGGTGGCTTTCGCTTCAGTTCAGAATTCCTGATCTTGATATAAGACAGAAATCGAACGAAGTACTTGTGAGACCAATGTAGTCTGTTGAACAAGTAGGTTTGAGATAATTTGAGTGGCAATGTAAAATAGTTTATGTAAAATCTCAAAAAAAAAATTAAAACTGGATTCCAAGGGAAGAAATGTTATGGGATTTAACAATTCATAGGAATCACACAAAAAGAAATTAGAGATTTCACGTTACATCCCCATGGATAAGTTCGTCAATTCGTTAGTGATAGCTAGAGCAAAGTTGATTGTTCACCGTCAATGCATAGTAGGTATTGAATTTTGGGTTTCACTTAGCACGTAGTGGCACGAAGCTAAGATCATGAACACAGAAATTGTGTAACCATAAAACTTAGTGGTAAGTTCTGAGAGTCTCAAGGGTTACGTTTATGAAGCGAATAAGATGGAGAAAAGTGGTGTAGATGGTGTAAAGAAACCAAAGTACCTTTGCTGTTAAAATAAGGACCAAGCAGAAAACTCTTATCTCATGTGAGAAGAGAGTTAGGTAGCTCATGATTAGAATAAATATGAAAGCCTAATTGGGAAGACAAGGTTTGTATATACCAAGTCAGTAAGGCTATTATTCAGAATCAGTTGAGGCTTTGGACACATACAACAGCATGCTTCTAGGGACGCTTAACAAATGAAAGAATTTCCCCACAAAGATTAAAAAAATTATCAAACAAATAATAAAAAAATATTTTTGGAATTTTTTATTTTAAAAAATTAGAAAAAGATTAAGGAAAGAAAAAAAAAATAAAAATGAAACACACAAAAAAAAATGAAGACCAAAAAATTTGGAACCGAACCCGAACGTTCGGTTTATTTCGGTTGCAAAAAAAATAAGTTTGAAAAAGAAAAGGACTTTGACAATAAGAAAGATGAAATTTGAAAAAGATACAAAAGGTTTACAACCAAAGAAACTACCTTTGAGTGACAAGTAAAGATAAGAGAATAGGACCGAACCCGAGCGTTCGGTTCATTTCGGCACACACGTGAACCGAACCCGAACGTTCGGTTCATTTCGCTTTCGACTGTTAATTTTGAGAAGTAGTTTTTGGTACTGACTCATTCCATCATTCCTAGCCCTTGTAGAATTTTATTGAAACTCGCTTCAGGAAGAGCTTTGGTGAAGACATCAACCAGTTGATCAGTAGTTCGAACAAAGTGAATTTCGACGTTTCCATCTTCCACACGATCCTTTATAAAGTGATACCTCAGTGTGATATGCTTGGTCTTGGAATGTTGCATTGGGTTATGACAGATCCTAATTGCACTTTCTGAATCACAATATAGTGGGATCTTTTTCATATTGAGTCCATAATCACGGAGCTGACTTTGGATCCAAATCACTTGAGATGTACAGGAGGCAGCTGCAATGTACTCTACTTCGGCTGTAGACAGAGAAACACATGTCTGTTTCTTTGATTGCCAGCTAACCAACTTCCCGTCTAGGAATTGGCAGCCTCCATTGGTGCTTTTCCTATCTAAGCCACATCCTCCAAGGTCTGCATCTGAGTAGGCTTGAACGAAGAAGCCTGAGTTTGATGGATACCATAGACCGAGAGAGGTGGTTCGTTTCAGATACCGGAGTATGTTTTTCACTGCAAGCATATGTGGTTCACGAGGATTCGCCTGAAACCTAGCACAGTAACACACAGACAACATTATATCAGGCCTGCTAGCAGTGAGGTACATTAAAGAACCAATCATTTGGCGATATAACGTAATATCGACTGTCGGTTTTTCCAAGGATGGTGTGAGCTTGGTGCCGAACGCCATTGGAACTTTAACCTTTGAGTCTCCCATCATGCCAGATTTAGCAAGAAGAGTCTTGGTGTATGCTTTCTGGTTGATAAAGATGCCTTTGGGTCCCTGTCTAATATTTAAACCAAGGAAAAAGTTAATCGGACCCATTGAGCTCATTTCAAATTTAGTCTCCATCAACTTTCTGAATTCAGCTGTTAAGCTAGGATTCGTTGAGCCAAAGATGATATCATCGACATAGATTTGAACAATCATAAGGTGGTTACCTTCCTTCTTACGAAAGAAGGTTGGGTCAACCGAACCTTGTTTGAATTTTGATAACTTTAAGAACTTGGTTAGCGTTTCATACCATGCCCTAGGTGATTGTTTCAGACCGTAAACTGCCTTCTCCAGAATATAACTGTGATTGGGGTGCTTTTCATTGACAAAACCAGGAGGTTGCTCCACGCAAACCGTTTCTTCAAGTTCTCCATTCAGAAAGGTGCATTTTACATCCATTTGGTAGACCTCAAAGTTCTTGTGTGCAGCATAGGCAAGAAATATTCGAACAGATTTCAGCCTAGCTACCGGAGCAAAAGTTTCCTCGTAATCAATTCCTTCTTCCTGGAAGTATCCTTTCACCACGAGATGAGCTTTGTTTCGAATCACATTACCTTCCTTGTCCATTTTGTTTCTGAATACCCATTTGAGACCAACAACTGAGGCATCTTTAGGAGTTGGAATAAGGCGCCATAACTTGTTTCTTTCGAACTCGTTGAGTTCATCTTGCATAGCTTGAACCCAGTCAGAATGATCAAGAGCAGTATTTACTGTCTTCGGTTCAACTTTTGATACGAAAGAATTATACATGCAGAACTCAACTTTGGAGAATAGAGGTGATTGTTTTGCCTTCATTTGAGATCGAGTCAGGACCTTTTCAGAGACATTACCCACTATCTGAGATACATGATGATCTCTGGTCCATTTAACAAGAGGAGAGTAATTTAGATCATAAGATGGATCTAATTCGGCGTTGACTATTTCTTCCAATTCAGATTGACTATCGTCATCGTAGAACAAATCGGAATTCTCCCCCTTGACTGATGAGCATTCGGGTGTAGCTGGACTTTCTGGTGCTACAGTACCTTCGGGTGTAGTAGAGCTTTCGGGTGCTACAGTACCTTCGGGTGTAGTAGAGCTTTCGGGTGCTACAGTACCTTCGGGTGCAACTGGAAGAGAATTCTCCCCCTCAAATTGTGAGCTCGGTTGTTTTGAAGAAGGTGGATTCTCCCCCTCAACTAAAGCGCCTTGCTGAGGAGGTTCGTTTGGAACTTGTTCTCCTTCACCCATTCGTTTGGCGACATCTTCGACAATTTGCTTCAGATAGTCGACTTTGTTGTCTGCTGCCTTGGCTTCCGAGAGAGTAGCTTTCTCAGGTTCATCGAATAATTCCACAAACTGATCGAACAGATTAGCAATCGAGGCCGTGACTTGACCTGTTTGAGAGAAAATCTCTCCAATTGCTTCTTCAGTAAACTTTATCTTCTTGACGTAGCTGTCATCGAAAGTCACATAATATGTTTCTTCAATTTTTCTGGAACGCTTATTTAAAACCCGGTATGCTTTTGAAGTGAGAGAGTATCCTAGAAAAATTCCTTCATCAGCTTTAACATCAAACTTGTTACGATGTTCTTTGGAGTTGAAGATGAAACATCGTGAACCGAACACATGGAAAAATTTTACGTTTGGCTTCCTGTTATTGATGATATCATAGGGAGTAAGAGAGAAACGCTTGTTGAGATAAGACATGTTCTGCGTAAAACATGCTGCGGCAATAGCATCAACCCAGAAATATAAAGGAAGAGAAGCGAAACTTAGCATCGTTCGGGCCGTCTCACACAAGGATCGGTTTTGTCTTTCGACAATTCCGTTCTATTGAGGCGTGTAGGGGGCTGAGAAGTTGTGACTGGTTCCTTTTTTTGCCAAAAAGTCTTCAAATTCTTTGTTCTTGAACTCCAGTCCATTGTCGCTCCTGATGTTGCGAACAACTTTTCTCAGTTGCACTTCAACCTGCTTAATAAACATATTTAGCTTAAGAGCAGCCTCAGATTGTGCTTCAGAAAGAACACCAATGTAAAACGTGAGAAATCATCAACAATAACAAGAATATACTTGCTACCGCCAATGCTTTCGATTGATGATGGACCACACAAGTTAATGTGAAGCAACTCAAGTGGTTCAACAACTTTTGTGTTTATAATGGATGGGTGACTTTGACGACTTTGCTTCCCCATTTCACACGCAGCGCACAAATGTTCTCGATCAAACTTGAGCAATGGGAGACCCCTAACATGACCTCCTGTGACAAGCTTGTTGATGTTTTTGAAGTTGAGATGTGAGAGCCTTCGGTGCCACAACCAGCTTTCGTCAGAATGAGCTTTGGACAAAAGACATATAGTTGGATTTCCTTTGATTGGTTTGAGATTTAGAGGAAACATTTCGCCTTTGCGTTCTGATTTGAGAATGACCCTTTTTGATTTCTTCTCTATGATTTCTGAACCTTCATCGTCAAATGAAACTTTGAGACCGGTACCTCCTACCAGTTGAGACACACTGATGAGATTATGTTGTAGCCCTTCAACGTACGCCACCTTTCTTATTGTGAAGTCTCCATTGGTTATCATTCCATAACCCTTTATTGTTCCATAGGAATTGTTACCAAACTTGACATTACCACCATCTTGAAGAGATCGAAACTCCCTTAGCTCTTCCTTTCTTCCTGTCATGTGACGAGAGCAGCCACTGTCAATGTACCATTCTTCGCCGAACTGCTCGTCACTGATAACCTGCAAAAATTAAGCAGATTTAGGAACCCAAAGTTTCTTGGGTCCACGTGAGCCTTTCACAGGAACAGGGATAGTAAGAGAAACATCAACAAGATATGTTCTTTTTATTAATTTTGTTTCATCTTTCCTCTTAATAGTGAACACTTTGATTTTGTTAGAATTAGCTACAGTCGTTTTGGTTTCAGGTTTTGGCGTTTGGGCCTTAGACTGCTTTCGGTCATTCTTGACAGAGGAATTCTTCGATTTTCCTTTCAAGTTCGTTGATGATTTTGAATTTTGAGCAGGAACAGAATTAGGTTTAGAAAAGGATTGAGAATGAGAGGAATCAGTATGAGAGAATTTAGACTGGGAGTTTTTCCTAACTTGAGGTTCTAAGTGACCTTTTTGTTTATGGTCATTAAAGGGACCTAACCTGGATCTTCGGTAGCTGTTGCTTTCGGGACCGAACCTATCCTTTCGGTTGTTGTTGCTCTCTGAACCAAACCTATCCTTTCGGTTGTTGTTGCTCTCTGAACCGAACCTATCCTTTCAGTTGTTGTTGCTCTCTGAACCGAACCTATCCTTTCAGTTGCTGTTGCTTTCATGCGGCCTGAAAGCCTTTTTCTCTGGCTTTGAATTTTTGTCATGATAGGAGAAATGGGCGTTTTGAGATCGCCAAAACTGCTTTCGCTCTGAGAGATTCTTTTTGTATCTCAGATTCCTCTGCTGCTTTTGATTTTTCACTTGTTTCGGCTGTCTGTGGATGTTAGCCTTTTGTTTCAGCTTCTTGTCAGCCGGTTCGCTTTTCACAGATGAGGTTTCGCTTGTAGAAGTGGCTTCTTCTACAGGTATTTCTTTTGTGCCACTTGTGCTTGGCACGTCAAAGTTTTCAGGCTTATTCAGCGGCTCTGGTACATATCTTCCTCTAGTTTTCCAGGACGTTCGCTCTGACAGACCAACAGTTTTGTCGGCATTATATATAGGAGCAGACCAGAAAAACTCATCACAACCATCTGCGTTGTCTTCGTTCACTGTGGCAGTGAGTTCGGCTGTTTGATGCTCAGTTACTCCTGTGACCTTATACACTTGATTTGGTGGTGTTCTCACCTTTTAGTACACAACAACCTTTTCTTCAAGAGTCAGGGACTTATTTTGGGACAATCGAGCAAACTCCACAGAATTTTCAGAAATTAGATTTTTGTGGTTTTCGGGTTCGCTCTTGACAAACTCAGAACAGTCGACATCATCCTCTACAGAAATTTCACTCATATCATCGTCCTCATTAAGTTCAGATGCGTTTTCAACATCAATTTTATTTTCTGAACTTAAATTGGCACTCAATGAGTCGAATTTTTGTATGGTTTCGGTCCTTAGTTTCAGCCTATCGTTTTCATCCAAAAGATTTTTCAGCATGTCCTTATGGTTTTTGGACTTTATAAAAGATTCTATTTTGTCCAGACCGTACATATAAGTAGGATTCACATCATCAGACGATACAACACTTTCACAGTTGTACGCTTCAGCATCGATTTCATCTTCCTTAAACTCAAGGAAAGGTAAAATCATGCGATGTATCTTCTGCCCTATTTCACAATTAGATGCAGTTGAGTAATATTAGCATAACGTCTTTTAGCAATCAAACAAAACACATTCCTTTGTCTTAACAATTTTAAATTGTCTCTTTGCAAATAAATGTTTTCATCCTTAGACTTAATTAGCTCCGACTCCTTCAGCTCAATCCACATCCTTCGCTCCTCACTCTTGGATGACACCCTGCTTATTTGGTCAGTTAGGTTAGAATTGGTGACCCGTGTTTGAGTTAAACAACTATCCAGATTTGAGATTCTTGAATTTAAGTTATTTAATTCCTTTTCATATGATTTCTGTGGAACTTTGAACGAGATAAAAAGAGATTGTACCTTCTTGATCACTTCATCAAGTTCATTGATCTGCACACTGAGAGGTTTTGCTGTGAAGCATAAGTCCTCTCGCTCCTTAGTGTCCTCTTTTCCACCATCAGTATTGTATCCCCTCATGTGAGATACATCAGTCGCCATCAGACACTTCCAACTACTTTCACCACCTCTTGCGACATATGCCTTTCCATGAGAAGGCTTTCTCACCTCATCATCTTCTGAGTCGGTTGACCACACCTGCACGCCACCGAACTCGTCATCCTCTGCCGAACCCTGTACAATAAGAGCATTCATAGAAGGATTAGTAGCAGATTTCTTTCTCTTAATCTCTTCCAGCTTTTTCATTAGGATTGCCTCTTCATCTTTCTCTTCATCTTTCTCTGCCATTTTCTTCAGAACACAATCTTTGGCATAATGATTCTTTCCTCCACAATAATAGCAGCTGACACCAGAATCTCCTTCAACCTTCGCCTCTTTCTTTGGTTCCTCAGTCTTTGGCTCCTCCCTTACCTTTTCAGAACTATGGCTCCCCTGCTAATTTCTGTTTTTATTGGTAGGAAACTTCTTCTTGATGAACCTCTTGGGATTGGACACCATCATAGCATAATCTTCTGATGTAAGATCGTAGTCCTCCAGGTTCAGATCTTCTTCTTCCACTGCACTCTTGCTTTTAGACAGGAGGGCCAAGGACCCCAAGTTTGAGACCACACTCTTCTCTTGCATCACAATCTTTTCTTGGGATTTCAAAATTCCCACCAGTTTCGCTAGCGAATACGACTTGAACTGCTCGTGAGCTTTAACAGTAGACACTATAGCTCTCCATTCGGATCTTAAGCCATTCATAAAAGTGACCTTCTGTTCAATCAGCTTCCTTTCGATATCATGTTTGATCATCTTGCTGAGAAGATGATTGAAGCGATCAAACGTCTATGTAACAGACTCATCGGGATTTTGCTTGAACTCTCCAAACTCAGAAAAGAGCAAGGTCTGAATTGAGTGCTCCAAATCTTCATCTGTCGAATATAGCTCTCGCAGCCGATCCCATATTTCTTTAGCAGTACTACAGGAACTCACCAACCTAAACGTGTCAGACTGAAGAGTGAATCGGATCAGTCTCAATGCTTTGATGTTGCACTGAAGCTTCTCCTTTTCGTCTTGAGCAACGTCTTTCACATCTTTTAACAGATCATTATACTCTTTCTGAGTTTTAATGATTCTGGATGTTCCTGAGTGAGCAAATGGTCCAGACACAATAGCTTCCCATATAAGATACCCATTATCTTTAGATCCGATGACATAGTCTTCAAAATGATGCGCCCAAACTTCGTAATCTTGGGTGTAAAGAATAGGAATCTTTGTTGTTGATCCAATGTTGTTTGAGATGTTGATAGGATTAGTTTGAGAATCGTCCATGCTTGATCGTTTAACCTGTTTGAAAGACCAGACTTGTAATATGTAATATTAGGCCAAAATGAATAAATAATGAGATACGTCAATTATGGAGTGACGGCTCAATAAATATCAGTTAATGCGGAATAAACCCTAATCATTTCTTTCACAGAAGAGATGTGTATGAATTACACAGCCTCCTGCTCTGATACCAATTGATGAGTTTATAAAACTCTTTGATCGATTAGATCTTTATAACAGGCAAATCAAGAAAGTAAAAACAGTGAGATAAAAACACAAGAATGGATCTGAATGAGTCGAATGATTCAATTAACTCAATCCTCAACAGAGCTCGATGAAGAACTTCCGATGTAGAGGATTCTAGGGTTACAAAAGATAAGAACGATAAACTCTATGAAAATCTCTATCAAATCTTACGTTAAAGAATGCATGCAAGCATCTATAAATAATAAACCCTACAAAGAACTCACGGATGGACAGGCCCATACCGGAGACAAAACTGAACTAGCTAACGAGCCCAAAGACGCAACATTAACTGGACCTAACAAAATCAACACCCAATTAACAATTGGGTTCTAATCCACAACTATAAGTTCATACCTCAGGTAAAAAGACCATTTTACCTCCAACCTAGCTTTGTCCAAACTATGTTCCAAACTATTAGGGGTGGAATTGGTACGGTACCAATTTGTTTTTCCTTGAACCGTGTACCGTACCAATTACAATTGGTATATAAAATTTGTTACCGGTACTGTACCAAGTATAATTGGTACCAATATATTTGGCTACCAACAAGTTTGGTTGATACAAATTGGTAATGGTATATACCGATTTCTTTTAATAGTCTATTGTAAGATTTTAAAATAAGCAAATATATTGGGTAACTTTGATGTTTAATACAGAAATTAGTTATGCAGTTCTTTTAATTTACAAAAGAATTCTATTGAAAGTAACGCTAAAGTAATGTTTTCAATTTTTAATTAAACACAATTAAAAATTGAATTTTACGATTTCGTTTATATATATATATATATATATATATATATATATATATATATATATATATATATATATATATATACACACACACACACACACACACATACTAGACGAATGCCTGCGTGTTACGCAGAAACACCTATATACTTGAAATCGTTACAAATATATGATTTTTTTTTAAATATAACAATAAAGTTGTTAAATTTGATAAAATAATTGATATAATATATTGAATATTTTGAATTATATGATAATATATATATATATATATAGACACACACACACATCTATTATAACTACATAATCTCAACCATTTAAATGACTCCTACCCGCTAGTTACTCATGAATAAAATTAAATATAATATATGGTTTAATGTTATTTATAGTTGTTGTTATTGTTAATTAATTTTTTAAAATTTATTTACTTAACGTTTTAATTTCTATCATTATAAATATTTAAAACATCAAACATTGTTTTTTGATTTTAAAAGTAACAATATAATCATTTATATAGAGTTATTTTTAACTATTGTTATTATAAGTTATTTTAAGTTACTTATTTGAAAACTTTTAACAATTATAAAAATATCTTTAGGAAATATTTTAGTTAAATTAAGATTATAATTTAGTTTTTGCATTCAGCACTACAATTTATCACTTTTAACTATTCAAAAAATATTCATTGAGTTTTTTAAATAGAACTGAAATTTATATTTAAGTTAACACTGTAATGTTATATTTAAATTAACAAATTAAGTATCTTGTACAAACTGTTCAAAAGTTGTAGCTTTAAACTGATAATGGTTTACATACAACAACATATTAAATCTAATAAATTAAGTATAATATGTTAAAAGTTAAATATATAACTTTATAAGTAGAAGTAATGATATTATTTTAATACATAAATTTAGTTTATTTATAATTACACTTTAAGTTTGATATTTATTTAACTTTATTAACCAACTTATAATCATTATTAGAAAAACACTACAATTTATCACTTTTAACTATTTATAAAATATTCTTTGGGTTGTTTAAGTTAAACTAAAATTTATATTTAAGTGATCCTGTAATATTATATTTAAATTTATAATATATGTATTTTATACAAATTGTTGAAAATTTGTAGCTTTAAAATGATAATGGTTTACATCCAACAATATATTAAAACTAATAAATTAATTATAATATGTTAAAAGTTAAAAAACATAACTTTATATGTAGAAGTAAAGATATTCTTTTAATATTAAAATTTAGTTTATATACGATTACACTTTAGGTTTGATATTTATTTAATCTTATTAACCAACATATAATCATTATTAGAAAGAAATTGAAAAGTAATGGGAGTTTCAAATGAATGTGGTGAAAGGAAAAATACATGGGAGTTTCAAATGAATGTAGTGAAAGGAAAAATGTTTCCTTTATAAGTATATATATATATATATATATATATATATATATATATATATATATATAATATGAATTGGTTGGTACGGTATTACCATGGTATTCAAACTTTTGTACCATTACCGTACCAAAATTGTTTAATTAGTACGGTACTACCAACCAAACATATTGGCTACCAAATATATTGGCTACCAACTTTTTTGGTTTGGTTGGTAGCATGTTGGTTGGTTTTCCATGGTATAATTTTGACAACCCTACAAACTATAAGTTGAAAAGCCCAAAAGCCAAATTAATCAACCAATGGCCCAATTTTCCAAATTGGGCCCAAACCTCTACATGGCCTTACCTTAAGGTCCAACCATCTTTCTAGTCCAAAACACTTGGCATTCCGATGACCTATAACCATTCAAAGCCCAGAATGGCCCACTCATTGCCCAATTTTCCAATTTGGGCCCAAAACTTTCCAATGGACCTTATCCTAAAGCCTAATAATTTCCATGGTCCAAAAACCTGCTTTCCAGATGTCCACGAAGGCCCACATCAACTTAGTCCAAGAGATGGCCCAACTTGAGGCCCATATTTCCAAAGTCCAATCTGACTGAGTACGCAAGGCGTACTCAGCAGTACGTTGCGCGTACTCGCTTAATGGCTTGTACGCTAGGCGTACTGGCTTGTACGCCCAACGCACTCCATTCTTAATCCCTCTTTTGCCATTAAGCACTTATTGATTAGCCCATAAGTCCAAAACACAAACCCGAGTCCCAAATAACATCTAGACCCGTAAAGTCACTGACTTGGTAACTTTACATGCCCTAAAAGAACCCAAACTCCAAATATAACACTCTACTACCAAGGAAATGGTTCTAACTCTTGCATTGATGGATTAAAACTCTAAAGGTGCCAACTTTATGGACCTTAGACCTCAGAAACACTAAGAGGGGCAACTCAAAGCTCCTTGAATGAAATCAAGATCACTAGATCTCATACTTGGGACCACAATGAACCGAAACTCATAAATGGTATATCTAAGACATCAATGATCAAGTTTAAAGATTTATAACTTCAAAAAGCTGGAAGTGAGACACATAAGCCAGATCCATAAGCTCTTCCTTGATTCCCATCCTTGCACCAAGCTCCGTCTTCATAGAAATGGACCAAAACACAAAAAATGGACACCATAAGCTCAATATACCACCAGGAAGACTTAAGGACGAATTCTAGGGTTTTAGAGGGTGGAGGATGACTTAGAATGAAGAAAGAGGCTTAACCTTATGCTTATATAGGGTACAACCCTCGTACGCCCAACGAACCATCTGATACGCACCGCGTACGAGGCCTCGCACCCCGACCCAACCTCGCACAAACGCCTCACGTTCCTCCCAACTATGCCTCGCGTAGTTTCTTCTCCTCGTTATGCCCTGCGTACCACCTTGGTATGCCATGCGTACTAAGGTTTTTCCCAAACCCTAATTCTTACGAAGGCCACAACTCTCGATACAACTCCGATTCCAACAATCTATATATCCCTAAAAAGGCATCGGGACGCTCTACACTATTATCAACTCATACCGGACATAAGATATTCCGAATGGATATCAGCTTTTCATAAAAGCCCTAACTGACAAACTACTAAAATGCCCTTTGATTCCAGACACAAACCGAATACTGAAAACATCTGAATTATAGTATCCAACTCCAACTGGGTCCAAAACTCAATTCCTCAAGGATCCAAAGCCTGCTAATACCCAATCCTTTGATCACCAACTCAAAATGGAAACAATGCGAAACTAGATGTTACAAAAATGGTTTATCATTGGACTTATATATATATATACACACACACACACAAAGAGTGATGGGTGCAAATAAGACCAATTATGTAATTAGGAGCATGAAAATAAATCATAGCCACATATATTAGTTAATCTTAATACGGAAAATAAAATGGAATAATTATAATTGTAACATCCCAAAAATCAAGGTAAAATTTTTCATTTTTGAAACCAATCCAAAACCATAAGTGTTTACAAAAAATAGTTCCCAAAAGTCATAAACATGAATGAGTGTATCCCAAAATCATAATCTCATAAAAATTAATGATGATGTGTGTGATCAAGCCTTCACCTTGCCCTTATCTTCTTAAGTACCTGAAACCATAACAATCAATTTGTATGTCAAAATACCCCACAAAACAGAACGTATACAATCATGCATGTTGGGCCCAGTTAGTCATTAAACTGGAATATCATCGGGTCCATAACCATCGGGCTGGATTACCCCTAGCCCAATCAGTCATCAGATTGGAATGCCTCGACCCAATCAATTATCAGACTAGAATGCCAATATGCAATGGGTCCACTCAATCATCTGACCGGAATACCCTGGCTCAATCAATCATTAGACTGGAATACCCCAGTTTGCTGGCTTACACACTTAGCAATAAAGACTCAACCTAAAACCACACTATGTCCACATATGCAACATATACATAAACATATAACCAGCAAGTACAAATAATCATACATAGCTACCAATCTAGGAAATCGCTACCACATAGAAACATCATATACACAAGGATATATAACACAATCTAGTAGCCTAACATTGGTGCCTTCGAACCACGAGTATAATGAGGAGAACTCACCTCATAGTGTCAAAAATAGTTGCACATACCACTGCTCCAGACATTATCTCTACTGATCACCTATACAATTAATAGGCACCTAAATTTCAAACTACTATTCAAATTACCAAAAATTCCCTTAGGTTAAACTTGGTCAAATGTCAAAGTCAAAAAGTCAAAGGGTCAACAAAAACTGAGTACGTCCAACGTACTCAATCACTACGCTTAGCATAGTAGATCCTTGGCCAGATTACGGGGCCTTTGCCCAGTACGCTCAGCGTACCACCAGGTACACCCAACGTACTTAACATGATTAAACTTTTCTTCATTAAGTGCTTATTCCATTAAGACGTTACTTCAAACGTTCAGATCTAGTCCCAAATATCAATCTAAGTCATTTCAAACTTTATGACTTTTAATGGCTAGGAGGCGTCCAAACACTAAAACCCTAACTTAATACACAAAACAAAGCATCATAACTCTTGCATGGAGGGAAGAAAGGGACCAAGATCACATTTTTATGACTAAAAGCACCCAAAAACGTTTGAAAGGACAATTCATTTGGATTAGAGTAAGTCAAACTCACGAAAACCAAGATTATGGGACCAAAATGCATAAAATTTAAGAACTTAATAAGATCTAAGGAACTATTCATCAAGTTTCTAACTTTGTACCTTTTGGTATTGAGAAAAGCAATGTAGGCTCTAGATCCACAAGCTTGAACAATCAACAAGCTTGGACTTCTCTTTCTTTCAATATTGACCCAAAACACATTAAAAGGCTCGAGATTTTCTCTAGGGGGCTAGGGTTTCGAGTTGGAGGCTCAAGAGGGTGGTGGCTGATGTTAGGAAGGACCCCAAGGGGTTAAAGTCCTTAAATATGGCTCAAAATGACGAAATTATGGTTTTTACATAGCGACGGTACACTTAGCGTACCATAAGTTACTCTTAGCATAACACCCTAAAACTATGTCCCCTTCAACCTAGTACACCCACCGTACTACCTAATGTATGCCCAACATACTATCAGACACAATTTTCCAACTTTACTTCAAATAAAAATAACTTCTTCGTTTCAACTTCGTTTTCGATGATCCTTATATCCACAAAAAGGTATCGACGCACTCTGCACTTCTACCTTGATACTTATGACTAAAAAATCTCAAACTAAAATCCTTAATTATGCAAGAAACCTGAAACATAACCTTTCCCATTTTACCCCTCAGCTTCCATCGAACAAACCAAGGCTTAAATCACTTATCCAACATTATACACCTCCAATAGAGACTAAACTCCATTCCATTGAAGCCCACGACCTCCATTTGATCCATTTATTGTCCAGAATCCTGAAATAAGAACTTCTCGAAACTAGAAGTTACAATTCCCCCCACTTAAATTGGATTTTGTCCTCGAAATTCGTATTGGTTAAGGTATCTGAAGCAACGTCAACTTTTTCTGTAAGCTCTCTCTAACCATCTCGACACCAAGGCATATGATAAAGAAACTCGAGAGAACACTCGGGAACCTACAATCGTCAACCAACAACCCAATAATTTGAAAATGCTCAACTACAAAATTTTCCTTCTCTCCCTAACTTCATGACCTACTTCTAGAGAAAAACACTCTAACTAGGAACTCTCAGAACTACAACTACAAAACAAATCTGATAATATACTCCCCGATACGGGAAACCATCAGTCAAAACTTTAAAAATCATACCTTAGGGCTGATGATCATCCAACACAAAGAATATTCATAACATCCTGCTCATAAATATCCCAAAATTCCACATTTCGAAAACCATGCCCAAAAACCTTGTATACATACTTGACTTACCGACAAGTTATCATCGACCCGTTACTCCCATGAGTATAATGATGGTCAATATAAGAATTCTCACATTGTGTCCAATTCCCTTATCAGATCAGGTGTATCCCCCACCTGACAAAACACCCAATACATTTGCGATGAAGTTCATAACTCGAGATTTAAGAATTGATACCCAACATTTGGTAACCCAACCCCGAAAAAAACCACCTTCTAGAAAACGAGGTCCATAATTGAAAACATTCATCAAGCGACTTCCAGTGAACCGCTAATACATCCACCAAGACAAACTTCTATTATCCTTAAGATCTAAACCAACTTGTCATGGAGTCTTCTGACTCCCAACAATGCACTCACACCCAAATATGCCAATAAGACTAAAAATCTTGAGACCTAAGTGTTGGATTAGGTGTCTGTAACGCCCGCATTTCTAGGCTAGGCATTTTCGTTGATGTAATAGTCTAGGTTAACCCTTGTAACTCTTTCTGAAGTATTAATGGTGAAATATTTGAGTATTATGTGAATTATGTGTATTTGTGTGCTTATTACTTAATTATAAAGATATAATTAATAAAGGATAAAAATAAGCGTCAAAATTAAAGTGTGATATAAGCCCGATATCTTTACATAAACTTTTATTGGTCGAAACAAGGATTCTGTAGATATAAGGAATGCCGAAATCCGAGTTATAACGTAGAAGTTATGACCTGTCGAAGTTTCGCGACAGAACCGACACGATGCCGAACGACGTAAAATATGAATTTAAGATAGAGCGATATCTAGCCTTAGTGATCTAAATGAAAGTTGTAGGGTTAGTTAAACCGAGAGCATGCATGAAAAGAACGCCCAAATCTGACTTCGTATGAGGAAGTTATGATTTTTCGAAGTTTCGACTTAGCGGTATGCAGCCGGAATACTCGAAATAGAGATCGAGTGATATTTAGCCACAAATTTCTAAATGAGAATTGAAGATCTCATTGATAGTAGTCCAACGATAAAAAGACAGATGAAAACAGAGTTCAGATGAAGGAGTTATGAATTTCGAGCAAAGTTTTCCTGTCCCGGCCTACTAAAAATACTATATAAGTAATATACTTATAATATATTAAAAATCAATTCAAAATTATCCAATCGAGTCTAAACAAGAGTTGTATATCATAATCTTATCTTCGCGTCGATATAAAGAACGTCGAAAACGGAGTTCGTATGCGAAAGTTATGAATTTCTGAAGTTCGGGGCGCGAACCCCAAAGCTGTGTCAGAGACCACGACGTGGCAAGCAATGCCACGATGTGGCAAGTCTTCTGACACCTCCGGGAGTCCCCCAGACGGAACTTGCGATGGCGTATGCAGTGGTGACCAACCCCACGACGTGGAAAAAGGGTGCCACGACATGGCAAAGGCCAAATTTGCCCTATAAATAGATTTGAAGGGCCAGCCGTTTAGGGTTGCTATTTTCTCTCCTCTCTTACCCGTTTTACCTCAATTTAAGTGCAAGAAATATCCCGAAGCACGTCCCGAAGCCCCGAAGATCCCGAGAAGTGCACTTCTCGAGCCGAAGCTCTGCCCGCGAGGAGTCCGGTTTTTTGAAGATCTTCCAGATCTACCGAAGAATACTACTTCTAAAAGCCGTAGTGCTGTCTGATCATCTTCTGATCAAGTGAGTGTGTAGTTACTTTCTTCTAACGCATAATTATGAAGTATTTTATACGAAATACGTGTTATGTGTATATTTTGTTGTTATATGTGTGAATGGATATTCACTTTCTTCTATCTCATGGATATGATTCATTCTCTATGAAATACGTGTTATGTGTATGTGTCTCATCTTTTATCTGGAATGTGTTTTGAATGAACATACTATATAGGTTTTAAACTATGTATAAAAATGTATATTTTATCTACTAAAATTTTGGGTAGAACATGGGTAGATAATTGTCTTGTGATAAAAAGATGAGAGGCCTCGATGTTTTTGATTTAGTCATCTAGCGGAGTTTAGATGACGACCACAGACTTTTCTAGACAGTCCTGTGGAACGCTAGCAGGTTCGCCACATGTAGGTGTTAATGAACTTGGGTGTTCATTCGCTGTACTCCATCCCCCTCATGGTTGCCTTATTTGACTTATATTGCTGAGGAACCCCCAAACATGTGTTGTCGCCCCGAAGAAATATTCTTAGACTAGGTCCCTTAGGTTAGTTGTCTTAGGGACGTAAAGTGAGAATAACGGGAATGGGTAATTGGGTTATTGTTGGTTGGTGGAATTAAATATAATTATTTATTGTGGGTTGAAAACCCTATATGCTCACCAGGCTCCCAAGCCTGACCCACTCAGTTTCTTTGTATTACAGGTAGTGGCGCCAGAGCATAAGTTGGATGACTTGTCAAGTTATTTTTGGATTATAGACCTGTTGTTCTAAATAACTGTTGTAAGGTCTGTATTGAAATGTTTATGCTTTTGGTCTGTTTATCGGAACATGACATCCCGAGTATTGTAATATAATGAAAAATACATTTCTTTAAGAAATGTTTTGGTAAATCTTATTTTATCATATTTTTGTTTTGGGAATGAATTCTGCAACTCTTTAAATCAAAGGATTACTCTGAAATCATTTTAAAAGCATAAGTTAAACTGTTCTTTTCTGGCCGTGATTTTTGGATGTCACAGTTGATATCAAAGCATTAGTTTAAGTGAACTAGGAATTTGTAGGATTTCTAGACGTAAACTTAGAATGCTAAGTGGAATTTTGAGATGTGTGTCTGGTATATTTAGACACGAGCACTAGTTTATTTTAGGAAAACTGCCTAAAATGCTTTTATGTGCTAAGTGTTAGATGTTGCCACATATGATATTATTTGTTCGGATCTATGGTCTGTTGCCTACCGGATCTGGAAACCTTACGTGTGTAGGATTCTAAGCGTACGTCTACGAATTTAGAACTAGCATGTAAACGTTTCGGAGTGATAAGGATGATTTGAATATCTATCGTAAATGAGGATCTAATTTCACATTATTTGGTGTGTAGATCAAAAATGGTAAGAACAAGAAGTGGAGTTGGAAATGCTGATGAAAACAGGAATCAACCACCAGTGATTGAGCAAATACCTGTCGTAGCAGCAGCACCTGAGCCGATAACAATGGTTGGTGTAAAATTGATGATTCAGACGATGTTGGATCGTCAGATTGATGAAACGAGACGTTTGCTTCAATAGAATCGTGAAGAGCTGTCAATTCAAGTGGAAGAGCCTGAATTAAATGAAGGGCACTCAGAAGGTGGAAACTTCAGTGGATCTGTTGATCAACCCAACCCACCGATAGTTAGGCAAAACGACCATGATGGAATGGGATGCAAGTACAAGGACTTTCTAACTTGCAAACCATCGACCTTCACTGGAAAGGAGGATCCGATCGGAGTGATGGATTGGATCTCCGAAATGGAGTTAGCCTTCATGACTTGTGGCTGCAGAGGCAAGTTACAGACTACCTATGCAGTACGTTAGTTCTGAGGTGGAGCCGTTCGTTGGTGGAACACTCTAGGGAAGACTTTAAGCCCTAATGAGCCACTGCAATTGACATGGGTAAAGTTCTTGGCGCAGTTCAAGCGCAAGTTATGCTCGGCTCAAAATATGTTGGAATTGGAGAACAAGTTTCTGACATTGACAAAGGACAGCATGTCGGTCGACGATTACACTAACGCTTTCACCGACAAGATGGAGTTTGCTTTGCACATCGTTCCAGATGAGCTGACAAAGGTTGACCGGTATGCAAAAGGACTCCCACGGGAGTACGCGGTGCCAGTCCGTCAGGCACCTACTCTGGAGGCAGCTATTTGGGCTGCCAAGTCTGTTGAGGATATGATCAAGGGAAGAACCGCCAGCAAGGTTGAAGTTGGCGAGAAGAGAAAGTTTGAAGGAACTTCAGGTTCCAACAAGAAAAACAAATTTTCGAAGTCTAATTCAAAAAAGTTTGGAGGAAAAGGAGGCGAAGCAAAATGGTGTTAGAAGTGCAAGAAAAAGCACTTTGGGAAATGTAGTGAGGATGTAACCTGCTACAAGTGCGGAAAAATTGGGCATTTTCCCAATGATTTTCCGAACAACAAAAGGATGTGCTTTGGTTGTAACGAGGAAGGGCACATTTTGAAAGACTGTCCGAAAAAGAAGGAGGCAGCTAAGCCCAACATTCCACTAAAGTCGAAGGCGAGAGCCTTCCAGATGACACTTGAGGCTGCGAAAGATGAAGCTGATGTCGCTTCAGGTACCTTTCTCATAAACGAATTACCTGCTCAAATTTTTTTTGATTCTGGAGCCAACTACTCCTTTATTTCGCATGAGTTTGGTAGAAAACTAGCCTTGCCTGTTGATAGACTAAATAATGCTTTATTAGTCGAAGTAGCTAGTGGCAAGTTTGTACCTGTTAGCCATCGTATGAAAAACATAGTAATCGACCTTAATGGGAATAAGTTTCACGAGGAATTATTACCTACCGAACTTAATGGTTTCGACATCGTGTTGGGAATGGATTGGCTTAGCGCCAATGATGCCGAAATATTATGCAAGAAGAAGATAGTAAAAGTAAACCCGCCAGGGAAAGAGTCATTTATGGTGTATGGGGATAAATGCAGAGTGAATTCTAGAATCATTTCCCTAATGAAAGCCAGAAAGTGTTTGACCAAGGGATGCACATCATATCTAGCATTCGTGATCGATGATAAGAAGTAAAAGAAGTTGATGCAGAGTATACCAGTGGTGTGTGATTATCCGGAAGTATTTCCCGAAGATCTTCCTAGATTACCACCTGATAGACAAGTGGAGTTTAGGATAGATTTGCTACCAGCAACCACGCCAATAGCAAAAGCACCTTATCGATTAGCACCGACGGAGATGAAGGAGCTGATGATGCAACTTCAGGAGTTATTGGAAAAAGGTTTCATTAGACCTAGTTCATCACCCTAGGGAGCTCCGGTGTTATTCGTGAAGAAGAAAGATGGAAGCATGAGAATGTGCATTGATTACAGAGAGCTGAATAAGGCAACAATAAAGAATAGATACCCATTGCCAAGGATTGATGACTTGTTTGATCAATTGCAAGGTTCGAGCTATTTCTCGAAGATCAATCTTAGGTCAGGATATCATCAGCTGAAAGTAAGAGAGCAATATATAGAGAAGACTGCATTCAGAACACGATATGGACACTACGAGTTTTTGGTTATGTCGTTTGGACTAACCAATGCTCCGGCAACATTCATGGATTTAATGAATAGGGTTTGTAATCCGTTCCTTGATAAATCCGTGATAGTATTCATAGATGACATTCTGATTTACTCGAAAAGCCAAGAGGAGCATGGTAGACACTTGCGAGAAGTGTTAGAAGTCTTGAAAAAGGAGAAGTTGTATGCAAAGTTCTCTAAATGTGATTTTTGGATTCGAGAAGTCCAATTCTTGGGTCACGTGGTCAACCAAGAAGGAATAATGGTTAATCCAGCAAAGATTGAAGTTGTGATGAAGTGGTAACAACCGAAAAGTCCCACGGAGATCCGAAGCTTTTTAGGATTAGCCGGATATTACCGAAGGTTTATCCAAGGCTTTTCTTCGATCGCTAGTCCATTAACAGCTTTGACCCACAAAGGAGCTACTTATGCTTGGAGTGATAATCATAAAGAAGCATTCGAGAAGCTAAAGAAGAAGCTATGTGAGGCACCGATTTTATCTCTACCCGATGGAGTTGAAGACCTCACTGTTTATAGCAATGCGTCTGGAGTTGGATTGGGTTGTGTTTTGACCCAAAGAGATAAGGTGATCGCGTATGCATCTCGACAACTGAAAGAGTATGAAAGGAACTACCCTACTCATGACTTGGAGTTGGCAGCGGTAGTTTTTGCTCTAAAAATATGGAGGCATTACCTCTATGGCACGAAGTGTAAACTTTTCACTGATCATAAGAGTCTCCAATATCTCTTTAATCAGAAAGAGTTAAATATGAGGCAACGACGCCGGCTAGAGTTACTCAAGGACTACGACTGTGAGATACTTTACCACCCCGGTACAGCTAATGTTGTTGATGATGCTCTCAGTCGGAAAGTCAATGTTGAGAGAAAAAGGCCAAGAGCGTTGAGAATAGAAGTTGTATCGACAATTGTGGAGAGTATAAAGAAAGCTCAAGAAGAAGCTACTGAAAAGAATAACCGGAAGGAGGAACGTTTGGGTAAAATGTTGGTGTTTGGTACAAACGTTCATGGACTGAAGGTATTCCAAGATCGTATTTGGGTACCTAAGTCAGGAGGAATAAGAGATCTTTTGATGGAAGAATCTCACAAAACCATGTAATCAATTCATCCTGGCAGCACTAAAATGTATAGGGACCTGAAACCCTACTACTGGTGGCCGACGATGAAGCTTGATGTTGCAAAGTGTGTGTCCAAGTGTGTGACTTGTGCGAGAGTCAAGACACAACATCAGAAACCAAATGGGAGTTTAGAACCTTTACCTATGCCTATGGGTAAATGGGAAGACATTGCGATGGATTTTGTCACTAAACTACCCATAACAAAAAGTGGTCACGATATGATTTGGGTGGGCATTGATCGATTCACTAAGAGTGCGCATTTCATAGCAGCCAATCAGAAATGGTCGATGGAAAAGCTTGCGAATTCTTATGTGAAGGAAATTGTGAGGCTTCACGGTGTTCCATTAACAATTGTATCGGATCGTGATAGCCGTTTCACCTCAAGGTTTTGGAAAAGTCTACCAGAGGCAATGGGTACCAAGTTGTGTTTAAGTACATCTTACCATCCACAGACTGATGGTCAGAGTGAAACAACGATACAAACACTTGAAGATATGCTGAGAGCATGTACCCTAGAATTCCTAGGTAACTGGGATGAACATTTACCTTTGGTAGAATTTTCCTACAATAATAGTTTCCACTCGAGCATAAAGATGGCACATTATCAAGCTTTGTACGGACAGAAATGTCGTACGCCGTCTTGTTGGCTTGAGGCTGGGGAAAAGCAGTTTATGGGACCCGAGATGGTCCATCAGACTGCTAAGAAGTTGAAAGTGACTAGGGAAAGAATGTTAGCAGCTCAAGATCGTCAAAAGAGCTATGCTAACAAGAAGCGAAGGCCGATGACTTTTGAAGTTGGAGATTTGGTTTTGCTTAAAGTCTTGCCGTGGAAGGGACTTATAAGATTTGGTAAAATGGGAAAGTTAAGTCCAAGGTATATTGGACCGTTTAAAGTTCTTCAGAGGGTTGGGAACCAAACTTACAAGCTCGAACTAACAGAAGAACTGAATGGTATTGATAACACTTTCCATGTGTGTTATTTGAGGAAGTTCATGGGAGAAGTTCCTGATATAATTCCAATTTTTGAATTGAGAATTGATGAAAACAAGAGGTTAATTGAAGAACCAGAGGCAATTGTTGACTGAAAGACTAAGCAGCTTCGACGCAAGATGGTCGAATTAGTGCTTGTCCATTGGAAACATTTGAATGGGCCAAATCTCACCTGGGAAATGGAGAGTGACATGTTGAGTCGCTATTCGCATTTGTTTGTTGATGTGTGATTCCGAGGACGGAATCATCCTAAGGGGGAGAGAATTGTAACGCTCGCGTTTCCAGGCTAGGCATTTTCGTTGATGTAATAGTCTAGGTTAACCCTTGTAACTCTTTTTGAAGTATTAATGGTGAAATATTTGAGTATTATGTGAATTATGTGTATTTGTGTGCTTATTACTTAATTATAAAGATATAATTAATAAAGGATAAAAATAAGCATCAAAATTAAAGTGTGAGATAAGCCCGATATCTTTACATAAAGTTTTAGTGGTTGAAACAAGGATTCCTAAGATATAAGGAATGCTGAAATCCGAGTTATAACGAAGAAGTTATGACCTGTCGAAGTTTCGCGACAGAACCGGCACAATGCCGAATGACGTAAAATATGAATTTAAGATAGAGCGATATCTAGCCTTAGTGATCTAAATAAAAGTCGTAGGGTTAGTTAAACCAAGAGCGTGCATGAAAAGAACGCCCAAATCTGACTTCGTATGAGGAAGTTATGATTTTTCGAAGTTTTGACTTAGCGATATGCAGCCCGAATACTCGAAATAGAGATCGAGTGATATTTAGCCAAAAATTTCTAAATTAGAATTGAAGATCTCATTGATAGTATTCCAACGATAAAAAGACAAACGAAAACGAAGTTCAGATGAAGGAGTTATGAAATTTGAACAGAGTTTTCCTGTCCCGGCCTACTAAAAATACTATATAAGTAATATACTTATAATATATTAAAAATCAATTCAAAATTAGCCAATTGAGTCTAAACAAGAGTTGTAGATCATAATCTCACCTTCGTGTCGATATAAAGAACATCGAAAACGGAGTTCGTATGCGAAAGTTATGAATTTCTGAAGTTCGGGGCGCGAACCCCAAAGCTGTGTCAGAGACCACGACGTGGCAAGCAGTGCCACGACGTGGCAAGTCTTCTAATACCTCCAGGAGTCCCCCAGACGCAACTTGCGACGACGTATGCAGTGACGACCAACCCCACGACGTGGAAAAAGGGTGCCACGACATGGCAAAGGCCAAATTTGCCCTATAAATAGATTTGAAGGGCCAGCCGTTTAGGGTTGCTATTTTCTCTCCTCTCTCCCGTTTTACTCGATTTACGTGCAAGAAATATCCCGAAGCAAGTCCCGAAGCCCCGAAGATCCCGAGAAGTGCAGTTCCCGAGCTGAAGCTCTGCCCGCGAGGAGTCCGGTTTTTGTGAAGATCTTCCAGATCTACCGAAGAATACTACTTCTACAAGCTGTAGTGCTGTCTGATCATATTCTGATCAAGTGAATGTGTAGTTACTTTCTTCTAAGTCCTAATTATGAAGTATTTTATACGAAATACGTGTTATGTGTATATATTGTTGTTATACGTGTGAATGTATATTCACTTTCTTCTATCTCATGGATTTGATTTATTCTCTATGAAATACGTGTTATGTGTATGTGTCTCATCTTTTATCTGGAATATGTTTTGAATGAACATACTATACAGGTTTTAAACTATGTATAAAAATGTATATTTTATCTACTAAAAATTTGGGTAGAACATGGGTAGATAGTTGTCTTGTGATAAAAAGATGAGAGGCCTCGATGTTTTTGATTTAGTCATCTAGCGGAGTTTAGAAGACGTCCACAGACTTTTCTAGACAGTCTTGTGGAACTCTAGCAGGTTCGCCACCTGTAGGTGTTAATGAACTTGGGTGTTCATTCGCTGTACTCCATCCCCCTCATGGTTGGCTTATTTGACTTATATTGCTGAGGAACCCCCGAAGCATGTGTTGTCGCCCCAAAGAAATATTCTTAGACTAGGTCCCTTATGTTAGTTGTCTTAGGGACGTAAAGTGAGAATAACAGGAATGGGTAATTGGGTTATTGTTGGTTGGTGGAATTAAATATAATTATTTATTGTGGGTTGAAAACCCTATATGCTCACCAGGCTCCCAAGCCTGACCCACTCAGTTTCTTTGTATTACAGGTAGTGGCGCCAGAGCATAAGTTGGATGACTTGTCAAGTTATTTTTGGATTATAGACCTGTTGTTGTAAATAACTGTTGTAAGGTATGTATTGAAATGTTTATGCTTTTGGTCTGTTTATGGAAACATGACATCCCGAGTATTGTAATATAATGAGAAATACATTTCTTTAAGAAATGCTTTGGTAAATCTTATTTTATCATATTTTTGTTTTGGGAACGAATTCCGCAACTCTTTAAATCAAAGGATTACTCTGAAATCATTTGAAAAGCATAAGTTAAACCGGTCTTTTCTGGCCGTGATTTTGGGGATGTCACAGTGTCTAAGTCCATAACTATAACTGGTATAAGCTTGAATTGATGGTGACACAGTCCTTTTGGGTTGCCCTGAAACCTACCAATTGGACATGATGTTTTTGAAGATAGAGTTAATTTAATATTTGAATAATGAATTAAATAATTTATTAATATATTATGAGAATAATATATTAATTAGAAATAGTAATATTTAATTAATAATTAATCATAATTTAATTTGGAATTAATACAATTAATTAAAAGTGCAATTATTAAGTAGTTGAGCAAGACATTCTAGAACCTCCCTTATGGTATGGACGGTTTTATGAGGTTTCTTGGAGCTCAAGAATTATCCTTGGAGGATAATTAGGAAGCTGGATAGTTACTAAAATAAGATAATGTTATTTTATTGGTTTTAGAATTATCCAAGGTTTCCTACTTGCATTATATAAGTACCCCTAGCCTTCATATTTTTGGTCACTTGATTCCCTCTTAGAAAGGCCGAAATTCTCTTTCCTCTCTCCATAATATCCTCATTGTTAGCTTGGGTGTGAACCATTAGAGGCACGACACTTGTGGTGCTTGCTGCCAAAAGCTTGGAAGGAGGAATTCAAGATTGTTTGTGACAACAATCATCAAGGTAAATTTTCATCCTTATGAATTAGGTTTCATATACAAAAGTTTTGTAGGATGATAGTTCATAGTATGCTGCCTATACGTGAAAGACATATATCCTTATTAGGTTGCATGAGCCCTAATCATTTAACTGTTAAATGTTTTTCCTCTTAATGCATTGTTTTAGTAACCTCCATAACCCATTAATGGTATCAGAGCTTATGGCTATCTTTCATGTATTTGCACATTGGTGAATCGATCAAAAAGAAAAAAAAAACCCCATTTTTGGATTTGTCACAACTCACGTCGTGAGCATGCATGCTCATGTAGTGAGCTCAGTCCATATCTATATTTTTTATGCTTATCTGCCTAATCTACTTATATGTGCTAATTATCTGCTATTTTTACTTGTCAAATCCGATTTTACTAAATATATCATGATAAAATATAAGTCTAGAAGTTAGGAGATAAGTCTTTGACTTGATTAATTATTTGTTGATTAATGTGATTGATTTTTTAAGTGTGTAAATAATTAATCTAGATATTAATTGAACTTAATAATTAATGCCAAATATTATTTGGTTTATTTTTAATTTAATTATTTTAATTTTTGAAATTTATTAGAAACCTAGTGTTTTGAAAAGTTTAAAAAACGCGTAACATTAGAAAAAATTATCCTTATGGATCTTATTATTAATTTAATTAAATGATTATTTAAACGATAACTAATAAATTCATAAAATGATTTAAATTTATTTAAATTAAAATTTTAATTTATTAAAAGATTAAACCCTTGCAATTTTAAAATGTTTTAAAATACACATTATACTATGTATATATAATTAAAGGTTTAATATGTATTATATGTATAAGAATAGTCAGTCAAATAGCTAGTACACCTCATTCACGAAACCATGTTATAAAGAGGGTATAAGGAAGCAACCTATAAAATGACCGTTGAATGAATGTCCACTCTCACACACCGCTCTCTTGTGTGGTGGAGGATCGTTAGCCGAACAGATTTGATAGGACATAATCTCATTAATAATTATAATGATATAAAGTAACTAAACTAATCTTAAAATCTCACTCTTAGTTACTTTAGGAAAAATGTGAAATGTATGTTAATCCATGAAAACGTACATCATCCATTATATGTCGTTAGTGGAGCATGTGTGGTTAACCGACACACTAATAGGGACTATAAAGAGATATGATGGACATCTTGAAAAATTATCGTTGTTGATGGAGTGTGTGTGGTTAACTGACATATAAATGTGAGATGATAAATGACATCAAGATTATCAAGCGGGTTTCCATGGTTATTCTCATCTCGCTTGTGATCCTCGACATCCCAATCACAAAAGTGAGAGCATAATTTGAGGTTAAAGATGCAATTGATTAGATTCAATGAATATCAAAGGATCTAGGAGTTTCATAAGATTGAATTTAGTAAGAGCCTTACCTATATAAAATAGATTCAAATTTGATTACGACATCCATCTTCAAAGTTCAAATAAAAAATATGGATCCTAGCCTTAATTTAAATATATGGGTTAATAATTAAGGATATTAAAATAAACTAACTTGAACTCTCTTTTCTTCAATTGTATATGTCAATTCAAGAAAATGATGGTCTTCTGCTTTCTTTTGGAAATGGTTTTCCTCTTCCTACAGAAGATGATCTTCCACTCTCTAATCAAAGTGAAAATGTTTTCTCTTGTTCGGGAAATGGTGGAACTGGATGTCATGCTTCTCCAACTCTTCCTCCTACTCCTACAATGATTCTCCCCACTTCACGTTTTCCTCGAGTTGAAAGATTCGAAACTACTCAAGCCCTATTGGCATGTAGATATCAAGATAGAAATTTTGTGTGTGCGCATGTTCTGGAAATGAAATCGTACATTGACAAATTGGATAGAATGGGCATCGTTTTGCCGAGGGAGAAAGCCATTGATTTTGTTCTTCTTTCGCTTCCTAAGTCTTATGGTAAGTTCATTGAGAACTTTTATATGAGGAACCTCGACATGACCCTAATTGATCTGACCCAGATGTTGATTGTTGCTGAAGCAGAAATGCTTAAGAGCACAAATCAAGTAAAGGTGCTTGAAGGGTCTAATTCTAAAGATTCCATGGACGTTAACAATGGTGACAATGGTGGTCCAGAAAAGATTTCTCTTCCCAATGGAAAGGGTCAACCAAGGTCAAACTTTTTGATCATATGGTAAAGAGAAAGGCTAAATATTAGATAGTTCCATGTGCTAACCCTATGGAGTCCATATGTTTCTACTGCCAATTGAAGGGGCATTGGTTGCGAAGCTCCCAAAGTATCTGAAAGATCTTAGAGATGGTAAAGTCAAGTCGTGTGACTATACTTCAGGTATATCCATTATCTAACTCCATTATCTTAACAAGTTACTATTCATAGACTCTTAATGCATGAATGTGATGATCATATTTAATGTTATTGTAGGATCTAAGAGAAAGAAGGAATCTTAAGAAGAGTGAGCTAAATCTGATCGTGAGAGATGCACTTCGGTCACATGGTTCGGTGATCGGAATTTGGAGCTACTGTTTAGGAATTAGGATAATTTATTACATTACTTAGGAGATGTCTAGAAACATAGTTTTCATTTTTTATGCATTGTAAGGACAAGTTACAATTTTTCATTTATTTTCAATAAAAGTGAATTTTTGGTTTATCTAGTTGGATTACTTATATATTTCCTTACAATGGCATTTGTGAAAGTGTTGGTTACATTTCTATTATTGGCAATGTTAATTAGATTCTTTTTATACATCACTTGTGGAAATTTCATAATTCACTAAGTGATAAAGAATTTTCATAACCCAAGATTCGATTGGATAGATACTTAGAGTCATGCAATTTGAATTGCATGATGTATGGGAATCTTGATTGTTGAAAGATTATGACTAATTCATTGATCACATGTTTATGTGAGTCACAATCAAGGACTAATGGATCTAGTACATGTTAGTGTGGATGATTCAGATCCACCACAAAGGATGAAAACTCTATTCGTCATGATTTACTGATGTTTTAGTAAATATGATTATGTTTATAATATTAAGCATAATTCTGATGCTTTGAAAAGTCTCAAATAATAACAGAATGATTAGAAGAGTCTATTAGGCAGAAAGATAAAAGTTTTTCCAATCTGAAAGGAAAGGAGAGTACTTTAGTATCATGTTTTGTGATCATCTTAATGATTGTGGAACTATATCACAAATGATCCTCGAAGAACATCATAGTGCAATTGTATGACTAAGAAGAGGAATCAAATATTGTTGAAATGGTTCAATTGAGAGATGAGTCATACTCCGTTTCCAATCAAGTTTTAGAGCCATGCTCTAGTTACTAAAAATCGTATCTTGAAATTATTTTATACTAAGTAGGTTTATAACACTTCTTGAAATGTGAAGTAATAATGTTTTCTTACTCTAGCACATTTGGAATTGGAAATTATGATGTTTTGGTTAAATCAAAGGATAAACTAAGACCAATTCCGTGAAGTGTTTTCTTGTCGAGAATCCACACTAACTTTTAAATATATGTTTTAGATCGCCAAGGAATGTTCCTTGAGAGAGAAGCTTATATTCCAAGAATTCAGTGGGAGTCTTATTGATCTTGAGAGTTTCATGAGTCAATAAAAATAAACCTTTTAATTATCACTAGCACATGACCTGAGGTTAATAACCTATCATGTTGAGTTGACACATTCTTATTTTTGTGCACCTTCAAGTTGAGTTGGGAATAATTATGTGTTATATGGTTCTCATTTGACTGTAAAAGGCAGAGCATGTTGGTCAGTGAAAGAACATTGATCAATATGGGCGAGATGCTTAACAACACAGAAGCACTGGTAGACCCTTGTGCTACCAGAGGGCAAGAAATTTAGAATGATAAAGTTCGGTCCATGAAAGGAAATCTAAATTTGAATTTGGTTTTTTGTCATAAACCTTATCTTATGATTGTAGGTTGGAAATGATAGATTCACATGGATGGGAACGTATACACCATAAAATCTAGATGGCAAAAGGTTTCACTCTAATTTATGAGAATAATTTTGAGGAAACACATTTGCTACTAGATTTTAAAGATCTGATAAACATCATTATGGTTAGTGGTTGTATTAATTACATTCTCAAATTTGCAATATTATTACGACATCCCTTTTCATAGTTTGAATTGTGAGAAATGGCAAGGAATTGTTTGAACTTTCAAGATATATAATTATGAGTTCTGAAAGGGTTTAAACACACACATATATGCTATCTAATGAAGGTGTATAAGCATAAGAAGTCTAGTTGGAGACTTATCGAAGCATCACATATTAGAAACCTGCACTTTAGTAAGAAAGTCAAGAGTATTGATTTCTAGAAGTCTAGTTGATTTCTGGTTGCATGTCAAAGCTAGTGGGAGCATAATCATGATGCTAAAGGGAGCATAATTGTTGTGCTAGTGGGAGCATAATTGTTATGCTAAGTATTCGTTGTTGACAATACTATTCGTAGGGAACAAAGTTTTCAGTTTCCACATTGCAAAATTTGGGAATTGTTTCTCTATGATGAACTTAAGGGATAGGGCACTCATACTTCGCTTAAAATCTAAAGGTTTGGATTGAAGGGATTAATAGAACTTAGTCTTGGAAATATACGAATATCATGTTGAAATGATTCAACATAGGAAATTCGATATATGGAAATAATATAGCAAGAGATATAAGGTCCTTATGTAAGACATAATGAATCGAGTCCCATATGCTTCATATATAAGATCAATTTCATATGCTATAGTATTCACTCATTCTGATTTTTCCAAACGCCCTAGGCATTGAGAGGTGAAAAGGACTAGAACTTTGTGTGACTAAAGTTGTTAAACAACTATCAATACCATTATGAGGTTTATAGTAGGATGGTTGCTTGTGGACACTTGAAAGTATAGTATTACTTTAGATGGACCATATTGACATAATGCGGGATGGAGATGATTTTTGATCAGAAATGATAGTCATATGGGAATATGGAAATGTTTCCATAGTGGGAGTTGATTATTAAAATATACATGTGATTTGAAAATTTTAATGTAAGAAAGGTATTCAAGGAGTGTACCTTGAATTTTAGACTTCATTTTGTTTTTAGAGACAAAGTTCCAATGGAACATTCTGTAATATCGTTAACTAAGTCTTTGTGACTTTGAAGCCTCGACATCACAAAACGACAATGCATGTAAGGTTGGATTTATAACATGTTTTAGTAGTGATAAGAATTTGGAATTGTGAAATTAGCATCACTGGAATAGTGTCCAGTCGATGTGTTCACAAAGGAAGGACCATAGAGAGACATAGTATGCATGTTCATAACATGGCATGATTGATGTTTAATTCAAGTGATTAGTTGATTACTCGAAACATTATACAATGAATAAGTCTTAATTAGTATGGTGATTAAATAATAGTAGTTCTGTTTATGTTGAATAGTCTTGAGACCATAGTTAATCACGTTTTTATTGTGTTTCAGTTTGCATGTTTTACTTCCTGAATAATTTGATTATTCGAAATTCCACAGTTGATCATACTTTTGGAAGTAAGTAACAAATTAAGACTGTCATGATTGTAGATTGTCTAAAGAGTTTTAGACATAGCAATAGTATTGTTGCAATGTAATTGAGTAATTAGTAATGGGGATTTTAAGTATTAGATTAACCCATGCTCATAGAATTACTTAATGGAATTCATCATGAGTAATTCTGAGACGATAATATCTTATAATGTTTAAACAGAGATATATGAGTTGTGGTTTACAAGTCAGTTGTGCATTGATAATACGTAAATGCATCGGTAACTTGATGTTATAAAACGTATTGTTGTGTATGATTTGATGAGTAGATAGTACAAGCCTATAAGTCAAATTTATGTGTTTCTTTTTCCCGAACGGGAAAATCGATATCTTTGGGTTCCTCGATGATTTGGTGTTGACTATTAGTGTCGCGCCCGACCAGGACTAAATTGATGTGCTCAATTAGTAGTTCTTTGTCATTACAAATCGGAAATTGGGAAACAAAGTATTGGACGATGAGATTGATGTTGTACCACATCTCATATTCGAATGATATCTTGCAGAACAAAGGATTATATGATCACTTATCTTAGGACACATAGCTGACTGGGTTAGAGTTCGACATCAGCTTTTGGTAGCTACAATTTTGCTGATCGATTCGGTAGTTATACTGGCAGTTATAGTTACAAACTTATCCAAGTGGGAGACTATTGGATTAGGTGTCTAAGCCCATAACTATAACTGGTATAAAATTGAATTGATGGTGGCACAGTTCTTTTGGGTTGCCCTTAAACTTAACAATTAGATAAGATGTCTTTGGAGAGAGAGTTAATTTATTATTTGAATAATAAATTGGAATAAATAATTTATTAATATATTATGAGAATAATATATTAATTACATATAGTAATATTTAATTAATAATTAATTAGAAATTTATTTGGAATTAATTTTGGGATTAATAGATTTAATTAAAAGTGCAGGGACTAAAGTGAAATTATTAAATAGTTGAGCAAGAGGCATTCTAGAACCTCCCTTATGGTATGGATGGTTTTATGAGGATTCTTGGAGCTCAAGAATTATTCTTGGAGGATAATTAGGAAGTTGGATAGTTACCAAAATAAGATAATGCTATTTTATTGGTTTTAGGGTTATCAAGGGTTTCCTACTTGCAATATACAAGGACCCCTAGCCTTCATATTTTCAATCACTTGATTCCCTCTTACCAAGGCCGAAATTCTCTTCCCTTTCTCCATAATATCCTCATTGTTAGCTTGGGAGTGAACCATCAAAGGCACGACACTTGTGGTGCTTGCTTCCAAAAGCTTTGAAGGAGGAATTCAAGATTGTTTGCTACAACAATCATCAAGGTAAGTTTTCATCCTTATGAATTAGGTTCCATATACAAAATTTTTGTATGATGATAGTTCATAGTATGTTGCCTATAAATGAAAGACATAGATCCTTATTAGGTTACATGTACCCTAATCATTTAATTGTTAAATGTTTTTCTGCTTAGTGCATTGTTTTTGTAACCTCCATAACCCATCACTAAGACCCTTAACCAATTGACTATCGGGTCCCGCCCATATAAAATATACAACCACTGGTTCATGATACATCGTGACACCTTCTAACCACTAAAATTATAAGCTCATGGTACCATGCCGATCTTGCTGTCATTCCATCACTAGCTTGAAAACTCATGACCAGCACCACATGGGCCTAAAGATACTCAACCTCTATACACCATCTTGCAGAAATCCAATCAACATCCCTCTCAATGCTAACTAAACACAAAATGGCCATACCCTTTTAGCACACACAATTCCTTTCACAAAACAGGCCGTTTTCAATGAAAAATCCAATGAAAATATGGTCACACATGACCAGAGAATAGGATAGGCGATCACACTCTTATTCCAATTCAAAGGCTATAATGCAAATAAGAACCATGCATATAACTTGAACCAAGTGCTCCATTGTTATCATGTCTAGCCCACGTACATCCTTCACATCAATATCTAATGAGCTTACCACAATACACACCCTTAAGGGGATCCATAACCAACCCTAGATCTACTACACTCCTTTTTCCTCACAACCTTACCCAAAGGGTGAAGTACCAGTAGATCTAATCTAATGACGAACCTTAATCATTAACAGAAAACATCCTCATGAACGACCAAAACAAGATCCTATACCATGATTGAGACTGAACATATCCCATCAATATTTAATTAGCTCGATAAAACTTTTAAAATTACCGAGAAATGCTGCTAAAACCATGCTCAGATTCATCCAAATACCAACCCTACTGGCATGACATGCCAAAATTTGATTTTACGTAGATCTAAAGTCACATCTAGAAAACTGAAAAACACTACCCCAACTTCTAAACTTCCAATAACCAAGGACATCTTCCAGAATCACGGTGAACTTGATGATAGGTTGATGCATCCATTGAACTTCAACAGATACAACTCGAAACTTTTGAAGATTATCCGCTATTGATGATGAACAAAATGACCAACGATCGAGGATGCATTGAAAACTAATCTAATGATCCAATACACTATTGAACCAAAGCCCACATGGAGCTAAGCATACCCAACTATGAAGTTGATTTACCGATCAATAACTGCTCAGCCTAGACTACAGATAACAATCTATACACCGAGCTGACAAATCCCTCAACAACTGATACTCAACCCGAGTGAGCCAAGCACCTCTATCTCTATTCATCGACATTTCCTTAAGGAAACACCAGCTACAACAAGCTCCTTATCCAACAAATTTTTGTCACGAAGACAACTCATTCATTCCTGAGCACGTATATCTGATTGCAATGTGCTCTGCAACCCCGTATTGACCAAATATTTGAACCAAAGTCTTCAATACCTGAACCACAGATCCCTATGACCCATTCTTCTGAAACCATAAGCTCGAACATATTGATGATCCTCAAAGCAGAATACTCAGTCCGCCCCCCCCCCCACCCCCACCCACTTAGGGTTCTAATTACCACCAAATGGCATTGCAAACTTACCAGAACTCAAATCGGCTCAAATAGATGCATAACATCCCTGGCCCTTGAATTGTATTACACAACACAAGATGATCTTCCAGATAAAGACCAAGAAAACTAAACGAGATTACGAATCTCATATGGAGACCTCGGAAAGCTTCCAAATCATAACCGCCTCTAACATCAAGAATCCTATGCAGATGCACAAGCAATAATTTTGACTATCTATTCATAGAACCGATTTTCTATGTAGAAACAAATGGACCACCAAACACCTCGTTTACGAGTCCTGAACCCTCAATTCATTGCAAGAGTCTTTCATAATTACAAGAGGCATTATTCTCATAGTCAGGATATATTAGGGACAGCAAGGTTGTCATTCCCGATTCACTTCCCTGCTCACCTGAAACAATCAACTAGCACCTAACCTCACTATATTCAAAGAAAGCAGACCCTTGATCTCATTTCGAGGAAACCATACCACAAGTATCCTCTTGTGTATTCCCACACTCTTATACTTGCCGCCAAAAACCACAAGCATCTAGCCCCATGCAGGGTCTATATCACAACTCTGAAAATCACATGTTAACTCTCTCTTTCCTTAGAACATGGAAAGCTGGAAGAACATAGACCTTTCCATAGATAGTGACATTCCAATCCATCTGCCAATAACTCAGCCTCCGGCTACAATCCTCTAGCCGATCATCACAATCGCTTCCTTCACGCGACTCAACTGGTGTTACCTCGAGCAAGTCCCTCGAGACCTCAAAATCAACTATTTTCACCTAGGTTTGTACCATTCAAACTCAGTCTTACATGGCCAGTAAAACCTAAGAAATTACCAGAACCATCCTTAGTCTGAACAACTATATTCGATAAACCAAATAAGACAGAAACACATTGAAATGAATCATGGTCCTAAACCATACAATCTACCCTCAATCAGCTCCTTGGAATCCTCTAAATTCTCCTTGATTCGAGTACAGATCATGTGCTTTTAGTAGTATGAGCCTAATACCACCTTCCACATCTATCCATACTTTCCTTAAGAATCGTTCTGGATCTCTAATTAACTACTCATGATAATACTCCCAATACCCACTAAATAATGTATCACCCACACTAAATCACTTTATAGGCTCTCATAGGATCCTCACCTCACCCTACCATCAGCTGCTGAAAAACCCCAATCAATGTCAATTAACCACTTCATGAATACAATTACATGCAAAAAAAACTTAAATAATCTCTTTACTAAAAGACCTAAACCTACAAAGGTTAGACTCAGACGAGAGTTGTGCAATAGGCCGAATCAATCATTCTAAAATTATTTAACCTTCTCAGCATGTAACTTAACATAGTCATTTAATAGTTAACTCACATCAATATGAGTCCTACAAAGCACAAAGCAGGCAACATTAGAATAGTGAAACTAAATGGCATTAAGACACCATAAAATTAGGCAAATCCTTACACGCAATTTATGACCACTAGGCCCAAGCATCTAGGATACACATACATCCTATATCTACTCTCTCAAGAGTGGCTAATCATTTCTCGTGTTGGTCCACTATGAACTATACTCACTCATGAAACTTCCACCAACCCTATAGCCTCTCGTGCATGCTAATCATACATAATGTTGGATCCCATAGATAGTCGAATACTTGATTCTACCCTAAGCCGAAAAGCAGACAAGGAACATGAAATAAGGCTCAATCAAACATTTGCAGGCTAAAAAATCTTAGTTATGTACAACTATGATGCACACACTAAGCAATTACAATAATGATGTGAATTCCATCTAATATACAAGAGATTCTCCTAGGCTATCAGGCAATTCTATCATGTAATTCATGAAGATCCCTAGCCTACAAATAGCATGCAATTCTATCATACTCGTCATAAGAAAATAACAGTGTGGGTATCTTGGGGTACACTTTCCTGCTCCGTCTGATCGTACACGTCTCATCCTTCTTTGGTTACCTTTGAAACAATTTTGAAAACTTTTACAGATCTTTAGTTTGAGTCTGGATTCACACGAATACTCATCCAATTCCCTCAAACCAGGGCTCTGATACTAACTTCTAACATCTCAAAAATCAAGGTAAAATTTTTCATTTTTGAAACCAATCCAAAACCATAAGTGTTTACAAAATGTAGTTTCCAAAATTAATAAACATAAATCAGAGTATCCCAAAATCATAATGTCGTAAAAATATAGGATGATGTGTATAATCAAGCCTTCGCCTTGCCCCTATCCTATGGAGTACTTGAAACCATAACAATCACACTGTAAGCCAAATCTTAGTAAGTTCCCCCAAAATACCCCACACAACCTAACATACAATCATGCATTTCGAGTCCAATCAGTCATCAGACTGGAATACCCTCAGGTCTACATCCATCGGGTGGATTATCTCGACCCAATCACTCATCGGTCTGGATTGCCTCGGCCCAATTAGTCATCGAACTGGAATGCCAATATACAATGGGTCCAATCAGTCATTGGACTGAAAATACTCTAGCCCAGTTAGTCATTGGATTGGAATGCCCCGATTTGTTGGCATAGTAAAGCCTTAACTCAAAACCGCACTATGTCGACATGTGCAACAGATAAACATAAACATATAACCAACAAATACATGTAATAATACACATCTACCAATCTAACAGATGGTTACCTCATAAAAATATCCTATAAACAAGAATACATAACACAATCTAGTGGGCCGACATTGGTGACTTCGACCCACGAGTACAGTGAGGAAAACTCACATCACAGTCTAAAAAATAGTTGCACAGGCCACTACTCCAAAATTTATCTCTACCGATCACCTATACAATAATTAGCAACCCAAATCTCAAACTACTATTCAAATAACCGAAAATTCCCTTAGGTCAAACTTGGTCAAATTCTTAGTTAAAGGGTCAACACAGACTGAGTACACCCAACGAGGCCTTTGCGTAGTACACTCAGCGTACCACCAGGTACACTCAACGTACTCGATATGATTTAACTTTTATTCATTAAGTGCTTATTCCATTAAGACATTACTTCTAAAGTTCAGATCTAGTCCCAAATATCAATCTAAGGCCTTGTTTAGTAGCCTCTTAATTGGAAAATTAAGAGGCAGCCTCTTAATTTTTAAGATGCAGACCGTTTGGTAACATCTGAATATATGCCTCTTAATTTTTCAGATGTCTCTTAATTTTTTAAATGTGAAGTCGTGTCTGAATTAAAAGAAAGAACGCGCATTCCTCTTTTGCCCTCTCTTATAATTCGCTTCTTTCCCTCTACTCTTTCTTTCACAGACGCTGACGACGCCTCCTTTCTTCCCATTGCATCTTCAATAGTTTGATTGCACGATTGCGCCCCTCTGTTATTTTCTCCGCAACCAGCCGGCCACCGCTTCTACCGGTACAGCTAGCGTCACCGGCAACGAACCACTCCAACGAGCCCACTGCGTCGTCGGCTCCCTTTGAACACCAACACCTCCAGGGCCGCCGTTCAATAGCAAGACATCAGGTATGTGCTTCGTTCTTCTCCAATCGATGGTTTCTGTATTTTTTTCTCTTGATTTTCTCCGATTGTTTTCTCGTATGATCTAGTGACAGCCCCTTACTCCAATCATTGATTTCTATATTCTGATTTATGTGAAGTTTTCTCTGATTTATGTTATTCTAATATCTAAAATATATGATTTTTGAAGCATATTCTTGATATTCTTAATGGAGAAGAAGAACCTGATGGTTTGTTATTGGATTTTTATGGAATTTTTTATGTGCTTATTTCCAACCCTAAATCACAACAGTTGGCTATGATGTTTTGGTTACAAATTTTCATCCGACATGAAATGTTCTTAAAGTTTAATTGATGAATTGGTGTATAGTTGTGTTTATATATACAATTAATGTAAATTGTTATGTTTCTTGTCCTCAAAAGCATTTCTGGTATATAATTGTGTTATGGAGATTTGATTAATAGTTTAATGTAGACTTTGAAGCACAAAAAGAGCCTAATTTTATCCCCTTTGGTTTGTCTATGGCAAATAATGTTGAATCCAGAAGAGAAAGTGTGCAAGACAGGGTTTTATGTGCCACATCTATGGAACTATTCAAATGGAAAATGTGGTCATTAGATGATTATTATTGAATTTGTTTAATTAATCAAGTTTGGTTGTTATTATGGTCTTTAGATTGGATTTGCAAGTAATAGATTGTGGTCATTAGATGGTTATTCTTGAATTTGTTTAACCGATCAACTTTCAATTGTGATTATGGTCTTTAGGTTAGCAAAATTTTTCCATTTTCATGTTCAAGAACATATTGTGTTTGCATATACTATTTCGTTATTCTTTATACAAAATTGCAATTGTTTTCTTTTGTATGGTGTTTTTATATATTTTTAGTTATTCAAAAAGTTGGTTTAATTGTTTTATAAACAAAAACAACACATAAGGGTAAAATGGTCAATTTTATAATTCAATATAAGAACTAGATTATGACCTGCGTTAAACGTGGGGAACACATAAATAAAATGCAAATTTATATAGATATTACAAAATAATTATAAAAAAAGTAGGGTTATTGGTATTATTGAAATGTGTAGAAATTACACCAAAATAGGTATATATATATATATATATATATATATATATATATATATATATATATATATATATATATATATATATATATATAGCGTTAAAGGACCTCTTTATAGACAACATTTTTTGTTTTATTAGTTCAATGACCTTGTTTGTCACATATAAGTACCTTCAAATATTTTTTACTTGTGACACGGAAAACAACTATATATAGCCAACCATGCGTGAAAATGGGTCTACACAAGTATAATCCACCATTTAACAATGTACTTTCAAAATACATTGTTATTTTATGGCTATATTGCGAAATATAACTATTTATTTCAAAAAATAGCAACTTATTTATGTTCTTTCAAAATGAACCATATAAAACCCCCCACAATATTTAATATAAAGAAACTATATCCAATAAATCTGCAACGAAGCTAATCATCTTCCTCCACTTCATCTCTAATATCAGATCTTATTTTCCTTAATCTAACTTATTGTCAGTATCACCAACAATGTTAAGATTCATTGATAGCTTCTTTTTTATTTTAGGGATAATATGACAGAAATCATTTATCAGGTCCATCATTTATGTTTATATCTTTGTTGTTTTTTGTTGATTTTGATATGCCTTCTTCGGTTTACCACCATCTTTTTTTTTTTCAGGCTCCTTTTTTTATGAAATAACATTTTTGTTTGTGAAATTCTTTGTACGATTTTGAGTATGTGCAGGCATGTTGATTTTTTTTTAAGTAAAGAAAATAGGGTTTTTGTTCAATGTTGGTTCCTAGGTTTGGTTCTTATTTTTTGAGATTTCTCATAATCCATTGCGTTTTATTTTCCATCTTTATCTACATTCTTTATGTATAGAACTAGGGATGAAAGTGGGTCCAAACCCGGACCGGATGAACCCGTACCCGGAAAACCCAGAACCGGTTAATGGGATTTTGTAGAACCAAAAACCGGACCGGAATCTAGGAACCGGTTCCGGTTCGGTTCCGGGTACGGTTCCGGGTAAAGTGGGTCTAGAACCGGAAAACCCGAAAACATCAAAGTGGGTAGGTTGGAACCGGATAAAGTGGGTTTAGAACCGGAAAAACCGGATTTTTTTGGTAATTACTTACTACTTAGTGGATTGAACTTTGAAAATTTTCATATTGGTATCCCGACTTTGGGGGACTGTAACTCATTGAATATGAAACTAAAATTAACAAAATTATAGTCTAAAATCATGTACAAACTCTAAAATACACTCTGGAAAAAACCGCATGTCAATTCGACTTTAAATGAATGAGATATGCATGTGTTAACATTTTCACATAATACAAAGTACAAAAACAAATTGCTGAAAAGTTGAAAATTTTCAGTTTTGATATCCTGACTTTGGAGGACTATAAATCATTGAATGTTAAATCAAAAATGACAAAATTAAAGTCTAAACTCATGTACAAACTGTAAACTATAAGTTGCAAAAAAACCACATGTCAATCCGACTTCAAACGAATTAGATATGCATGTTTTAAAACTTTCACCGAATACAAAAAAACTAAAAAACTAAAAACTTCCAGCTTTGATATCTCGACTTTGGGGGATTGTAAGTCAATGAATATAAAACTAAAAATGGCAAATTTATAGTCTAAAAACATGTACAAACTCTAAACTACATGTTGGAAAAAACCGCATATCAATCGGAGTTGAAACGAATGAGATATGCATCTTTTAAACGTTTCACAAAAACCGCTTCCGGCCCTAAAAGTGGTTCTGGTTCCAAACACCGGTTCCGGTTTTTAGACCCGTTTTACCCGGACCCAATGGACCCAAACCCGGATTACCCGGAACCCGGATAAAGCCAATTTTTAAACCTGGAACCGGAACCGGTTCTATATATTCCGGTTCTAACGGTTCCGGTTCCGGTCCGATTCCGGTTTCGGTCCGGGTTTCCGGTTCTAAATATCATCCCTATATAGAATACTTTATCCATATAGTCATTCATTATAAAGTTTAATGAAGGAAAAAAGGAACACCCCTTTAGTTTTATTGACTTTGCAAATTATTGAGCCTCCATGCAAAACTTACAACATAATGAAAAAAACAAAAAACCCTTATGAGGTAAATGCCAATTACGATTCTACCCCTTTTCCTCTTGTAACAATTATCTCACTTCAAAACATCTACTTTTGTGTTTCAGCATATTATTGATAGCATGAAAGATCCAAGCATTGTTGCATTTTGGTTAATCACAATGCCTCAAATTATGGGAGGATTTAAATATGGTGATGAGGTCAAACATAAAATATGGTGGTAATACAAGGTTCTTCTATTTCTTATTTATTTATTTACTTATTTTTTAATTCAAATTTATTACGAAATTAAATAGCTTCTTTTGTTGATATTAGTGTTTCTGATTTAGAAAAATATGCGATATGATCAACTTCGTGATGCTATAGCAATGAGAAAACTTGGATGAGCAGGAAGTGAGATAAGTTTATAATTTATTAACTTCAATGAGAAATTAATTAATTATAATTTTGTTATTGAATTTGAAATACAACAGAGATTATATCAATGGATCCTGAATGTGCAAAAAATGATCTAGTGGTAGTAAAGAACATTCCTTACTATAAAGCAAATAGAAAATTAGGGGCAGAAGTGATGAAGCTCAATCTACCACCATGACCTCAAAACTGGGGGGGGGGGGGGGGGGGGGATCAGTATAAACAAAAGTTTTTTTTTTTATTTATTATTAGTGATTTAAATATTTGGTCCTTGTTTTTAGTTGATTTTTTTGGTTTTGGTCCCTAAAAGAATCAGGTTGTAGTTTTTGGACATTGTTTCACTGTTTCATAAAACTTTTATGATTGCCAAAGTTAACAACCTAGCTATTATTTTTTTTTAAATCACCATTTTGCCTTTGAACCAAAACTAAAAAACATATCGCATAACAACAAAATTTATATATATATATATATATATATATATATATATATATATATATATATATATATATATATATATATATTTTACTTAAGTTTAGAGTAGATTACGTTTTTGGTCCTTGAGTATACTTGATTTTTTTTTCAGAAGGTTCTGAGGGGCGTTCTTGGTATTTCAGGGTCAAATGCTGACTCTACTTAAGTGCACACTTCTATTATACCGTGCATTCTTACCTGCCCATATATGGTACCGATTCTTTTTGAAAAAAAGAATACGGAAGCCTATTTTCATCTTTCACAACATGCTTATATTTAACTTTAAAGCTCACATCAATTGTTGAGAATGTATATTTCTTATTCTTATTTTGTTACTACTGAAGACATAAAAAAAACTTTCTAATGAGGGCGTTCATGTCTTTCGTACAACCTGTCTGTTATATTATGTCATGCCGTCTCTTGTCTTGTCTATTGATTTTTTACAAAGGTATGCACACATATATAACATCATAATTTCATTATATATAACATCCAATTTTAACATTGAGTTTACTGTTTTCGAAAATAGTTTCATAGTTACCGATTAAAAAGATGGAACCAAGAACCGAACACAACATCAAAAAAAAAAATTCAAAAACAACATTATACATCCAAATTATAAGTATCCAACAAAGAACCATACGAATGAGTAAAAACATATAATTTCGAAAACAATATCAAACTTACAGATTAAAATGATTTAAGGAAGAAATGCATACATTTATTCGACTAATCAGACTGGTGGGAAGGTTGAAGTTTTTTTGCATTTGTTTTCTACGTGGGAATTATGACATAATGTTTGTGTAAATCGATTATTAAAATGATTTGAAATATATATACAAGTCAATATGATGAAAATTAGCAGGTAATCAATTGAAATCTAATTTAAACTTAAAATAGAAGATATCATGCTTGAAAATGTATTGGTTCATAAAAATATCCGAAACTTTTGAAATTTGAAATTAATAGTTTCCGAGATTTCAACATATAATGTATTTGGAAAGCAATTTTGAATGGAAATAGAGCCTAAATTTAAGGTTTACATTAATAACGAACCAATTTTGTAGTTGTAAGTTTGGAAAGAATTCAAGTATCATTTTCATTCAATTCCTACATTTAATTTCCTAATATAAGAGATTGACTTCTTGTTTGATCAAGGTGACATAAGCAAATTGATCTAAGGGTGTAAAACCTATAAAGAAAACACAATCAACGATCCAGATTGTTTTAGATGATGTCATAAGGTTTCTCTTTTAATAATATTTAGAGATTCAGAGGTTCTAACCAAACAGCATGTTTAAATTCAGATCTTAAAAATTCAGACCCTCTTAGAAATTCAGACCTCTTAAAATTTCAGATCTTAAAAATTCAGATCCTGCCAAACAGCCCCTAAGTCATAAAGTTTCCAACTTTATGACATTTCATGGCTAGAAGGAGTCCAAACACCAAAAGCCAAACTTAATACACAAACCAAAGCATCATAACTCTTGCATGGTGGTAAGAAAGGGACCAAGATCACATTTTTATGACTCAAAGCACCCAAAACCATTTGAAAGGACAATTCATTTGGATTAGAGTAAGTCGTACACTCATACTCATGAATACCAAGATTATGGGACCAAAATGCATAAAACTTAAGAAATTAGCAAGATCTAAGGAAACATTCAACAGGTTTCTAACTTTATACCTTCTGGAGTTGAGAAAAGCAATGTAGGCTCTGGATCCACAAGATTGAGCTTCAACGATCAACAAGCTTGCACTTTTCTTTCTTTCAAAATTCACCCAAAACACATAAAAAGACTCTAGATTTACTGTAGGGGGCTAGGGTTTCGAGTTGGAGGCTCAAGAGGGTGGTAGTTGTTGTTAGAAAGGACCTTACGGGGTTAGAGTCCTTAAATAGGGCTCAAAACCACAAAATTAGGGTTTTTACACTACGGCGGTACGCTTAGCGTACCATAAGTTACTCTTAGCATGACACCCTAAAAACGTGTCCCCTTCAGCCTAGTACACCCAACGTACTACCTAGTGTACGCCTAACATACTATCAAACCCCATTTTCCAGCTTTACTTCAAATAAAAATAACTTCTTCGTTTCAAATCCGTTTTAGATGATCCTTATATCCACAGAAAGGTATCAACGAGCTCTACACTTCTATCTTGATACGTATGACTAAAATATCTCGAACTAAAATCCTTAATTATGCAAGAAACCTGAAACATAACCTTTTCCCATTTTACCCCTCTGCTTCCATCGAACAATCCAAGGCCTAAATCACTTATCCAACATCGTACACCTCCAATAGAGTCTAAACTCCATTCCATTGAGGCCTAAGGCCTCCATTTGATCCATTTATTGTCCACAATCATGAAATAAGAAATTTTCGAAACATGATGTTACAATAATCGAAATGGCAAATTAGTAAAATAAAAAAATTATTTATATATTTCTAAATTATTTTCATCCATATCGTCTAGTCTTCATCAATAATCCTTAAACCTTCATTAAAAACCATTTCTTCACCATCTATAATATTCGATTTTTCACCTAATGCCATTGATTATTAATAAAAAATCATCTATTCTTCTTATACAATAAAACGTTGTTCAAACTTGTTCAGATTCAACGATCTCAAGAAAAATCGTTAGAAATCATCCGGAATTAATCTCAACATCTTCAAACGTTCATCAACCATCGAAACTTCATTAATCGAACTTTCATTAACACTTGACAACAATCGAATATACATCAAAAGAACCAAATAACTAGGCCTGACAATTGGGTTGGATTCGGGTTTGTGGATCACAGGTTAGCGGGTCAGAAAACATAAACTCAATCCAATCCATATAATATACGGGTTAACGGGTTGGCGGGTCACGAGTTGGTGGGTTGGAAACCTCAACCAAATCCAACCCATATAACCCGTTTAATTATATAGGTTCGCGGGTTCACAAGTTAATGAGTCAAACCCAACTCATATAACCTGTTTAATAAGTAAACAACACATTTTAAAAAATTATGTTTTTCAACATAAATTCATAAAATGATTAAAGTAATTAACATAAAAAAGGTTTTCAACATAAATTCATAAAGTCAATAACATCTAAATAAAAATGCAAAATTAAAACATACATAGAAAGTGGATGTATTCTTCGTTCGTGACTCGTGAAAATAACGACTTGTATTTTTTCTTTTTCTATTAACGAAACGCAAATGCAGATTAGTCACATATGAATACGGAAGGAATACAATGATACGGAATGTTACGAATACGGATGGAAATCAAATTTAATTAATAATTAAATATATCATTTTTGTAAATGTAATATATATATATATATATATATATATATATATATATATATATATATATATATATATATATATATATATATATATATATATATATATATGGGTTGGCGGGTTGACCCGCGAACCTAAACAGACAACCCAACCCAACCCATGAAATAAACGGGTTGGTGGGTTGGCGGGTTGACGAGTTAGCGGGTTAAAAATCTAAACTCAAACCCGTCTATTTTCGGGTTGGGTAGTGTCGGGTTACGGGTTTGGTCGAGAGTTGTCACCCCTACAAATAACCATCTGATTTTTTGACAACGTTGTCTAGGTAATCAATTTTGCAATACCTTGTTTTGTTATTTGTTTTTTTTTTCATACCTTTTTTTTATCTCGATCTACTGGATTATTATCGATTTAACAAAATTTGATTTGGTTTGTATTTTTTTATTCAATTCTTTATGTTTTGCCACTATTATTGAATTTAATTTGTAAATTTTTTTTTATGAAGAATTAAATATCATTCTATTTATTCTTACGATTTATCCTTATTGCTTTTAGATGATGACAAATGTAACAAAAATTTATTAATTTTATTAAACATGGCAAATATTACAATGTTAAGTGTATCGGATAGAAACAATATATAAGAAGATATGTAATTTCTCATTTTTTTTATCTTATCTCTTTATTGATGCTTCACAAATGATTTAGTAATATCATGAAAACATGTTTTATTCGATATAATTTAAGTATTCTGAACTCGATTAATAAAACATAATTAAGTCACTATAATAGTTAGTCCCGATCAATGACGAGTGACGATAACTAATACTACGTATTACATGTATTTGTTTTAAAACTTCGTTCTTCACCCATCTCGCATATAGTATGACCTGATTAACCACATACATATTTATATTTTTAAGTCCTTCAATTACAAGGAGATATGTAGGAATTTTATATAACCCACTCAAACGTACAAAAAAAAAAAAAAGATGTAGTCTTTGTATCATATCCATCTGAACCCTTAAAGAGAGCTTGAGCAATGACCATGATATCTTCACCATATTTGTGCAAACATCCAATATACGTCCCACGTAAAATGTGACATAACTTATATAAAGATGTTCCTTTGTTGTCATCCTTTACGTTTTATATAATAGTTTCTATGTTTTGGTTCAACTATATTCTAAGACTAGTCATTTCTATTCTATTTTGCTTTAGAAGTTCTATTTTGTATCTTTCCAAAAATCCCCTTGAAGTATCAACTAGTGGAGGAAGAACCCTATTAGACAACTCACCCCTTCTCTTTTCTTTTTCACAAATAAGAAGTTTCGTATTGAATTCGGATATTAGAAGGATTACCATATATAACACAAAATTTCTCCGCCTATTCTTTCTAGTCGAGCCTCTCGGTCTGTCATTATACCCTAAAACTTATAATAACGACAATGACCATTTTTTTCTTGTTCGTCCTGGGCATTTGAGGATATTTAATTTCTCAGGACCGACTCAGGGGTTTGTGTATTAAATGTTATATAGTTATTGAACTTGACTATTAATATAATGAATTGAAAGGCGAACGGTGTTGTATAAAAATACTCGGTTTCTAATTTTGCCGATTAGACCTTTAACTTCTAAACATAATCAAGATCTGGGAATTTTTTATATGTAGATTAATATTTGCGAAAATGATATTGTAGCCCTACAATGTTTCTTGAATTAGTCTAAATAATCTTTATTTTTTTAAAAAAAATTTAAATTTTTAAATTTTATGGGGGAAACGACTTCTTTTTTTAGTCACTGGGGCCTATTTTAGCCAGTTTAAATGGACACATCAGCGAATCTAGCCACATCAATAATGTCATGGATAACGAATGGATGGAATAATGTTGTTTGGTCTTGTGATTTGTAGGGCCTAAGGGACCGAATGTTAGATCCCTCGCCTCCCTATATAACAACCATTCGTGCCTTAAAGTGGTCAAAACCCAAAACATTGTTACCCCGAATTTCCCTGAAAACATCATACCCTAATCTCTTCAAAAATGTCATCTATTTCTCTCCCCCCCCCCCTCCTCTTGTAACATCTGGACTTTGAGGTATATTTTAATTAAGTAAATTGTGATTTTTAGGGTTGCCATGACGTGGTGGAGGCACCACCACGACGTAACCAAGCGATATTAGACGTTTACCCTGTTTTGGTTCCCACAATGTGGTAATGTTCTGGCCACGGCGTGACGGCCATCTGATGACTAAAACCTTAATTTTTCGGGTTTGAGCCCCATTTAAAGGAAAGTGAGGGCTAGGGTTTTCTCATCCCCCTCCATCACTCTCTACACTCAGAAATCCTAACCCTAGCCACTTTTGGTATTACTCGGTCCATTTTGGTGCTTTTGGTAATTTGAGGTAAAAGAAGAAGGTGCTCCAGAGTGTGGATCCAGCAAACAAGCCTCACCATTCGCCTCTTGTGCATTCTCTAGACCTTTGTAAGTGTCCAAGATCCAATCTTCATGTTACTTTCTTCTAAATCTAAGCCTTTTGTCCCTTAGTCTTCATGTTGTGGAAGTTTGGAAGTTTAGATTCCATAAAGTTGGCAACTTTATGGGTCCTTGTGGTCATTTTAGTATTATATGCTCCAGATCTAGAAAACTTTGGAGTATTGGTCCCATGCACAAGATTTGAGTTCATACTTTTCCATGTTTTTGACCTAATATGGAAGGGACATGCATTGGACATGCATGTCCATAAAGGTACGATTTTTATGGCCCTTTAGATGTAGGAAACCCTCCCGGAAGCTTTGGAGAAATGGCTTTTGGTGATTAAGTGCTTAATAGGTGGGTGCATGCATTTAGTTGCCATTAAGGACTTAGGGTTTGAGACCTTGAATTATTGGGATGTCTTAATGGTTAAAGTTTGATACTTTACCCATTAAGACCTTGGGAAGGATTAGATCTGAGCTTTGGAGCTCTTGGATCTAGAGGAAACCACTTATTCATTAAGTTGTTTAGACTAGTTCCCAATACGTGGCCTTTAGGCTGTCATGACGTGGCGATTGGGGATATCTCGACTGTTTTGTCCTTATGCTACCACAACTTGGCTAATAGGAGGCCAGGACATGGCGACTCGCTAATATGAGTGTTTGGGCTTTTAACTTGACCGTTGACTGTGGGGGTTGACTTTTTGACTTAGTTGGCTTTTTGGTCAACTTATGGTTTGGACTTTAGGTTGAGGTTGAGTTTCCTTTTGTATTATAGGTGACTCGTAGTGTCGATCTTGATCTTGGGGGATCTGTTTTATTTCATGCTTGTTTGTGAGGTGAGTTTTCTCACTACACTTTAGGGTCCAACGCACCAAGGCCGGTCTACCTGACAGATGTTATGTATCCTTGTGTAAAGGATGTGTTATGCAATAGCGATATGTTAGGCATGTAGAATTATATAATTACTTGCGTTTTCCTATTATTGTTTACATGTATATGTCAATATGTTGGGGTTGGGTGAGGCAGTCCAGTTGTGTGTTGAAGGCCAAGAGGCCTGGGCGGTCTAGTTGACATTGTAGGCTCAAGGTGAGTGGTCAAACTACTATAGGATCGAGAGAGTGGTCCACATATACTATAGGCCTTGTGAGGTCGTAAAGGCATCTGAAGGTTCATGCTTGCATTCATTATGGTTACATTTGTTGTGTGTGTGGTATTTTGTAGAACTCACTAAGCTTTGGCTTACAATTGTGGATTTCAATGATTTAGGTACTTCTGAGGATCAATTGAAAGCGAACGCATGATCGTGCACATCATTAAGGCTATGGTTTTGGGGACGTTACAAGTTGGTATCAAACCCATGGTTTGAGAGAATTGGATGAACACTGGTGTGATTCCAGACTCGAACTAAGGATCTACAAAAGATTTTCAAAAAATTGTTTTCAAATAACCAAAAAGGGAGGATGTGCTGACGATAAACTGGAACTCAAGGGAAAGTTCCCCCAAATTACCCACACCCGAGTTATGTATATAACTGTGGTCAATTATCTTATAAAACTGCATGCTAGTGTGTAGGCTAAGGAATATTTAGAAATTATATGCTAGAATTGCATGATTTATGATGCTTGATAGCCTAGGGGTTTCTTTGCGGGACTGACATTATAGCTGTGATAACTGAGTGTATGCATTTTAGTTGTACATGATTAGGTTTTTATAGCCTTAGAATATTTGATTCATACTTACTTCTTATTCCTTGTTTGGTTATGGGCTTAGGGTAAGATCATTTATTCGACTGTCTATTTGATCCGACATTATGTACGATTAGCATACAGATGGCAATCACAGTAATAGGGAAGGTTACGCGGGGAGGAGTATGTATAACGGAGTCCTAGGAGGATCTAGGAGTTAGTGGTCACTCTTAGGAGTGGATAGGGAGTGTGTGAACTGTTGGGTTTTGAGCATTCTAACACTCCTATGGTGTACATGCAACCCTAGAAACCTTGGATCTATGTTTTATCTATGATACATGCAAAATTGATTTTCCAAGGTTCTTAACCTAACTAGCATACATGGGTAACTTTTAATCATAAAAGACAGTAAGAAATACATACCTTTAGTTGCTTAGATTCCTTGAGAACCTTGTGAGCCTAGCTTTTCAAGTGTGATGCCTCAAATGTCTCACACAACATCAAATACACTTGGAATAACCTTGAGAGAAATGAATCTTATTTCACAATCCCAAATCCTTACTGAAAATGCAAGAATTCCAAATTCCTGTCATTTACCTAAATCTGTTAGATTCTAAACTTATATGCATTGATCCTTTTGTAATGATTATGCACAAAGTCACAAAGACTTGTCAACATACATTACAGAGTATTCCAATGGAGATCATTCCATGGAAACGAAGCCTCAAATTCAAAGTATATTGCTTTGAACATCCTTTTTGCATTAAGTTTCCTAATCTTACATAGATTTAATGAATAACTTCCACCTATGGGAATATTTCCATATTCTCATTTTGACTATCACTTCTGAACAAGAGTTGCCTATTTTCGGATATGTCAATATGGTCCTTCCAAAATTAACACTATACTTCCAACTGTCCCTGAGAAACCAATCTTTGGTAAACCTTAGATTGTCCTTGACAATTGCTTAATCAAATTAGTCATATCCAGTTCTAGTACTTTTCCCTCTTAATGCTCTAGGCATTCGGAAAAAATTAGATCAAATGAATATTAAAGCACATGTAATCGATCCTATATCTGAAGCATATGGGACACGATTCATAAAGACATGATACTAGACCAGTCTTTTTCTATAATATTTCTATTTCTATTTGCCAAGTTCTCACAATTCAGATTATGAAGAGGGATGCCGTAATCATAATCGAATTTTAGAACGCAAATAATGGACCCATATAAAGAGTTTCCTTATGTTGAGCCATTCCAACATAAAATTCATACACACACATACACACACACACACACACACATATATATATATATATATATATATATATATCCTTGACTAAGTATGATTAAAACCTCAATCTAAGCTTTTGGATTCCAAGTGAAGTATAATTTCCTCTCCCTTAATTATAGCAAAACAACTTTTTCCCAATTGAAACCTTTTGTTTTCTATAATTAACATTGCTAACTTGCAACACTTATTGTGATTATCATGCTCCCACTTGCATGATGATTATTAGCATGAAGCTTATGCTTCCATTAACTTTAACGTGTACTCAGAAATCTGCTGGACTTCTAGAAATCAATATTTTATTAACCTTCTTACCAAAGTTCATATTTCTGATATGAGATGCTTTGATAAAACTTTATCAAAATCATACATCTTTCCTTAGATAGCACACATGTGTGTCTAAACAATTTCAGAACTATGAAGAAGGATGACGTAATCATAGTCTTAATTGTTTTGACCTTTGACATTCCTCACAAGTACATGTTAGTGTGTCGGTTAACCATACACGCTCCACTAACGACTTTGAGAATGCAAATATCACACTTGCTATCTACCTAAAATCTACTTAGTGAAAGCGTTTCCTCACCATCATTTTCATGAATCGGATGGAAACCTTATGACACTTAGATTTTATGGTGTATGTGTTCCTATCCATGTGAATGTGTCAAAACCATAATCACAAGACAAGGTTAGTGACAAATCCAAACTCATATGGATTGAACTTGTGCAATCTTAACTTCTTGCCACATGGCAGCACAAGGGCCTGCCATTACTTCCAAGTTGTTATGCAACCAACTGAGAACTCTAAAAACTCATATGCAAAGCCAACTTTAACAGGAATGGGCATAGAACTAGGAATATGTCAACACGATAGGTTATAAACCTAAGTCGTGTGCTAGTGATAAACTATAGATTTTTCTTCTTGATTAGATCTAGAAGATTTTTCAAGGTCTTTAAGACTCCCACCATCCTCTTGACATATAAGACTCACTTGCCAAATATTCAAGAGATAGTGCGGATTCTTTATCAAGACAAACACTTCATACAATTGGCCTTAGTTGGTCTTTGTTTTATCCAAAACATCACAACTTACCAATTTCAAATGTACAAGAGTATGACACTTTTACTCTTACATTTGACAAGTGTTATAAACCTTTCTTTTAAGATATGTCACTCAAGTTACAATCTTGGAGTATGACTCTAAGACTTGTTTTGGAACGAAGTATGACTCATCTTCTTGATTTAACCACTTCAACAATTCATGATTCCTCTTCTTAGCCATAAGAATGCACTAAGATGTCCTTAGATGACCAATTGTGATATGGTTTCTTAATCATTAAGATGATCACGAAACATGATACTAAATTACTCTCAAATCTTTTCAGATTTGAGAAACTTTTATCCTTCTACCTAATTTGATTCTTCTCATTCGTCCTGCAATACATCGATATTTACTCAACTTTAGTAAATCATGACGAATAGTCTTATCAATCTTTTGTGGTGGACTTGACCAGTGCACAAAAATGTGTACTCGATCTTTTAGTCCTTCACTTGACTCACATATAAATGTGAACAAGGAAATAGTCTTAATTTTCCAAAGCTGAAAATTCGCATTCATCATACTATACAGCTTGCATGATTCCAAGTTTCGGTCCAATTGAAACTTGGTTGACGAGAATCTTATTTATTTGGTAAATTTAGACACTACCACAAATGAAAGAATCAAATTCACATTTCCATTATTGCTAGAAACATATAAACATCAATTTTCCACAAAAACCATTGCAAGGAGATATAAACTAAAATAAAATCAAAATTTTATTTATTTATAAAATGTGGGAAAAAAAACTTTTTCCTTACAATGCAGCTTTAAATGAAAACTTTTTTGTTACATATTTCTTAGCAATCTATCATAACTCCTAAGTAGCTCAAGAATCCGATCTTCGAACCATGCGATTGAAATCCATCTTCGCGATCTGATTCAACATACTCTTTCTATAAGTGTCCTTCCCTTTGCTTGATTCTGCCAAATACCAAAATGTAACCGAGTCACATTTTGTATGAATAATCATTAATAAGGACCTTAACCGATTTAGACAGTGGACTTACCTAAAGCAGAATCAAACTTTCTGACTGTGCCTTCTCTTAGATCTTTTAGGTAGTTAAGGCAGCTTCGCAACCAATGCCCCTTCCTTTGGCAACAGAAACAAATGGACCCTTAGGGAATGGTGCACTGGATTATCTCAGACTTGCCTCTCTCTTTATCATTTGGTCAACCGAGTTGACTATGACCGAGCCCTTTCCATTGTGAAGAGAAAGCTTTTTTGGATATCCAATGTTACCAATTGTCAATGTCCATTGAAGTCTGGGAAATTGATATTCTTAATCAAATTTTCTCTACTAGTGCTCCAAATCATTGTTGATTCAGCAGCACCAAGCATATAGATAAGATCATTCAAGGTCATGTCATAATCTTTTACATAGTAGTTCATAAAGAACTCACTATGTGACTTAGAAAGTGATTGATCAATCAACTTTATTAAGACTTTGACACCCAACTCTCCCGGCTTGTCAATATATGACTTCATCTCCCAGATGTGATCACACATAGACCTTGCTTGCCAATAGGGCTTGAGTGACCTTGAACTTGTGGGATAGGGAGAATAATTGGAGGAGGTGGAACAATTGAAGTATGATTTCCATGATCCAGTCACAAGACATCATCTTCATTAGGAAACCCTATTCCAAGAGTTTTGGGAAGATCATAATTATATGAACCAGACATCTTTTGTGAGATATTCAAGATAGTTGATTTAAAGTCCTTGATATAACACCCAATATAAAATATTAAGGCTAGGACCCAACACAATATTTTATAACTTGGAAGAGGGATGTCGTAATCCAAGCTATAAAATATTTGAAGGTAGGTGAATGACGATTCATCAACTTCCACCATGAAAAACGAAATAATTCATTAGGTTTTAATTGGATTTGAAACTCCTAGATCTTTTGAGTTTCATTGAACTTTCAATGGCATGTTTCAATCTCGAGTGTGCCCTTCAGGTTTTGTGACTGGGATATCGAGGATCACAAAACTAGGTGTGAAGTAACCATGCAAATTACATGGTACCCTTAATGTATTACCCCTCAATCGATGTGCCGGTTAACCACACACGCTCCATCGATACTATGATATACATTAAGTTACCCTTTGCTTACCTTGTTAAGTCCAGCTAATGTGTCGGTTAACCACACGTGCTCTACTAACCGACTTAAGCAAAGTGCAAAGTGTAATTTCATGGGTTAGCACCTTATTCACTTTTTACTAAAGTAACTAAGATTGGGAACTATAAAACATTTAGTTACTTTATATTCATCATTAATACTTTTAATGACGCGAGAATTCTAGTCCTTGCCCTACCCGTTCGGCTAACGACCCTCCACCGATCAAGGAAGCGGTGGGTGAGAGTGGACACCCATTAAGCCGCCATTTTATAGGCAACAACCTTATACCCCCCCCCCCCCCTTTATAGACCGACTTCGTGAATGAGGCATACTAACGGTAAGACTGACTTGCTCTTATACATACATACATACATACATACATACATATATATATATATATATATATATATATATATATATATATATATATGTGTGTGTGTGTGTGTGTGTCTATATATATATATTATTAACTTATAATATTATAAAGTATAAGGGTTGAATTTTAACTTTTAAAATTCTAAGGATTGGAACTAAAGTTTTTAAAGTGACTTTATATGCTCCAAAACTTGAGGACAAGTTTTGTAACTTTCAAAAGTTTTCATCTTTCATAACTTATGAGTTAATGGTTTAATAAAATGAGAAACTTTTCATTTTATGTAACCTGTGTGTTACTTTAATGGACTTTAAAAGAATGACTTTTGGTAATCCATAACTTGAGGACAAATTATGGATTCCATTAAAACACATAATGATCAAGAATTAAACTAACAAGAAGTTACAAATAATTCCTATGATCTTCTAAACTCATAAGTTCATGAACATGCATATCAACAATTTCAAGAATCATAAAATTAACCATATAAAACTTGAAATTTTGATAATGTCTATTGAAAACGGATTAGCATAACCATTACACCATCTAAAACAAGTTTTATAAGACCAAAACAGTTTAGGGTAATGTTTCTAGTCCATTTCCAGCAGCAAAAGTCGAAAACTGCATTATGGGGCTCCTACTCGTCGAGTGCATGAACCTACTCGACGAGTAGGATGAGTTTGTGCTTGGAATCGTCGAGTCCCCCCACAGACTTGGCGAGTCCACTATCCAGACAACAAGTTTTTCAGCTTTTTCACAATTTTGCATCAACTATCAAGCAAACAAGCCTAGGCTCTGATACCACTATTGGGTTCTGAGCATTCTAACACTCCTATGGTATACATGCAACCCTAGAAACCTTGGATCTATGTTTTATCTATGATACATGCAAAATTGATTTTCTAAGGTTCTTAACCTAACTAGCATACATGGGGAACTTTTAATCATAAAAGATAGTAAGAAATACATACATTTAGTTAATTGGATTCCTTGAGAACCTTGTGATCCTAGCACCTTAAGTGTGATGCATAAAATGTCTCACACAACACCAAATACACTTGGAATAACCTTGAGAGAAATGGAACACTCTTAAAATCGGCTATACCCTCTTGTTCTCACACTAGCGCCCACTAGTAGTCGATTTTGGTTGCTCACATATTCCTTTTATAGCGTGTCATAGATAGGGCTAATGCTCCATGGATTATCAAGTTGGGCTAAAACCCATAGGATGCTTCATGGATGCTTAAATATTCCTTTTATAGTGTGTCATAGATAGGGTTACACCATGTAAACCCTAACTTGACATGGCTCTTCATTTCCGTGATCCATGGGTTCAAAGACACCATGGAGCATCCTATGGGTTTTAGCCCAACTTGATAATCCATGGAGCATTAGCCTACTATACAAGTATGAGTGATTTACACAATCAACCCATATATTTAATTAGTCTTCTTTTGATCACTTAATTAATTCCAAATTAATTCTTGATCAATACTAATTAATTAATATTATTAACATATTAGAACTTATAATATATTAATAAACCTTAAGTGTTATTTCTCTCATTTTGGTCTATCTAAATGCATGATGCCATGCAACCCAAATGGACCATGCTAATCGAGTCAAGTACATTCCAGAAATAGTTATGAACTTAGACACCTAATCCAACATGAACACCTAATCCAACATGAACACCTAGTTGCGGTAGGCCTAGTGGTATGAGGATCTCGTGATGCTCTTGAGGCAAGTTCTGTTGAGTGTGGAAGGTAGTATGGGCCCGTACTGCTGAAAACACATGACACATATGCATGTCAAGGAAGTCATGAGTTATGTATACATTATAGTTGAGTATTTTTTGAGTTTCGTTGTCTATGATTCTAACTTGTCCCTTATTTATTTTTAGTATGGTGATGCCGTCAGGTTCTGGTTCAGGTGATAGGGATCCCAAGAGATTCAAATTGAGTGATGATGAGATTCATTGGTTGATCTCCGCTCACGTGAATGCAGTAGTCAGGGAGGTGATTCCAAAGTTGTTCAGGTATATCTAGACCACCATGATCGAGCTGTTTGATGAGAGATATGATGTCGTCATGGAGAATGCTGCTTCTGCAGCCGCTAAGTCCATTTCTGTGGCTGGACATTAGGGAGGAGGGTCGATTCAGTACTGGGAGTTCAGTAACATGAAGCACCTAGAATTTAATGGGGTCAAGGACCTGATTGTGGCTATGAGGTGGATCTATGATGTTGTGGGTTGTTTCTTACTTGTTCGTTCCCGAAGAATCTAAAGGTTAGGTTTGCATTGAACCTTCTTCATTGGGGAGCAAAATATTTGAGGCAGTTAGCGATTTAGGTTTATTCTCCCACGGAGAAAGCTGGTGTAACATTGGAGTAGTTTCTATAGATGTTTCGATCTGACTATGTTCCATTGGTATAGAGGGAGAGTTTAGCCCAAATCGGTGATGGATATCACCAAGATGTTTACTGAGAGAGCCCTTTTCTGCCCTGAGTATGCTGCTTCGGAGCAGGTGCAGATGCCATACTACTTGAGAATGATCAAGACTATGATTTAGGAGTTTTTGTCTACCCAGTTGTACAATACCGTCTCCGAGCTTCAGTCTTTTGCACGGAGGAGATAGATTGAGATTGAGACCCAGACGAGAGAGCAGAGGCAGGCCCCAGTTCAGACCCAATCGGAAGCCAAGCGGTTCAACCCCGCTGATTCCCGATCTGGAGGACAGAGAGGCCCCACTTGTCACAAGTGTAGGAAGGTAGACGAGGGTTCATTTCGATCAGCTATTGGATGCCAAAAATGTCGCAAGGAGGGTCATTAATTGAGGGAGTATCGACAGTAGCAGTAAGCCCCGCCACCGAGCACTCGTATTAGTTATCACTGTGATCAAGTTAGCCATGTGAAGGCCTACTATCCATTTCTTGCTGCTAGGACCGTGCAGAAACCGGCCCTGACAACTATTCGGATGACAGATGGACGCCAGGGGAGGGATGATGCCCCGAAGGCCAGAGGGCGTGCTTTTCAGCTGACTACAGAGGAGGCCAAGGTGGCGCCTTATGTTGTTACTAATATGTATTACTTTATTTTTTTCTATCTGATTATATTTTCTGCATTCTTATATTTTTTTTGTTAAGGTACCTTCTTAGTGAAGTCGTTGTATGCTCTCGTGCCTTTCGAATTGGGTGCGAGTTGGTCCTTTGTGTCTCAGTCTTTGATTAGGGGTTTCGATATGACCATTGGGGAGTTGGAGTGTCCGTTGCGAGTTTCCATTGCTAACAAACACATGGTTTATAATTTGATTATTTTTCGTGATTGTGTTTTGGAGATATTTGAGGTGCCGTACTCGATTGACCTGATTCTCATCCCTATGGGGGATGCGTGCGTGATAGTAGGGATGGATTGACTTAGCATAATTGGAGTTTTGATTTATTAGGAGGGGCAGCGGGTGGTGGTTCGTATCCCAAGTGGGGAAGAGTTCAACATTTATGGTGAGGGTACCAGGGTTGGCTCAATGTTTTATTCGACCGTCAGAGCTAGGCTGTATCTCTAGCCTGGGTGGTCAGGTTATCTTGCTTATTTTCTTGTGATATGACCTTATTTAACTATATATATTTTAGGTCATTATCTTAATATATTTGATTAAAATGTTATATTTATAGATATATGATACTTAATATGCTTGAAAATATTCACTTACAACTAAAATGGGAGTTGGGATGCAAAAGGAGGAGAACGGAGCTGAAAAAGCAAAAAAAATGATGTTGTTGACAGCTTGACCACACGTCAGTATTTTGGCCATATTTCATGACTCGTAACTCTAATTCAAGCGATTCAAAATGATCTGAAAACTAGACAAACATCCTGACAACTTTAGTGTTCGTGCCAAAATGTGAAATCTAACCACCACAACATTGTAAATGGAAACTTCACGGTTATTGAGCTGACATGAAAAATATTGGGTATCTATGAAGACCAAGACGTGGTGCCTCTTGACCACGTCGTGGTGGCCAAAATTTGGCAAGTTTATATATATATATATATATATATATATATATATATATATATATATATATATATATAGGGTTAGGTTATTTTGTTTTCACTATCTATTGTGTACATGTATGATTGATTCTGGACCAATCATTTTAGTTATTTTAAGAAAGTAATTAATGGATATTACATGTTGAAGATATAATGGATATTAATTACATCTTCAGCATTTAATATGCATTAAATAGTTTCTTAAAATAAATAAAATGATTGGTCCAGAATCAATCATACATGCACACAATAGATAGTAAAAGCATTTGAACCTAACTCCCTCTCTCTCTCTCTCTCTCTCTATATATATATATATATATATATATATATATATATATATATATATATATAGGGTTAGGTTATTTTGTTTTTACTAACTATTGTGTGCCAGAATGCACAGATCTGGACCATCGGATGGAATATAATCAAAGGTCGTGATTTGAGGGTTTATGATAGTAGAATAGGATAGCATTTACCATATAATCACACAAATTTCAGCATAAGGGCATTTTAGTCAATTAACCTATATTAAAAAAGGAAATTTTTGGATTTTTAGGGATGATTAATTCCTTTATTTATTAAAAATCTGAATATTATAAATTAATTCAAATTTAAAAATCCGATTTTATTCTGTCAGAATGATAGAATGCCAACCATAAACTCGTAAATATATTTTCCGATTTTATTCTGTCAGAATAATAGAATGCCAAATATAAACTAGTAAATACATTCTTAAAGAATACACAAATCAATTCTTGAACTAAATAATATAACAAATAATTACATTGTATGATTGTGATTCATTGAATAATAACAATATTCTGGAAAAAAAATTAAAAAAAAACATCAAAATCTAACAAAAACATTAATCTATTCTGAAAGAATATTATTTTTAAGCAACACTTTATACATTGTAGCATAACACATTCTGGTTTAATACACTCTTGTTCTATATGTTTTCTTCCTTCTCCACATCAATGTTAGCCTCTTTAAAACCTGAATCCACAAAGAAAAGATAATCAAGTTTCAAAAATTAAACAATTCAATGCATTCAAATAGAATACAACAATAAAAATTCTTATAGAATAAACTATTCTTGAAAAATGGTTTTGAATATTCTTTACCTTCTTCATTCTGAAAGATTAATAGTATTCTTCAAGCCATTCTTCCGACCATTCTTATCACAAATGCAACAAAAACTAATTCATACATATTCTGGCAGAGTAGATTCTGTTAGAATATACTCTCGTTCTATATGTTTTTTTACTTTTCCACATCAATGACAATATCTTCAAGACCTAAATCCACAAAGAAAACAATAATTAACTTTCAAATATTAAAAAATCCAATGCATTCTAAGAGAATAAAAACAATAAATTCTGATAAAATGTAGTAGACATTAAAGAATTATAATTTATTCTAATAGAATGTAATCCTCAAATCAATTGATCAAGAACCAAAGTGTATGAAGATAAAAATTTAATTACTATCTACAACCATTAAAATGTACCTTTGATAAAAATTATATTCTATGAGAATGTCATGAAATCAAATTCTAGGCACTTACATTCTGTGAGAATTCTGCCATGAAAATAAGTTCTAGGCATTCTTCAATCATTCTTGAATGATGAATAATCGTATCCTGCATCAGAAAATAAGAATTAACAATTTGTGCTGAAAATTTGGCCCGAACAGCCCCCTGTTCAAGGGACTGTATATCAGGCAGTATGAGTCGAATCAGAATGATTCAAAAGCCTAAGTTGTAACTAGCATTGAGTAGAATATGCAGGAAAAAAATCCAGCTAATTTGGAGCTAGTGTGAAAGAGATATGAAAATTCAAAGATAGACAAAATTTTGAACCAAGTAAAAGTGCTGAAAATATAAGTTTCAAAAATAATATATAAGAAAAGAAATCGCAGTACCATTCTCTGTACCATAGAGTGCGATACTCATGGCTATCTTCCAAGCCCTAAATCCTGATCCACCAAATTGTTTGGAACCCGCTATATAAAGGATGAGAATGATCGAATGAAGGATCTAAAGAAGACGAATTAGATAATTTGACATGATTTGTGATGAAATAAAAAATGACTGAATGGGAAATTAGGTTGATCAGGATGAAGATGATGATGATAACAAGAACAATGAGATTGTCACGAAATTAGGTTAAAATGAATAATCGAGCGATGTAATTCAATCCATCTAAAAGATTGATGAACTTTTCATTGTTATTGAAGTACTGATACTAACTTGTAACTAAATTCCTCTTTAAACAATCCAAACAACTTTACATAACATTTTAGGAATCAATCAGGAAATATTATAGACAATAATCAAGTGATGAACTATTTTCATTATATAACAGGAGACAGAGACATTATGACTCTAGACATTAACGGAAAATAGAGGAGTAAATAACAAAAACTTACTCGATTATCGACAAATGTAAATTAGGGCTTTTGTTGAATGCTCTGATCATGCCCTTCTGCAAAACGTTCCAATAAATCATTCTACTTTTCCATTGGTGGCCACATGCTTTCATTGATATGTTTAATACAGAAGAAGCGATCAGAAAAAAAAAGAAGCGATCGACTACTTCTATATGTGGTGTGCGTCGACTGGAAGAAGAAAGAAGAAATTGAGGTCTTGATCGGTTGTGTTGTGGGGTGTCGGTGATTCATCTTGGTAATTCCTTGAATATAAGACATGATGCAAGAGAGAGACTTGGTCAAAAAAATTGATTTTATTTCCTTAATTGCAGGATTTCAATTAAATGATTCCTTAATTAAAAAGTACAAAATGTCCAGAATACCCTTAAATGATTTATTTAATTGTTTATTATTTCTTAAATTCTCATTGGTGCATTTAGGCACACAATACTTGCTAAAAACATTTGAACATATATATATATATATATATATATATATATATATATATATATATATATATTCCGAAGGTCATAAGTCTAAAATACGTATATTATTTGTATGCATATATGTGTATTGTGGTATATGATATATTGGGGGAACTCACTAAGTCTAGCGCGTACCCAGATGTTATAAAATATTTTCAGACACTTCATTGGTTTGTGAGCAGGACAAGGTTCGATTGTATTTATTCGCGTTCACAATCATGATTTCGGCATTATACTCTGATATAATTGAATATTTAATAAAAAAAAAATGAAAAAATTTTGATTTGAAAAGTTGAGACGTTAAATATAAGGATCATAAAGCTTAGAAAAGGTTAAAAGGTTTTGATAAAAATAAATATTGGGAAAGTTCTCTCAAATAATCATTTTTAATAATAAAAGTATTTCTAAAAGCTCTTTTCAAATATCTTAAGCCTTAAAAAAAACTACCATCAAGATCTTAAAAAGATTTTCACTTTACCCACTGATCATACCTTTTTTTTTTACTTTGGGTTTGACTATTAGATATTATAAGTAAAATCAATACGTTTATAGTTATACATGTAATTTTTATAACGACATAATTTATAAAAGTAATACAATATTAGATATAATGTGTGTTTGAAAACAAATATATATATATATATATATATATATATATATATATATATATATATATATATATATATATATATATATATATATATATATATATATATATATATATATATATATATATATGGTTTATAAATTGTTTCAAGTAGACGAAGTTAAATATTTTATTATATATCTCCTTATTCTAATAAATGAATAATTTTGTTTTTTTTATTAACATGTGTTATAATATTAGAAATTTTCATTAATATTATATAACATATGAGCATATGTCAACCTATTAATTCTTTATTTTAAGTTTTAAATTTTAAAATTTAAATTTACATTCTAATTATATTAAATTAATAATTGATAATTGATTCTTCATTTTAAATATCAAATTCAAATTTCACACTCTAATTACATTAAATTAATAACATTAGAATAAAAAATAAAATAAAATTAATATTCATTATAAGGTGATATAATTTCATGTATTTATTTAAATTAACAATTATAAATTTATATAACAAAAAAAATATCTCTTAATTAATAATTTATTTAAAACAATTTATTTGAAAAAAAAATTGATTAATAATTTTAAGTTTTTATTATGAAAATTTAATTAATTTTATTATCATGGTTTTTACGGGTTATAAACTAATTATTTATAAACAATTATTTTGTATAAAAAACATTGTCCTTATAAAACGTGAAAATGATGAATGGGTTGCTAGAATAAACTATTGAGAAGTACAGCGCCCATTCATACTTGTGACACAGACCACAATAAATGAACGAACTTTCCAAAAAAGGAATTATTCCCTAAGAGACAATTATTGGTTTGGTTCTCTTTTTAAAGTTGTAACAATCTATTACCACATTCACCTTAAAATATAATTTAGAGAGTAAATTACATATTTGGTCCCTCTGGTTCCAATTCATTCTGTCGATCTTATTGTTGATTTCGTAACATGGTGGATTCCTGTGGTTTGTATTTATTGCATAGGAGGTGGTCCATGATACATATAAAAAAATAATATTACGTTTTTTTTAATTATTTAAATATTTTAACAATAAAAATTAAAAATCTCTCTCTCTCTCTCTCTCTCTCTCTCTCTCTCTCTCTCTCTCTCTCTCTCTCTCTCTCTCTCTCTCTCTCTCTCTCTCTCTCCTCTCTCTCTCTCCTCTCTCTCTCTCTCCTCTCTCTCTCTCTCTCTCTCCTCTCTCTCTCTCTCTCTCTCTCTCTCTCACACAACCACAACCACAACCACCCACCATATACAAGTTGTAGATGATTGAAGAAAAACCACACAACACATTATTATATATATAATCATATATATAATCAATATTACAACCAAATACAGAGGAAATAATAATTTGCACTATACACCTCAAACTGTTGTTTTAGTTTATTTCTAATATCTCTCCTCAAGTGAAATGCTGGCAGGCCAAGGCATAACATGGAACGGAAAAAAAAAAGTAGAACTGAATATGTGGTAGACTTTTGGTGAAGATATCAGCTACCTGAAGCTTGGTGGGTACAAATGTGGTGTATAGTTTCCCGAAGGAAACAAGTTCACGAATAAAATGATAATCGAGATCAATATGCTTTGATCGCTTCTGACGTTACCAAATTCCGAGTTAGAAACAAATAACTTCGATTATCACACAAAAGTGTGGGACGATTATGTGGCAAGACATGAAGCTCATGTAATGAGTAATCTAGATGATTTCAGCAGCAATATTGGTCATAGCTCGATATTCAGACTCACAACTAGAACGGGAGACAATAAGTTGTTTCTTAGCACTCCAAGATACCAAATTACCACCCAAAAAGATAGAATAGTCACATGTAGATTGTATAGTTTCAATACAACGAGCCCATTTCGCATGAGAATAGCTTAAAATAGATGTTTGATGAGATCTAGTGAAAGTGAGACCAAAGTCAAGCATGCATTTTACATAGCGAAGAATACGTTTCACACACTGATAATGAATGACTTGTGGGAGTCTACATAAATTGACTTACCTGATTGACGGTATAAGAGATATCATTTCCGGTGATAGTTAAGTATTATAAAGCCCCAACTAGATACCTATATAAAGTCTGATAAAAAAATTTATCACCAACGAATGTGAATGATTCATGAGGAGCCAAAGGAGTATGAACTGGTTTAGATTCAAGTAAACCAACACAATCAAGAATATCATTTGCTTACTTTGACTGCCAGATAAATAAACCATATGTGGTGTAAGAAGCCTCAAGACCAAGAAAGTAATAAAGATTACCAAGGTACTTGATGGCAAATTCCTTGTTCAAGCGACTGATATAGGAACTAATAGCAATCTCTTGGTTACCTGTTAGAATGAGATCAACTACATAAACAAGGAAATACATTATGTAATTATCTTGTTTGAAGATAAACAATCATGCATCTGATCATGAAGGTTTGTATCGATCGGATACACTTCAAGTATAACAAACAAGAATAAACTAACTAAGCAAATAAAGAACAGAAAAAGTAAAGAACATGAAATATTCACCAAGTTGTCTTTCACCAAGAAAGAGTTTGTTTTCACCAAGAAATGGTTTGTTTTCACCAATAAATCTGGTTGTCAAAAAGACGATCACCAAGATGTTAACATTAGGGTTTCACCCTAATATTGAATATATACTAAACTATAGTAGTATATACCTTCAATCAAGGGATTGTATCTAATCTATACTAAGAACCGATCCTTATCACCAAGATATCGGATCTGCTATCTATTCTATACATATCCGTATAATTACCTAATATACAAAGATTACATTAGATTATTATCTGCACGTTGACACTGATAAGGCTTGAGGCGCTGACGATGGTGCTAATGTTGGCGTTGGCGCTAGTAGTCAACATATATAGTGTTTGACTCATCAGATCATAATGTGTGACCTTACAATCTCCCATTTCCGATGATTTCAAAACTAATCTTCTTTAGAGGAGTCATCAAAATAACCATTGTATAATTTATTAGCTTCTTTCAAGATTTAAGGCTTTACCCACCCGAATTCATCAATTTTGAGTTCTTCTAATATTTTGCTAAGCACAAGAGAAATCAACACACGATATCCTCTTTCAAGTTCTAAATGACTAAGTCATTCAATGTGAAGATGAAATAAATGCTAAGTGGGTGCAGCGGGAAGATCATTAGAGCGTTGAAAACACATGTGATTTTGACTATCAAGATAAAAAAAACCATGTTTTGGTTCTCGAATGAACATGTGCTGAATTGGTTCAACACTTACTAGCAGTTTGTTGTTGATGTAATGAGTGCCATATGGAAGAAGTAACTTAGTATTCTTGGACCCTCTTGGGGTGCCTATTCTTCATGAAGTGGATGGTCTACATGGTTCAACTGATGGCACACGATTTAACTTCTTGAATTTGTTGAGCAACTACTGAATGGCTAAGTTTACCACTTGCGCATGAATACCTTTGTGTTTGTCAATAATTTCCTGAATTTGTATCCACTTGCTATAGCCAAATTTAACAAGCTCACGAGCGAGTATAACCTTAGTGTATTCATACCCAGTCTTCTTTCTGACAACGTGAAGCTTCAGTGACTCGTTCCTTGGTTTAGTGCACCTTACCCTGATAATAGGATCATGTTTTGATCTATGAGCCAGAACATCTCCAAACTTCTTTCTGTTGATTCTGTCATTCTGCTATGAAATCTTGTGTTGTTTATCCACATTATTGTTGAACAGCTGAATATTCTTATTTTGAACATTAGTGCTTTGAACATCATCACTTTTATCAGCATAAGCAAGAGCCTGAGCAAATTTAATGGACAAACTTTTTTCTTTTCTAGCTTCTTTTCCAGCTCGAATATCGACATTATTCTATATCATAATTTCTCTACCTTCCTCAATAGTTATATCCCATTCTTCTACTAAAACATTAAGTTGACAGTGATCTTACTTTTCTTGGAAGGAGGAGGTGTTGAATGATCACCGGTAGCAGAAGAGATTTCAGTGTCAATGTCATGGGCTCCCCCTAAGAAGGAAGCCTTCCGCTTTCGAGGATTGAGCTAATCATCGTACAAATCTATGTCACTATTAGTTCCCTAAGGAATCTCCCCCTCAAATTATGAATCAGGGTGAGAAGGAACATCAACTTGTGCCATAAATCCCATATCAAGAAACCCTTTATAGTTGCCAGTCTCTGATTGATCACCAGCATTTGAGATAGACTGATCATTTTTTGTTGCATTAGCGTATAAAATGTTTCTATCTTGTCTAGCAACAACGATTCCTTTTGACTATCAAATGTTATGCTTTTATTCAAAAATTGTTTCAAAAACATAAACAATGCAACAAAAGACTTAAGATTTGAACAAAAATTAAAAATAGTTATATTCCCACCAAGGATCATTTCGCAAGACTTAGAAAGATTAAAACTACCATAGAAGAGAAAGTATAACAACATTTGAAGACTTTGATCCTCATGGGAGGTTGGAAGTTGATGAAGATGGAATTAAGCTCTAAATTAAGAGCTCTCTAGAAGTATCCACCAAGCAAGACAAAAGAAACATATATACTAGTATAACACTTGTAAAATGTTGTTCTTAAGCTTCAAGACATATGCCAAAATATATCTAAAGTGATCCAACGTTTTAAGCCTTCACTTGTAGCACTAGATTGCAAAAGAGAAGAGGAGAGGGGAACCCATTTTGCTCTTGCCAATTTAGAGAAAATAAGAGAAAGAAGTTTTTTAAAAAAAAAAAAACTAAATCCCATGTCTTCCATACACTAGCTTATATAGTAAAGGCCTTTTCCTACAAGCATGGAGTAAATGAATAAACAATTCAACACTACATGCAACATGTCTTTTAATCATATAACTAGTGACATATAAAAGGCATGGTTTTAAGTATTAAACAATTCATAAAGCATTCTTGTCTCTTTGACTAGATATTGTGTGTGTGTATGTATATATATATATATATATATATATATATATATATATATATATATATATATATATATATATATATATATATATATATCTTGAAATCACTTTATATAATTGATAGCGTTTTAGATATATATATATATATATATATATATATATATATATATATATATATATATATATATATAACAAATAACTAGTCATAAATAAATACCTCTTATATATAAAACTACATTATATATATATAAACTCTAACAAGTTTAGTAAGATATAAATATAAATAACTTATGAATAATCATGCTTTATAATATATTTCATTATTTGTTACTTATCAAATAAATATTGTTTCCATAAATAATAAATTCCCAATTAGCAAAATATTATTTCCATGAAATAATAAATTTTCAATTAAATATGAGTGTTGATATAATTATTAATAATCAAATTATACTAATAAATAATCAATTGATGGTAACTTTCTATAAGGTGTGACCATATATGATCATATATTATTAGCAATATCATTCTATAATGACTATTGGGCATACAAGATCTTTCAATCTCCCACTTGCACAAAACTCGTTGTAGATTGATATAGACAGTGGTGAACGTCTATCAAAATTTCACTGCCCCTAATAACATTTTACGAAGAATGTCATTCATCAACATCAAATTCCCAAAAGCTCAAAGCCTAATTGATGTATTAAGGTAAGTTTATCAATTATCTATTTGTTACAAACATCCCATTGAACATGAGCCTTAGATCCCAATCAATCTCATTTGTAATTCAACTTTGGGTAACACGTGTTAGATGTCTAACTCTGAACACATAAGAGGAACAAATCCCATCTTGACTACATAAGCCTCTTGCATGGTTCATACTCTACTTGATAATGGCTTATAACTACCCGGTTAAGGATCAACGTTTAACCATATCAAAGCATAGTACTCCCTATACTTAAGCCCCACTATGTCAGGTGTTAAGGATATAAAGACAGTACCTTTTAATTAAGTGTCACTCATGAATGTGATCTATGATTTGATATTGATGCGGGCCCGTTCAATACTACTTCTCTAACAAGTACCTATGAAACTTGGTTACAACCACTTGCCTACTTTAATCTAGTGAAAGCCAATAATCCAATTCATATTAGTCTTACTTCATAATTTCTCCCACAATTACAACTGCGTATAAACTTTTAGAATAATAAGATTATTCATGGATTAAACATGTTACTATAGAACACAACAAGTATTAATGTTATGATCATATTCCAATATATCAAAGCATTATGTAATAGTTGTTACAATGTTCCAATATCCAAATACTAAATCCAAACCAAAATCCCATTACTAGAATAATAAATTCATATAGTTGAAGTGTGACCTCTCATACTTAGCTTAAAAGGAAAGACTTTATTAATGAGTTTGACTTGATTTAATTTATGTGAATTTCACGAATACTATCATCTCCGTATTTGAATTGTACTCTAGGTATAGTTAAATATCATGGAGAATATGATTGGTGTTCTTTCGTGACATAGTCTCTTAGCTTGATTAAGTATACCTACAAAGTCACAAAGATTTATATATGATTCTTGAATGGTAGAAATCAACATAGTTTTTCAATGAACTCATTCATCCAATCAAATTTGACTTCAACTTCAAAAGCAGTGTATTCTTATTTTGTATTAGATTGAGTCATTATGTTTTGTTTGGACCTCATTCCAGGTAAAATTACTCTACATTCCACAATGAAGTTATAATCCATTTATAATTCATAATTAACTATATTTGTTTAGAAATGAGAATCATATGTAGCTCTTTACATGAAGATGTTAGTCTAAACTAATTATCTAATATATATTCTCTTAGCTCTTCTTAAGTACTCTTAGAATGTTCTCATAGTCATCTAGTTACGTAACCATGCATGGATTCATTTTACAAGAAAATATAATATAAATCATTTCATCTATCTCAAACCTATGTGCTAGGTCCTTTTGAGACAGACTAAAAAAAGATGTCATGTGACAATGTCAAGAATCCTCCAAAGGAATCTTGTATTTTGATGTTTTTCAAGATATTGTTAATTCATGCAAAAGAACTTAAAACTTTTAACATTCATATTTATCTATCTCTATAGATTTTACATCGCAAGAATGTATATTGTCATTCCCAAGTCTTTCATTCTAGAAACATTTTCTGAGTCAAGGTGAAAACGACCTTGCATAGTCGGAATATTATTTCAAATGATTAAGTATGCCTCATTCATACAAGATTAGGAATATCACTATCCTCCCAGTATTTCTTAGTAAACACACATGCCTTTTTGATTTTGATACAAAAGCATACCATGTATCTTAATATCAAGGAGTGGGTCCGCGGAATTTGCGAATAACTTTAGGGTTCGAGATTTGACAGTCGATCTCCCCCCGATATCCATTAAAAAGCGTTATTAAACACTTTCCACCCCTACGGGTTGATGGCTGTTGCTCACCGTTATTCGGTGCGTGATTTCCGTTTAGTTCAAACCTTATATCTCCGATATATAGGATATAATGTCAAAAAAAATTTGGTAGATAGTATGGCTTGACAATGTCGAGCTAAGACTATCGCGAAGTAAACATAGGGTCTATCTCAGCGTTGACTATGGAATCTGATTTCCTAGCTACTATGTTTCCCTTTTTTTCCTGCAGTCTTTCCAGCTATGGATCCTACAATTCCCTATGAAGCTATATTAAAATGATTATTCCAACCTTAAGATGTTTGCTTTATATCCATAAGTGGATCTTAAGCCTTACACATTTTGTTAGGATACCCATGGATTAAGAAAACCTCCAGGCTAAGCTATATATATATATATATATATATATATATATATATATATATATATATATATATATATATATCTTCTAGTAGATTTCGATTAAGAAAAGCGGTCTTTCTTGAAATCTATTTGCTTTATTTCATATTAAGAATATGAAGTTATAGTAAATAATATCCTTGTTGATCTAATCATAGTTACTTGTGAAAATGTTTGATTATAGTCAATGTTATGAGTATGTTAAGGACCACAGTCAATGACACGAGTATGATAAAAGCCTTTTATGACAAGCCTTGCTAAATATGCATGATATCCATGTATATATTCTTTCTAAAGGAATATCTTACTCCTTCTAGCCTTGATGTAAAGAGGAAGACTAATCAAGCCCATACTTGATTATTATACATGATTTACATCTCAATGTTCACGACTCTAAGTCATTAATCAAATTCAAGATTTGATATGGCATCATGGTAGTTGATGAATTTGTTAGAAACCTTCAATAAGAACTCATCAATGAGAGATTCCATATTTCTCAAGTCAAAGATGATTTCAATCATTAATGTGAACAATTTGTGTTTGTGAATAGCTATTATTTAAGTTCAACAATTCCTTGTTGAAACTAGTGCCAAAAATCGCTACATTATGATATAGTTATTGAGCTACTCCAAGTTCCATATGACTCTCACTTGCTTTGTCATCAGAAGCTTGATTTCTGCTGACTCAACATTTAGAAGAATAAGAGAACTTATTCTTTATGGGTTTGTATTAATAATCTAAATGCCCTTTTGGAATATTATAGAAATATGTAATTTGTTGGTGTTTGTATTCAATATATAATTAATAGTGATTAAGGTATAATCCCAATAGCATAAAGGAAGATAGTTTATGCTGATTAGAAAGTAAACTTTATCTGAAAAGGTCTAATTCATTCTTTTATGATCACTTACAGATTTAGATGGTGTTGTTGGATTTATTGTTATCTTTTGCTTAATCTTAGACATTCATTAGAACGGAAGTCATAAAAATCAATGTGTAGTTCCTTAATAATTATTTTCTCTACAAATTAATGAAAATATGATTAAGAATCCTTTATATATAAATAAGATTCACATATGTCAAATAAGATACATTATTTTTTTTCTTGAAGTTGGAATATGTGGATTTCATTTATACAATAAAGATAACAATGTCACAGATAAGTTTGATTTAGAACAAGTTTAAGTCAAATTTGTGTGCATATAGAACTTAATTTCATTTATTAAAATATTGATATTTACTTTATAATTATATTAAGAGAACTAGTGTCATAAATAGAAGCTAATCATTTCAGAATATGAGTATTATCGTTATGAAAAACGATTAAATAAATTATCAAACATTTAAATAAATAATCGAGACATAAATATTTAGACACGCTAAATTTAAAACATACATTGTTCCGAAACAAAAAAAAAATTATATTACAAGTAATGTATGTTCTAAGTATAAATAATGAACTAAACTCTGATAATGTAGTTCCAACTTGCTTGTGCTCAGTTGGTTACTCTTCTGTAAATATCTGGAAACTTACAAATATTAGCTTAACATTTAAGTACCAAGTACTTGAGTGTTATATAAAAAGTATAAGTTTTATCTAGTAGATACCTGAAGTACTAGTCTCTTGAAGAATTTCCTTTTTAGATAAGAGTAGCAAATTCTTTTCTAGTATCCAGTTCCTCCATAAAAGAGACATGATCCATCTATATGGCCCTTCTTGGATTTCTTGGGCTTAAAGATGTTCAGTCCATAAAACATAGGCTTCTTAGATCACACAAGGTGACCCCTTTTATCCTTGCATCATTCCATTGCTTAAATAAGTTTAAAACAAATATCATTGTATTTATCAGAATATTGCTTAACCTGTTATATCATCATATATACATGCATCTGCATTATCCAAGACTTCCTGGAAGTTAGGAATAACTATTCCTAGTATGATGTTAGAAGCATCTTGAGCATCACAGTGATGCCTTTACTAGGTATCATGTTCATGTCTATTGCCTAAAGGGACATTAGAGACATTCATCTTGTGTAATCTTCATGTGCTCCCACTTGCTTCAACACTTTGTAGCAAGTTTAGAAAAATAATTTTTTAAATTTTAAGACACTTTAATAAAATCAATTTTATAAACTTTTGATCTTCAAAATGGCCACCATCTTCATTCTTGTTGCATTTTTATAAAAATAAACTATTTTTAAAACTAATATATTACTTACAAAAATTAACAAATTAAAACTATCTATTTAATTATTACATACTATATGAATAAATAAATAATTACAACCATTTTTAAATAAATCAACACATTCAACAACACAAATGTACATTGCTAGTTTATGCACATCATACACATTTATATACTCAATAATATATAAAACAACTATTTGTTTTTGTAAGACAACTTTTATGACTAAAGAGATGCATGTAAAAATAACAATTATAAACATTTAAAGTTTTCATAGAAAATATGTATGGATTTTTATTGCAAAGAGAAAACCATCCTTGTTGTCCAAAAACATAGAGCTCATCAACTTAACAAACAATCTAACTAATCTTGCAAAAGATGGATCTGATGCCAATTGTTGGGTTATTCAAAAAATGTTTGAAAAACATAAACAATGAAACAGAAGACTTATTTTTTGAACAAAAAATGAAACTAGTTTTATTCCTACCAAGGATCATTTTGCAAGACTTGGAAATTTTAAAACAACTATAGAAGAAAAATCATAACAACCTTTGAAGACTTTGATCCTCATGGGAAGTTGGAAGTCGATGAAGATGACATCAAGCTCTAAGTTACGAGCTCTCTATAAGTATCCACCAAGCAAGACAAAACCACCATATATGATAGTATAACACTTGTAAAATGTTGTTCTTAAGCTTCAGGACATATGCCAAAATATGTCTAAAGAGAACCAACACTTTAAGCCTTCACTTGTAGCACTAGATTGCAAAAGAGAAGAGGAAATGGAAGCCCATTTTGCTCTCAAAAATTTGGAGAAAAGAAGAAAAGAAGTTTTCAAAAACTAACTCCCATGTCTTCCGTACACTAGGTTATATATTAGGACCTAAAGTAAAATTAGACCATAAAGTAAAAGTAAAGGCATTTTATTACAAGCACGGAGTAAATGAATAATCAATTCAACATTCCATGCAACATGTCTTTTAATCATATAACTAGTGACATATAAGAGGCGTGACTTTAAGTATTAAACAATTCATAAAGCATTCTTGTCTCTTTCACTAGATATAGTGTGTGTGTGTGTGTGTATATATATATATATATATATATATATATATAAATCAATTTATATAAAAGGCTATCAGTTATATAAAGTGATTCCAAGATATATATATATATATATATATATATATATATATATATATATATATATATATATATATATATATATATATATAACAAATAACTTGCCATATATAAATACCTCTTATATATAAAACTACCATTTATATAAGTAAACTCTAACTTGTTTATTAAGATATAAATATAAATAACTTATGAATAATCATGCTTTATGATAAATTTCATAATATGTTACTTCTCCAAAAAAATATTATTTCCATAAATAATAAATTCCTTATTAGAAAAATATTATTTTCATGAAACAATAGTTTTCCAATTAAATACAAGTGTTGATATATTTATTAATAATCAAATTATATTAATAAATAATCAATTGATGGAAACTTGCTATAATGTGTGACCCTATAGGATCATATATTATTAGCAATATCATTCTTTAATGACTCTTGGGCATACAAGATCTTTTATCAACTTCAACCCTTCCCGATTCACACATTTCAGGCTGAGATGGAGCTGATGCAATTACCACAATTTGTTGATCATTGCTCCTTTGACTATTATACCCTTTTTTGGCATCATAAGTTTGGGAAGGAGAACTAGGTGGAGTGTGAGAAGGGGGATGAGATGGTGGAGGAGATGGAGGTGGAGGTGGAGGAGGTGTAACGACCCAATTTTCAAAAGAAAATTTTCATTTTCAAATAGTCAAAACATTTCCAATAAACCACAAGTCTCAAGAACAATTGTTTTCTAATTCATAACATCAACAATTTTATATCAAATATCAGAGTGTCCCATCAAATCAAATGTTAGAGGGTGTATGTCGCGTCATCAAGCCTTGCCCTTGCCCTTAGGCTCAGAAGTACCTGAAACAAATCAACAAACTATAAGTTAATGATTAGTGAGTTCCCGAGAGCATACCCCACACAAACCACATAATCACATAATCCACATTAGCTATAAAAGCTACATAAACCACATAAGCCATGCATACAACATATAGGGATGTCGTGGGCTCCCCCCATGGTCTTACTACAGGATGCCATGGGCTCCCCACATGGTCTTACACCTAAGTACCATGGGCTCCCCCATGGTCTTTAATAGGAAATCCATGCGCTCTCCACATGGTCTTACATCCAAGTGCCATGGGCTCTCCCATGGTCTTTAATAGGAAAATCATGGACTCTCTACATGGTCTTACATCCAAGTGTCATGGGCTCTCCCATGGTATTTAATAGGAAATTCATGGGCTCTCCACATGGTCTTACATCCAAGTTCCATGGGCTCTCCCATGGTCTTCCATACAAGCATACCACATATATAACTAGCATACCTCCTAGCACATAAATAGCTAACATGCCGCATAACAGTACTTCAACTAGTGTACCACATATCATAAATTGGGTTGGCCTTGGTGCCTTCAACCCATTGGCATGGTGAGGAGACTCACCTCTCAAGAATGCTGAACTGATAAGATAGGATCAGATAAGTCCCAATGCGCAGCTCCAACTCAACTGCCTACAACCATCATGTGATTAACTTGTCAAAATCCCGAAATACCATAAATACCCTCAAAGTCAAACTCGGTCAACCATGGTCAAAGTCCAAGTCAATAGTCAAGGTTAACAATCCATGTTGACTCCAACTCGTCGAGTGCATCCAACATCTTGTCGAGTTCCTTCAGAGTCCAGAAAACTGGGACAACCCTAGCCAACTCGTCGAGTTGTCTCATCAACTCGGCGAGTTCACTCAATATCCAATAGACGGGGAAACCTGATCTAACTCGTCGAGTTTCCAGGGAAACTCGTTAAGTTTTCCTCCTTTTTGCTTATTTGGATGATACGTTGATTGTAGGGAATCTAGGGCCTTGATCTGAATCCTAAAGGTGTCTAGAAGGATAAAGTTTCCGACTTTATCCGCTGAAACCACTCTGAATGCTCTAAATCCCTTAACAAAGGTTGGAAAGCTCAAAAGCTGATGTGGTTCGAGACTCTAGGGATCTGGAATCCATCCTTTCCAGAAGAGGTTCTAATCCTCAAAACGTTCCAAAGATGGAGACTTTATGGACAAGCATGTCCAATGCATGTCTTGAAGTCAAAATGGCCAAAGAGGGAAAATATACCCTAAAATCCATGCATGGCATCCATGCTTGACCAAAATCTAGATCTAGCCCTCCATGGGACCATTTTGCCCTAGAGATTCATAAAGTTGCAAACTTTATGAACCCCATGCATGCAATAGACAAGAATGATAAGAAATGAAGAGTAAACTCAAGATCTAGTCATACTCTAAGATAAAAATCGAATCTTGAGTGCTTACAATAGTCCACAAGATGGTCAATCTCAAGAGTGGCGGCTTTGTTTTCTAGATCTCCTCCTTCTTCTCACTATCTTCTTCTTCTTAAGCTCCAAAAGGCACTCTAGCTCACAATATGAGAGAAAATGGGGATTAGGGTTTAGTATTGACGCTCTTACAGTTTGGAGGATGATGGAAGGTCAGCCTCAAGGTTTTAAGGAGATTATATAGTGTGCAAACCCTAAAATTTAGGGTTTTTCTTTATAGCGCCTACTCGTCGAGTAGGCCCTAAATCTTGTGTCCCACAAATGGTCTCTACTCAACGAATTGGAGCTCCCCAACTCATCGAGTTGCAGTCTAAAACCCTAAAATAACTTAGAAAATCATATGGTACTTGGAACAGGCGTTACAAATCCCCCCCACTTGAATTAGACTCCGTCCTCGAAGTCTGTTGACGCAACCAAATCCGGGTAGTGATCTCACATTTCCTCTTCTGAATCCCATGTCCATTCGGAGCCTCTTCGGTGCTGCCATTGCACCTTTACTAAATTCACCTCCTTGTTCCGAAGAGCCTTGGTCTTCCTATCCAAAATCGCAACAGGCCTCTCAATGTAGGTCAGGCTCTTGTCCACCTAAATTTCATCCAAAGAAACAACCTCGGCCTCATATGTGAAAAACTTCCGAAGCTGAGACACGTGGAAGGTGTTGTGTATATGGCTAAGCTCGTCCGTCAGATTTAAACTATAGGCCACCTTTCCTATCCAAGCAGTAATCTTGAATGAGCCAATATACCGAGGCCCTAACTTGCCCTTCTTCCGAAACCAAATAATGCCCTTCCATGGTGATACTCTCAGCAAGACGAATTCTCCCACCTAGATCTCAAGATTTGATCGACATCGGTCACCTAGATCTCAAGATTCTTGAATGGTAGAAATCAACATAGTTTTTCAATGAACTCATTCATCCAATCAAATTTGACTTCAACTTCAAAAGCAGTGTATTCTTATTTTGTATTAGATTGAGTCATTATGTTTTGTTTGGACCTCATTCCAGGTAAAATTACTCTACATTCCACAATGAAGTTATAATCCATTTATAATTCATAATTAACTATATTTGTTTAGAAATGAGAATCATATGTAGCTCTTTACATGAAGATGTTAGTCTAAACTAATTATCTAATATATATTCTCTTAGCTCTTCTTAAGTACTCTTAGAATGTTCTCATAGTCATCTAGTTACGTAACCATGCATGGATTCATTTTACAAGAAAATATAATATAAATCATTTCATCTATCTCAAACCTATGTGCTAGGTCCTTTTGAGACAGACTAAAAAAAGATGTCATGTGACAATGTCAAGAATCCTCCAAAGGAATCTTGTATTTTGATGTTTTTCAAGATATTGTTAATTCATGCAAAAGAACTTAAAACTTTTAACATTCATATTTATCTATCTCTATAGATTTTACATCGCAAGAATGTATATTGTCATTCCCAAGTCTTTCATTCTAGAAACATTTTCTGAGTCAAGGTGAAAACGACCTTGCATAGTCGGAATATTATTTCAAATGATTAAGTATGCCTCATTCATACAAGATTAGGAATATCACTATCCTCCCAGTATTTCTTAGTAAACACACATGCCTTTTTGATTTTGATACAAAAGCATACCATGTATCTTAATATCAAGGAGTGGGTCCGCGGAATTTGCGAATAACTTTAGGGTTCGAGATTTGACAGTCGATCTCCCCCCGATATCCATTAAAAAGCGTTATTAAACACTTTCCACCCCTACGGGTTGATGGCTGTTGCTCACCGTTATTCGGTGCGTGATTTCCGTTTAGTTCAAACCTTATATCTCCGATATATAGGATATAATGTCAAAAAAAATTTGGTAGATAGTATGGCTTGACAATGTCGAGCTAAGACTATCGCGAAGTAAACATAGGGTCTATCTCAGCGTTGACTATGGAATCTGATTTCCTAGCTACTATGTTTCCCTTTTTTTCCTGCAGTCTTTCTAGCTATGGATCCTACAATTCCCTATGAAGCTATATTAAAATGATTATTCCAACCTTAAGATGTTTGCTTTATATCCATAAGTGGATCTTAAGCCTTACACATTTTGTTAGGATACCCATGGATTAAGAAAACCTCCAGGCTAAGCTATATATATATATATATATATATATATATATATATATATATATATATATATCTTCTAGTAGATTTCGATTAAGAAAAGCGGTCTTTCTTGAAATCTATTTGCTTTATTTCATATTAAGAATATGAAGTTATAGTAAATAATATCCTTGTTGATCTAATCATAGTTACTTGTGAAAATGTTTGATTATAGTCAATGTTATGAGTATGTTAAGGACCACAGTCAATGACACGAGGGAAAATATACCCTAAAATCCATGCATGGCATCCATGCTTGACCAAAATCTAGATCTAGCCCTCCATGGGACCATTTTGCCCTAGAGATTCATAAAGTTGCAAACTTTATGAACCCCATGCATGCAATAGACAAGAATGATAAGAAATGAAGAGTAAACTCAAGATCTAGTCATACTCTAAGATAAAAATCGAATCTTGAGTGCTTACAATAGTCCACAAGATGGTCAATCTCAAGAGTGGCGGCTTTGTTTTCTAGATCTCCTCCTTCTTTTCACTATCTTCTTCTTCTTAAGCTCCAAAAGGCACTCTAGCTCACAATATGAGAGAAAATGGGGATTAGGGTTTAGTATTGACGCTCTTACAGTTTGGAGGATGATGGAAGGTCAGCCTCAAGGTTTTAAGGAGATTATATAGTGTGCAAACCCTAAAATTTAGGGTTTTTCTTTATAGCGCCTACTCGTCGAGTAGGCCCTAAATCTTGTGTCCCACAAATGGTCTCTACTCAACGAATTGGAGCTCCCCAACTCATCGAGTTGCAGTCTAAAACCCTAAAATAACTTAGAAAATCATATGGTACTTGGAACAGGCGTTACAAATCCCCCCCCCCCCCCACTTGAATTAGACTCCGTCCTCGAAGTCTGTTGACGCAACCAAATCCGGGTAGTGATCTCACATTTCCTCTTCTGAATCCCATGTCCATTCGGAGCCTCTTCGGTGCTGCCATTGCACCTTTACTAAATTCACCTCCTTGTTCCGAAGAGCCTTGGTCTTCCTATCCAAAATCGCAACAGGCCTCTCAATGTAGGTCAGGCTCTTGTCCACCTAAATTTCATCCAAAGAAACAACCTCGGCCTCGTATGTGAAAAACTTCCGAAGCTGAGACACGTGGAAGGTGTTGTGTATATGGCTAAGCTCGTCCGTCAGATTTAAACTATAGGCCACCTTTCCTATCCAAGCAGTAATCTTGAATGAGCCAATATACCGAGGCCCTAACTTGCCCTTCTTCCGAAACCAAATAATGCCCTTCCATGGTGATACTTTCAGCAAGACGAAGTCTCCCACCTAGATCTCAAGATTTGATCGACATCGGTCACCATAGATTTTCTGACGGCTCTGTGCAACTTGCAGTCGGTCGCGCACCTGCTGAATCAACCTGGTAGTCTTGAGCACTACCTCGGTGCTCCCCTTGACTAGGTGTCCAACCTCGCCCCTACAAACTACGGTCCTACACCTCCGACCATACAACATCTCAAACAGGGGTCAGTCGATACTAGCATGATAACTATTGTTATACGAAAACTCTGCTAATGGAAGGTATGTATCCCAATTCCCTCCAAAATCTAAGACGCATGCCCGAAGCATATCCTCGAGTGTCTGGATCATCCTCTCGCTCTGGCCATCTGTCCGGGGGTGGTATGCTGTGCTGAAATACAACTGAGTGACCAGTTCCTTGTGGTACTTCTTCCACAACCTAGATGTGAATCGAACATCCCAATCGAAGACTACTGACACTGACACCCCGTTCCTAACCACCACCTCTCGCACGTAAATATTCGTTAATTTCTCCACGGAGATTCTCTTGGAGATTGTAATAAAGTGGGCACTCTTTGTCAATCTATCCACAATAACCCATATGGCATCCAAACCCCTCGTCGTCCTCGGTAACTTCGTGGTGAAGTCCATCGTAATCTCTTCTCATTTCCACATGGGAATGGGTAGTAGATGAACTGTGTCATGAGGCTGCTGATGTTCAGCCTTGGCCTTCCTGCAGGTCAAGCACCGCTCTACAAACCAGGCGATCTCCCGCTTCATGCAGGGCCACCTGTTGAGAGAAGAACTTTGGAGAATCGCTTGAACAAACGTTAGTACAAGTAATGGTTGCGGAATTATTTAACCTCAAAGTATCATGAAAGCTCGACAATAATAAGTTAGATTTGTTAGATTGTTAGTTGCGGAAATGTAAAGTGCTGAAATGTAAAGACAAGTTATATCAAGTAACATGGTTTGCATTCAAACACGAGTTAGTAAATGAGATTAGGTTAAAGTGAAGAGGATCTTTGATGATGATCAGTAAGTAAGTAAGATAGAGATAAGTGAAAGTGATCTTTACATTTCAGAGAGAGAGATCAAAAGATCGTTGTAGATAATTGATAAGAGAAAAGAAGTAGAAGTGGTGAGAAGAGTGTGTTTGATACAAGATATGAGCACTCTATTTATGGAGTCTCCAAAAGTTACATCAGGAATAGACAAATAATAAAACTACTGACTAGAATGGCCATCCAAGGTCCATTGGATAAATTATGGTTATCATGCTAAGTCAGTTGGATGTAACTGAGTCTTCACTTCAGTGAGTAGATTGTGGTAGAGAGACGGGTTGGGGTAGCAAAAGTAGTTGTGGTAGATCATGGATGATTGCGGTTCTCCAAGTTTAAGAGGGTCACTTCTTGCTTTAACATTGTCCCTCTAAGTGACCTTTTCAACTTCTCCATTACTGATTGAGCTTCAGAAATTTGATAAGAAACCACGAGAATTTCCTCACTTCTCCTAACCAAGTGATTCTTCTTGTAATCTCATATTTCACTTCATCAATTGTGTACTTAGTCCTTTGAACTGAAGCCAAGGTGACTTTAAGTTGTTTGTGGGTAAGTCGATGCATTGCGGTGATTGGAATGAAGTACTTGATATCACTGTTGACTCTTTTAAACACAACTCCAAGTTCAGGGAAATTGGTTGTTCTTAAGGTTCTTTCTTGATATCCTACGGTGTGATGAGTTGAAAAACTCTTTACATCGATTAGATCTTCAACAGGTTAATGAAAAACAAATAATAAAACAATGCAAACACAAGTTGAATCAAAATAAAGCTTAATGATTCCAGTATATTCACACCTCAGCAGAGCTCGATAAAGAACTTCCGCTGTAGAGGTGATCTAGGGTTTTACAATGCAATTAATGAGAGTAAATAATGAAAAGCCTTAATGATAAGATTGCATGCATGCAACTTATATACTAAACCCTAAAACAAAACACACTGTTGAACAGGCCCAAACTGGTGACAAAACTGGACTAACAACCGAGCCCAATACGCAACATTATAAGCCCAACAATCTCCCCCTTTGCGTCAATTGGGGCGAGACTTCACTTCGGTGGAGGTTGAGGAGTTCGCTTCATAACCTTGAACAACCTTGGAATAATGACAAGTATAGTTCGTCTGAAAGCCATATACCACCGACTCATATCTGTGAACTGCTTCTTGTCAACCTCACTGTTTTGATCACATTCCTGGATAATCTCGAGAATATGATTCAAGCAGGAATTAGAGAATAGATGTTTATCAGCAAGAGTAAACAAACACCTTTGACCTTCGCGCCTAATAAACATAATAGTCTGAAACTATGAGTCTATTTTACCCTTTACCATCTGCTTCATATCACCTACCTTCCCGATTAGCTTGATTGAAGGCTTCTTTCGAATAGCTAAGACAACCTAATGATCCATCTTAGATACTTCGTGAATATAGCACACCAGCATCCACTTGATGTGACCTATTATTGGTTCATACTCCTTTGGGTTGGCAAGTAGAATGTTGTTCAGGAGAATCCAATCATGCGGATTCAGATTCGGTAAGTCAGCAAGTGTGATTGTATGAGCCGAACCATCTGATCCTCGAGTCACTTTGAGCTTGATGTTGAGGAACTTCCCTGTTGGAGTAGGCTTCAGTACTTTAACAGTTGTGATGCTCTTGTTACTCTAAGTCGGGTATTAGGGTTGAGAGAACTCATGATAATACTCAAGCAAGTCTTGATCAACCTTCGGTTCTGGAGAAGGAATCGTCACTATAGACTCAAAGAAGTGAAAGATGAAGGCCTTGCGATTGATAGGCATATTGAATTGAGAATCTTTAGAATTCTCAACATCAAACGAAAGGAAAGGCTCTATCTAATGAGAGCTTGGTGCTTCAATAACCTCCTTTCTAAGCCTTTCTAACGACCACAGAGAAACTTCAATTTCCTTTGCGAGTGATAGGCATATCACTTTAAGAGCCGTAGTGCTGTCTGAGCATCGTCATATCAAGTGAGTGCATAGTTACTTTTATGAACATGATTTTAATACAAGTATTGTTTGATTGTATTAAATATATGTTTTGTGTGAGTTATTTGATGATGTCTGAATTAAGTGTTAAAGAACATACCTGATTGTTTATGATAATTTAGGTTAAAGAGTAAACCTAAGATTGGTTATAATGTTTATGGGATAGTATCTCTTTATGAGTACGAGTGAGATATATACGGAGAATAGAACTTTAAAATACGTCATTGATCCGGAAGCATTGATTAGACATAGTTATTCGTCCCTAGTCCAAGAGTATGGATTGGACTTAGTTAATTGTCATTAATCTGGGAGTATGGATTAAGATATAGTCAGTTTTCATTAATCCGGGAGTATGGATTAAGACATAGTCAGTTGTCATTAATCCGGGAGTATAGATTAAGACATAGTCAGTTGTCATTAATTCGGGAGTATGGATTAAGACATAGTCAGTTGTCCTTAGTCCGGGAATATGGACAGGACATATAATCTTTCATTAATCCGGGAGTATGGATTTAGACATAGTCAGTTGTCCTTAGTCCGGGAGTATGGACAGGACATAGTTATTTATTATTAGATCCGGGAGTATGGATCAGGTCGAGAGGTTTGTTTTAGATCCGGGAGTATGGATCAGGTCGAGAGGTTAGTTTTTAGTCTCGTTGAGAGGATTGACGGGGTAGGGTAAGAGTTGGTTATATATATATATATATATATATATATATATATATATATATATATATATATATATATATATATATAGAGAGAGAGAGAAAATTTTATATTATGTGAATTCTAAATTATATATATGTTATAACATTGTGGGATTGAAATCCCTATGTACTCACCAGGCTTTCCAAACCTGACCCACTCAATATTTTTGTATCACAAGTATCGATACAGAGACACATTATACTGAGAGATTAAAGAGATGTATATCATTAGTGTAGATGAATGTAAGTTCGGTTTATTTTTATGTGTCTGTATTGACCAGAACATCCCAAATGTTTTAAAATGAATAAAATACATCTCTTTGGAGATGCTTGGATAAAGTATTTATCATCTTTTCTGGGAACAAATTCCGCAACTCTTTTAATCAAAGGATTACTCTGATTTTATAAAACAAAGCATAATCAAATTGGTCTTTTCGGGCCGTGAAATTAGGGATGTCACAGTTGGTATCAGAGCATTAGTTTAAGCAAACTAGGAATTTGTAGGATTTCTAGACTTAAACTTAGAATGCTAAGCGATGATTGCGAGATGAATGTCTACGATATTTTAGACATGGGCACTAGTATATTTAAGGAAAGACGCCTAAAATGCTTTTATGTGCTAAATGATATATATTTGCTATATATGATATTGTTTGTTCAGATCTATGGTCTGTTGCCGACTAGATTTGGAAACCTTATGTGTTTAGGATTCTAAACGTATAACTACGATATTAGAACTAACATGTAAACATTCTGGAGTGATAAGGAGATTTATACATCTATCGTAATTAAAGCTTTCTTATCTTAAATTCTCTCCCGATACACCAAACGTTTGCTAGGGTGTACAAAAGGTCATGGTGAAGACTCATAGAGAATTTAGTAAATGGAGGAAATGAGAGGCTTATGATAGTGAATGACACCTATCGGAAGATATCGTAAGAGCGGTATCTTGCCTTTAGAATATGTCTGATAAAATAACGGAACGTCTACAGGAGTACGGTATGTCTGAAGTATACCTTCGATTAGTAGGATGATGGAACGACTGGTGCAATTCTTGAAGTTGTCCCATCGTCTGGAATTTCCATCACCAACCGAGATGAAGTAGAATTGATGATTGAAGATACACATGGAAGAAGTCCTAGTAGAGTCTAGGATAATTTCTAAGATTATTTGGACACATTCGTATGTGTTAAATTGTTTTGTGATTTTAGGACTTGGTGACTGCGAGACAATACTTGGGACGAGTATGAGTAGGTGTGAATAGTAGTAGAGATCTATACTACTGGAAGCACAAGACTCATGCTTGGATCAGGGAAAGTCATAAGCTTACCAAGAAGCTTGTAATTGAGTTCGTTTTTATTCAAGTATGTCGTTACCATTGTTTCGGTAATGACTAACAAGATGATTGTTAATCTGACCTAAGTGGTCATATCAAATTGAGTCCGACTACGATGAGTTCGTTATGTGGTTCGGAGAACCAAGTTCGATGTAACATCTGACATAAGTCTGAAAATTAAAATCAAAGCGATCAATTGTATCGCGCTCGTTGTTGAAAAAGCTTGTAGCTAGAAATGCTACATGCTAAAATGTGATTATATCACATTAGAATATGAAGGAAGGTATATTCCATTATGGAATCTGACTTTAAGAGACTTGAGTCTAAGCGTTGCATCATACGATGAGAGATCATTAGAGCATGACCCATCGGTCTATTACAATAGATAAAGGAAAGTACTTATCCTAAGAAGAAAAAGGAGTCCTCAATAAGGATTTATTTTGTAGCTCGAAGGTTACGATTGAAAGTCCAACATAGTACGAAGAGCAGGTGCAAGATTGAGCACCGCCTGCGGTCAAAAAGTCCAAGGGTTAGATACTCATTCGAAGAAACATAGAAGTTACATTTATTACTTAGGGTGGAAAGATAACATATCGAATCATTATACAAGCCCTATTTTCGTTGATGATTCCGGGACGTAATCATCCTAAGGAGAACATAATTGTAACGCCCGTAGATCCGGGCTAGTCAATTTAGAGACGATAAGCATCAAAAGTGACTTTTTGATGGAACATTATTTAGAATGAGTAATCTTAACTAAATTTTAGTATATGTTACAAGGGTTCCGTACATATAAAGAACGCTGAAATCTGAGTTATAACCAAGAAGTTATCACCTGTTGAAGTTTCGCGACAAAACCGGCACGACACAACGCGACGTAAATAGTGAATTTATGATGAAGTGATTTTTTATCCGGAACAATCTAAACGAGAATTGAAGTTCTCGTCGATAGTAGTGCAACGGTAAAAAGACAGACGACAACGGACGTCGGATGAAGAAGTTTTGAGTTTATAACGGAGTTTTCCTGTCCCGGCCTACTAAAAATAAATATAATAAAAATTAAAGTCAAAATTAACCGATGGAGTCTAAACGAGAGTTGTGGAGCATAATCTCACCTACGTGTGGATATAAAGAACGTCGAAAACGGAGCTCGTATGCGAAAGTTATGAATTTCTGAAGTCCGGGGCGCGAACCCCAACACTGTGTCAGAGTTCACGACGTGAAAAAGGGGTTCACGACATGAACTCAGTGCTGACGTATTGTAGAGCCTGACAGACTGAACATCGCGATCACGCACCTGATGACGTCCAAGGTCACGACGTAAAATGATGGTTGTGTTGGGTTTTAGCCATAAGAACTTTCCTATGTGCGCATGCAAAACCTTAATGCTTGGATCTAGGCTTTCTAATAAACATGCATTGAATCCAAGTCTTCTAATGACTAATTAGGTTAAATAACAACATTGAAACAGATCTAGAATCATACCTTTGAGTTCCTTGTTGATCTTGAGGTCTTGGAGCTTCTAGAGTCACAAGTGTCACTCCTCTAATGGCTTACAAACACCAATAGCAATAAGAATGATTTAGGAGAGAGGAGAGGGAAGGAATTCGACCAGAGGTTCCTTGCTTTTAGGAGATGTGTCAAATTCCCTATGCCATAGGGTCTATTTATACTTGTAGACTCCTTAAGGGTTACAACCTAAACCCTAATTGGATAATCTTCTCTTAAGGCTATCCAAATCCATTCCTAAGATAAGTATATGGACGATTTTAGCTATCCTAAACCTCTTAGAATTCGTCCATACCATATCCAAATGGAATTACAGTCTAAAGCTTAACTATCAATCAATTGACAGTTTATACCCCTTTATTTAATTAATCTCTTTAAGTCACCAAATAATTCTAATTAATTCTATGACTTATATTAATCAAATAACAATATATTATTCATTATATTATTCACATAATATATTAATAATATTTACTCTCTCTTAATAAATCATCCTATCAAGTTGCTATGGTGAAGGCAACCCAAAAGGACCATGCACAACCGGATCAAATACTTGCCTAATATAGTTGCAGCCTTAGACACTATTCCAACAGTCTCCCACTTGGATAAGTCTAGTAACTATACAAGTACAATTCGGTTTGCAATCATAGCTCTCAAAGACGCTGTCAACTCTGATCTAATCAATCTTGTCCTTTAGATAAGGGAACGTACAGTCCTCTGTTAGATATCATGTTGACAATCCTATGGAATGGTTAGTCAAGCATTTAGGTTTCTCGATCTCTGATTTATTTGACATAGAACTTAATCGAACACATCAATTCAGTTCTGACCGGGCCCGGCACATAAGTCAAATCAAATCATCGAGCGACCGAGATATCGCTTTTACCTTCTTAGATAAAAGTTACAGATAAACTTCGACTTATATGCATTTACTTATTCATTAACCAACTATACACAACAATACGTTTTATAACACCAAGTTACTGATGCGTTTTCGTATTATCAATGTACAATCAATTAACAAATGATAAACCATATATCTATGTTTTAAGACTATATGATATTATCGTCTTGCGATCACCTTTTATATCGTATTCCACAAGGTGATTCCAGCAAGCGTGGGTTTATTCCAATGCTCAAAACTAGTTCATAAGCACTCATGAACGTTGCAGCAATCCTTTGCTATGTCTAACACCATTTAGACACTCTACAAACCAATTCATGACAATCTTCTTTCATATCTACTCCCAACATATGAACGATTGTGGACCATTTGAATAATTCGATTATTCCTAATAAACTCAATTATTCTGGAAGTCAAAACATGCAAAGTGAAACAATAGCTAAACAATTAACATAAGATAGTATCATTACTCATAAATAAAACTCCTTTATTTAATCATCAAATGTCAATTTACATTTATCTATTACACGTTTCTAATACTATCTAATCTATGCTAATATCATCCTTCAGCCCAATACTCCTAGCATGCTGTAAGTGCTTAAACCTACTCAGTCCCTTCGTAAGCGGATCTGCTGGGTTATCTTCTGATGATATCCTCTTCACTACGAGTTGTCCTTCTTCTACACGATGTCTGATGAAGTGATATTTTCTGTCGATATGTCTTGATCTACCATGATCCCTCGGTTCCTTGGTTAAGGCAACCGTACCTTCGTTATCACAGAAAATCTCCATGGGCTCCTTTATGGCAGGTACGACTCCAAGATCACCGATGAAGTTCTTTAGCCATATTGGCTCCTTCGACGCTTCGCTCGCTGCAATGTACTCTGATTCGCACGTTGAATCAGCTACGGTCTCTTGCTTGGAACTCTTCCAGGTCACTGCTCCTCCATTAAGGGTAAAGACCCAGCCCGACTGCGAATGGTAGTTGTCCCTGTCTTTCTGAAAACTGGCGTCACTATACCCTCGCACCTTCAAGTCATCACTCCCTCCGTGGACTAAGAACCATTCCTTTGTCCTCCGAAGGTACTTAAGGATATTCTTCACCGCAATCCAATGTGCTTTGCCAGGATTCCCTTGATATCTGCTAACCATGCTCAAAGCGAAGGCTACATCAGGGCGAGTACAAGTCATAGCGTACATGATTGAGCCAACTGCGGAAGCGTATGGTACTCGGCTCATTTCTGCTATCTCAGCTTCGGTACTCGGACTTTGAGTCTTACTCAATTTGGCATTACTTTGTATTGGTAATTCTCCCTTCTTTGAGTTTTCCATACTAAAACGTTTCAGTACCTTCTCCAAGTAAGTGTTCTGACTAAGTCCAATTAGTCTCTTACTTCTTTCTCTCACTATCCTTATTCCCAAAATGTAAGAAGCTTCTCCGAGGTCCTTCATAGCGAAGCACTTCCCGAGCCAGGACTTAACTTCCTGCAGAGTCGGGATGTCGTTTCCTATGAGCAATATGTCATCGACATATAGGACGAGAAAGCTTACTATACTCCCACTGGCTTTGACATATACACAAGACTCGTCTTCGCTTCATACAAATCCAAACTCTTTGACTTTCTCATCGAAGCAAAGATTCCATCTGCGAGACGCTTGCTTAAGTCCATAAATGGACTTCTCAAGCTTACACACTCTATTCGGATGCTTCGGATCCACAAACCCCTCGGGCTGAGCCATGTAAACATCCTCAGCCAACTTCCCATTAAGAAAAGCGGTCTTGACATCCATTTGCCAAATCTCATAATCATGAAATGCGGCAATAGCTAGCATCACTCTAATAGATTTAATCTTCGCAACTGGTGAGAAGGTCTCATCATAGTCAACTCCAGGAGTTTGAGTAAAGCCCTTCGCAACCAATCGCGCTTTATATGTGTGTACGTTTCCATCCACGTCGGTCTTCTTCTTGAAGATCCATTTGCACCCAACGGTCTTACGTCCGGGCACATAATCAACCAAATTCCAAACTTGGTTATCATACATGGATTGGATCTCGCTATCCATTGCCTCTTTCCATTTTGCAGACTCCGGGCCTGCCATTGCTTCCTTATAGCTATTAGGTTCATCAAGGTTTACTAGTGTACCATCACTAATATACGTGTCCCCTTCGGTAGTAATATGAAAACCATAAAACTGGGGTAGAACTCTAACTCTATCGGAACGTCTAAGAGGTAAGGATTCGTCAATCGGTTCAACCGGAGTTTCCTCCTCGGGTTGAGTGCCAGCGGTAGAGGTTCCTTCATCTATCGACTCTTGAATCTCTTCAAGCTCGATTTGCCTCCCACTGTCTCCTTGGCTTATGATTTCTCGCTCTCGGAAAACTCCTCTCCTTGCAACGAAGACACCATTGTCCTTCGGTCTATAGAAGAGATATCCAAAGGATGTCTGCGGGTAGCCGATGAAAATACATCGCTCACTTCGAGGTTCAAGCTTGTCGTGAGTATCTCGTCTTACGAAAGCCTCGCAACCCCAAACCTTGATATGTGCCAACGAGGGAGCTTTCCCTGTCCACATCTCGTGAGGTGTTTTGGCAACCTTCTTAGTAGGGACTCGGTTAAGGATATGGGTGGCAGTCTCTAAGGCATACCCCCAAAAAGAGATTGGTAGTGAAGCACGACTCATCATAGAGCGAACCATATCCAATAAGGTTTGATTACGCCTTTCTACCACACCATTCAACTGCGGTGTCCTAGGAGGCGTCAATTGTGAAACTATTCCACACTCCTTGAGATAATCGTGGAATTCAAGACTTAGGTACTCTCCTCCTCGATCGGATCGAAGCATCTTGATTTTCCTGCCCAACTGATTCTCCACTTCATTCTTGAACTCTTTGAACCTTTCAAAGGTGTCTGACTTTTGCTTGATTAAGTAGATATACCCATATCTACTATAATCATCGGTAAAAGTCACATAGAAGCGGTTCCCATCCTTCGTGGTTGATCTAAACGGTCCACACACATCGGTATGTATTAGGTCCAATAGACCCTCGCCCCTTTCACATGTATTCGTGAAGGGCGACTTAGTCATCTTTCCAAGCAAACAAGACTCGCATGTGTCATCTTCCCTAAGGTCGAATGAGTCCAACACTCCATCCTTTTGGAGTTGGGCTATGCGTTTCTTGTTGACATGTCCAAGACGACAATGCCACAAGGATGCTTTATCCATACTAGTGGAAGAATCAATATTCAAAACATCATTTCCTAAGTTATCAACAATCATAACGGTTTCATATATTCCATTACATGGTATAGCTTCAAAGTAAAAGACACCATTTAGATAAGCCAAAATAGAACCATTCTCATTATTAAAAGAAAATCTAAATCCTTGTCTATATAAACCATGAAATGAAATGATGTTTCTTGCCATTTCTGGCGAATAGCAACAATTGTTCAAATCTAAAACTAAACTATTCCTAAGCACTAAGGAATACACTCCAATCTTGGTCACAGGCGACGATCTTCTGTTCCCCATGATTAGATTGATCCTTCCTTGCTCCACATCCCTACTTCTTCTTAGTCCCTGCACATTAGAACAAATGTGATAACCACAACCGGTATCAAGAACCCAAGAAATAGCATGATTAGAATCGTTAGATTTGATTGTATATATACCTGCGAAAGATGGCTTGATCTTTCCTTCTTTGATTGCTTGCAGGTAATCCGGGCAGCTTCTCTTCCAATGTCCTATCTTGTGGCAGTGGTGGCACTCTGCCTCCTTCGGGTTAGAGCAGGGCTTGGCGGGATCAACTTTGGTCCCACTAGAAGAGGCACCATCTCGGGCTTTCACCTTGCGATAGTTCTTCGATGAAGCTTTCCTCTTCTTTCCCTTCCCTTGTCCAATAGTCAAGATAGGAGCAGCGGGCGGATTGGGAGTGGGTGCAACAGACTTGTCCTTGAAGTTGCTCTCAGCAACCCTCAAGAGACCTTGGAGCTTGCTTAGGGTGACCTCTTCTTTGTTCATGTGGTAGGTCATCCTAAATTGGTTGTACATCGGAGGCAAAGAGTGAAGCACCATGTCGATCGCCAAGTCTTCACCGAAGTCAACATTTAACTTGCGAAGGCGGTCAACATACCTTTGCATCTTTTGCAAGTGCACGGTAAGAGATTCTCCATGACCCATCTTCGCGGAAATCATGTTAGTGAAAATCTCGTACCTCTCTTGTCTCGCGTTTTGGTGGTACCTCTCCAATAAGTCTTGATGCATCTCGTACGGGTACATGTCCTCGTAGGACTTTTGGAATTCGGAGTTCATGGTGGCGATCATGATGCAATGTACCTTCGTTGCATCTCGCTCATGAGTTTCAAAGGCGGTGATTTCGGCGGGAGTAGAAATTTCGGGGTTGATTTTCTCGAGCTTCTCATCGAGGACATACTCCTTATCCTCATAGCGAGCAATGGTGCGAATGTATCTTATCCATTCACTAAAGTTCGTTCCATCGAAGGTGACCTTTTGGCAAAGGCTCATCAACGTGAAAGAACTAGCAGCAGCGTTGTTTGCGTTCGACATCTACAATTAGAAAAGGACAAAGATAGATTAGAATAAGAATCCCTAATTATCACCCAATAAGAAAATTAGGGCTAGGATCCAACAATAACATTTACATACTAGAAAAGGGATGCCGTAATCTAACATGCAAATAAATTGAAGGTAAGTGAATGACGATTCACTAATTCTCCATCATAAAACTTACACTATTAGTCCTAAGTGTTTTTTTTTTTTTTTTTTTTTTTGAGAATTCCTAGGTTCGGATGAGATTCATTGAAACTATTCAATGGCATGTTTAAATCTCGATATGCCCCTCTCGTTTGTGACTGGGATGTCGAGGATCACAAAGCGGGTGTGAATTACCATGCAAATTCACATGGTGCCTTCATTGTAACAATCACCTATTCGATGTGCCGGTAAACCACACACGCTCCATCGAACTATGATAAACAATGAATCACCCTTTGCCACCTTCGCTTAGAACCAATTAGTGTGCCGGTAAACCACACACGCTCCACTAACATCTTAGCAAGGTGCAAAGTGTAATTTCATGGGATTGCATCAATTCACTTTTCCTAAAGTAACTAGGATTGGGAAATTTTAAAAAATATATGTAGTTACTTTATATTTCTTATTATACTTTTAATGAGAGAATGAGGTTGCCCTATCCTACCCGTTCGGCTAACGACCCTCCACCAATCAAGCAAGCGGTGGGTGTGAGTGTACACCCATTAAGCGCCATTTTATAGGACGCAACCTTATACCCACCTTATAGATCGGCTTCGTGAATGAGGCCTACTAACGGTAAGCCTAGCATTTAGTTATACATATATATATTATTCTAGTAATATCATATTTGTATAGTGTTGTATTTTAAAACTTTTAAAATCTAGGGTTTGAAATTTAAGTTGTCTAAATTAAAACTTTTAATCACAAAAGTAAATTTCAAAACATGAGGGTAGGTTTTAAACATTTAAAACATGGAGGATCAAATAACAAATAGTTCCAATTAACAATTAATATCCTAATTATCTATATTTGATTTATTCAAGATTTCTTTGAAAGATAATTACCAAAATAGTCAAAATAATTAATTAATTATCATATAAGGAATTAAATATTTTATTATAAGATAAATATCTTCAATTAAATCAAGATTGCAGTTATATTTATCATAAAAACGAATTAACATTGATCTAATTAGTTTATGGAAAGTTTAGATAAGATAATTACAAAGAAATCCCGAATCTGGCCATTCCTGACGCTTTGACTCGCCGAGTGCATAAGGGGACTCGCCGAGTCAGGCCTACTCGCCGAGTCCACCTTGGGACTCGCCGAGTCAGTGACACAGAAACCAAAAAATCGAATTTTGCAGGTTTGTTTCAGTTAATCAAGCAACAATTTAAAGAAAACCAAGCTATGCTCTGATACCACTGTTGGGTTTTAGCCATAAGAACTTTCCTATGTGCGCATGCAAAACCCTAATGCTTGGATCTAGGCTTTCTAATAAACATGCATTGAATCCAAGTCTTCTAATGACTAATTAGGTTAAATAACAACATTGAAACAGATCTAGAATCATACCTTTGAGTTCCTTGTTGATCTTGAGGTCTTGGAGCTTCTAGAGTCACAAGTGTCACTCCTCTAATGGCTTACAAACACCAATAGCAATAAGAATGATTTAGGAGAGAGGAGAGGGAAGGAATTCGACCAGAGGTTCCTTGCTTTTAGGAGATGTGTCGAATTCCCTATGCCATAGGGTCTATTTATACTTGTAGACTCCTTAAGGGTTACAACCTAAACCCTAATTGGATAATCTTCTCTTAAGGCTATCCAAATCCATTCCTAAGATAAGTATATGGACGATTTTAGCTATCCTAAACCTCTTAGAATTCGTCCATACCATATCCAAATGGAATTATAGTCTAAAGCTTAACTATCAATCAATTGACAGTTTATACCCCTTTATTTAATTAATCTCTTTAAGTCACCAAATAATTCTAATTAATTCTATGACTTATATTAATCAAATAACAATATATTATTCATTATATTATTCACATAATATATTAATAATATTTACTCTCTCTTAATAAATCATCCTATCAAGTTGCTATGGTGAAGGCAACCCAAAAGGACCATGCACAACCGGATCAAATACTTGCCTAATATAGTTGCAGCCTTAGACACTATTCCAACAGGTTGACGACGTGAAAACTGAATTTTTAGCCCTATAAATAGAAATCGAAGGCAACCGGTTTTGGTTGCTAATTTCTCAACCTCTCTCCTACTCTACTCATCTTTAAGCCATCTTTTAGCCCCCCAAAGCCCCGGTATCATCCCAACACCCGATGCAAGTCCCGACGCTCCGAAGATCCCGAGAGAAAGAGTTTTCAAGCCGAAACTTTGCCTGCGAGAAGTCCGGTTTCTGAGAAAACATTCCGATTTCATCGAAGAATATCACTTTAAGAGCCGTATTACTCTCTGAGCATCGTCATATCAGGTGAGTGCATAGTCCCTTTCATGAACATGATTTTAATACAAGTATTGTTTCAATGTATTAAATATATGTTTTGTGTGAGTTATTTGATGATGTCTTAATTAAATGTTAAAGAACATACCTGATTGTTTATCATAATTTAGGTTAAAGAGTAAACCTAAGATTGGTTATAATGTTTATAGGGTAGTATCTCTTTATGAGTACGAGTGAGATATATATGGAGAATAGAACATTAAAATATGTCATTGATCCGAAAGCATTGATTAGACATAGTTATTCGTCCCTAGTCTGAGAGTATGGATTGGACTTAGTTAATTATCATTAATTCGGGAGTATGGATTAAGACATAGTCAGTTGTCATTAATCCGGGAGTATGGATTAAGACATAGTCAGTTGTCATTAATCTGGGAGTATGGATTAAGACATAGTCAGCTGTCATTAATCCTGGAGTATGGATTAAGACATAGTCAGTTGTCCTTAGTCCGAGAATATGGACAGGACATATAATCTATCATTAATCCGAGAGTATGGATTAATACATAGTCATTTGTCCTTAGTCCGGGAGTATGGACAGGACATAGTTATTTGTTACTAGATCCGGGAGTATGGATCAGGTCGAGAGGTTAGTTTTAGATCCCGGAGTATGGATCAGGTTGAGAGGTTAGTTTTTAGTCTCGTTGAGAGGATTGACGGGGTGCGGGTAAGAGTTGGTTTATATATATATATATATATATATATATATATATATATATATACACACACACACACAAAGAGAGAGAAAATTTTATATTGTGTGAATTCTATATTATATATATGCTATAACATTGTGGGATTGAAATCCCTTTGTACTTACCAGGTTTTCCAAACCTGACCCACTCAATATTTTTGTGTCACAGGTATCGATACAAAGACACATTACACTGAGAGATTAAAGAGATCTATATCATTAGTGTAGATGAATGTAAGTTCGGTTTATGCTTATGTGTCTGTATTGACCAGTACATCCCAAATGTTTTATAACAAATAAAATACATCTCTTCGGAGATGCTTGGATAAAGTATTTATCATGTTTTCTGGGAACAAATTTTGCAACTCTTTTAATCAAAGAATTACTCTGATTTTATGAAACAGAGCATAAACAAATCGGTCTTTTCGGGCCGTGAAATTGGGGATGTTACATCCCTCCACTAATATGTAAAGTGGAGGTGATGGTCATTTTATTGTAAAAGTGTTCACTATGTAGACTTGTAGTTTTGAGAGAGTATGGTGGGATCTCTCCCACCATGGGAGAGTTATCTCTCCCAACCATGAGAACTTCATCTTCTTCAACAAACCATAAGATCAAACACCACCTTTTTAAAGAGAACTTCATCTTCTTTAACAAACATATTTTTGTTTTCATAAACTCAAATTCAACAGCAGCAATAGTGTATGAACAATAGCAGCATATTTTTATTTTTCTAGCAACACCACCAACTAAACAGTAAATAAATCACTATATATATGATGAAAATCTTCAAGATAATAAACCATTCAGGATCGTTCCCTTGAAATAATCGTGAGATCTCCAAGGTCTTGCTCTGATACCACTTGTAGGTTCCCATTTTCTCGATTGGATCGGTGCGGAAGATATTACCAAGAAGATAATCGTGTATGAAAATGATGAAGAATATATGTGAGTAAAAATGTAGTTGATAAATAGAGAGATATAAAATATTACAAGAACACTCATGGTTGGGAGAGATAACTCTCCCATGGTGGGAGAGATCCCACCACACTCTCTCTAAACTACAAGTCTACATAGTGAACACTCTTACAATAAAATGACCATCACCTCCACTTTATATACTAGTGGATGGAATATGTTTTTCATAAAAGGGAATATTCTAACCTAATAAACACTCAACATTGTAGAGCATTTTCATGCTCTCGGACACAAGATCTTTGTCGACCCTTCGTGTCTCAGTTGATGAAAAGAAGTACCGCGAAATGATTGGATCTTTGCTCTATCTCACAGCAAGTCGTCCAAATATCATGTTTTCAACATGTTTATGTGCCAGATTTCAAGTCAACCCAAAGATGTCTCATCTCTTGGCCGTCAAACAAGTTTTCCAATACCTCAAAGATAAAAAAGAGTCTCGGAATCTGGTACCCAACAAACAAGATCTTCCTACTTCAAGCCTATTTAGATTCAAATTATGGTGGTCTTCAACTTGATAGAAAAAGCACTTCAGGTGGTTGTCAATTCTTAGGTGGGTGTTTTTTCATTTGTTCATCCAAGAAACAAAACTACATTGCACTCTCTACAACCGAAGCCGAATACATCACTGCTGCCAGCTGTACATATCAGGTTCTATGGATGAAATCTCAACTTTTGGATTATGGTTACCGCTTTCAACGCATTCCTATCTATTGTGATTCTCAAAGTACAATTGCAATTATTCAGCACGCAATGACTAAGCACATTGATATAATGTACCATTTCATAAAAGATCATGTTCCAAATGGTAACATTGAACTCATTCTTGTTCCATCTGACGATGAGATTGCTGATGTCTTTACTATGGCATTAGACGAAACCAAATCCAATGGTTTTCTGAACAAGATGGGTATGATGATACCAGATCCTTGGTTCTTTCAAGAGACTTGTTCTCTTTGATAGACGTATTCGAAAGAAAATTAGTTCTGATCTCAAAATTTTTTTTATCTCGGAACTACTTTCTCTAGAAATACATAGGATCATTTTACTTGTCTTTATTTCTGACCATCACTTAAGTTTTAAGCTGTACACTTCATCCTGATTATTTGTTATTCAAAGTCCACATTGTCATAGTGCTCGAATTTTCATCTCGGAATATACTTCATAATGGCGTCCCGGAATTCCACTCCGGAAAGGTATTGCATTCTGCTCTTCGGAATTTCAAAATTTTACTTCGGAAGTTTTCTCAATTCTCACTCCAGAATGATTTCCAAATCATGTTCCGGAAACTTTTTCAAATTCACTCCGGAAATTCTTGAAAATCATTATTCCGGAATTTTTGCTCCGGAATCACAAACCTTTTCCGAAATCGCACTATGTTTTTGACTCCGGAATCGAAACTCTCTCCGAATTATTTCTCATTCCATACCACTTTTCAAAACAACCATGTTCCGGAGCACAACTCTTTATCCTCCGGATCATACGCTGTCCAGAACCACTCATCCGGAATTCCAAAGGTTAATAAGGCGAAACGTTTTTGCAACGGTTACTTTACAAGAAGATCCTTATCCTATCTTCCTTGAATTTAGTGACATGATTGCACGCCCCCATAAAGCAACCATCGAATCGTGGTTTAGGGTTTTCCATTTCAAGATACAAACAACCTAACCTTTCCTTTCCCAGGTCAACTCAACCCCCAAAAGTAGTTACTCATTTAATGCAACCCGTTTCGAATTCGGATCCTCATCATTACGCCCACTGACCCGACCCACATCCCTTACCTATAAATACCCATCGATTAACCCGTTTCCCTCTTTACGCGCCTAATACTTCCAAAACCATCAAATTCTCTTTGTGGTCTTCGTGTTCATCAAGCTCTCATCACTCTGCAACAATGGCTACCCACTCTTCACCACCAAAAACTGCTCCAACCGCCTCAACTCCTAAGAAGTGCATTGCCAAAAAAACAGTTAAAAGGTCCTTCATCATCAACATTCCATGAACCATTTCTAAGGGACACAACGCAACTGTTTTCCCTAAATCCTGAAGATTATGATAAATATGTTCGTGTTATGACCGAGTTTTTCGCGACTCATCCAATCTCTATTCCTCTCACTAAAGTTCCCGAACCGCCTCTTCCACTTCATCATCTTCACAGAGCATTCACAAGCATTAAACTCGATGATGGTGTGTTGCAGGAAAAGATCGCCGGTGACATGATTGTGCCTATCTTCAAGTCCACTTTTCTCAAGGCAATCGGTGTGAAAGAAACCCCCCAGGGTTTCAGAGTTCAAGAGCCTACCACTGAAGAGTTTCAATCATTTCTGAATCACATTGGCTACAATCAATATTACAGGGCCAAAGACTTCAAGAAATCAGCCGTCTTCGGACTATGGACGGTACTGATGCACTTCATAACTTGAGGGTTGTCCGGAAAGCACGGTGGTACAGACAACCTTAGGAAGGACGGGCTACATGTGGTCTATAGCATCTTCTCCGGAAGCGCTAATGTAGTTGATCTTCCGGAGGTTCTATGGCAAGACTTCTGCAAGTTTTCCATAAAGAGGAAGGATAACGAGATTCAAGCCCTAGGTTATGGGCACTGACGATTCAACAACTCTTCAAGGAGATTTCCGAACCACTTCTGGTCTTTGTGATTCCTTCGGAGGTATGTGTCTCATTTAAAGTTGTCAAGGCTTATAGAATTCAGGACCAATCCTCTGTTGGTCCGGTTACATGACTTTCGGACCATATGATGGCCTCAATACCTTCCGATTCCATTTATTTGAAACATCATCTGGAGACTTCGGTTGTGTTTGACCCAACACAACCTGCCCCAGTCTCCGTTGAGCCTGTTCCGGAAAAGGCCAAACCTTCCGTGTTCGAATCCAAGATTAAGAAATCTGCCAAACGGAAGAGCTCTCCTACAAATCCAAATCCTTAAAAGAGACCCAAAGTCGGCTCTTCCTCTCCAAAGGAAGATGCTCATGACACTCAGGCTGAATCTGGCCGTCCGAACCCCCCACCAGCCAACTCATCTAAGGTACCCATCAATGTTTCAACATCACATGCACAAACACACGGGGAGTCTCCACATAATCCACCCTTACCTTCCCAAAAAGGTGATGTAGGTGTTGACCATAGTTCCTTGCACCCCCTGGAACACACCCATGAGTCTCATTTGATATCCCTCTCGTTTCTCACACAAGCACACACTCTGGAACCCCTGTTTCGGACCCTAAGCATTCCGGAGCTGGAGCAGTCTCTCCAACTTCGGATGCCTCAACTGGTCTGATACCCAGAAGGTGTACAGGACGACCAGGTGCTAACAATCCCAAATGGAAGGATTATGTAAACAGGGCTGTTTCCAGACGTCCGGATCTGACAAGAGATCAATTGGAGGCCACTCTTACTTCAATGTACAATAGAGCTCATCAAAGCAATCTTCCATATGTTCCTCCTACAGATGATGATGATGCTGATAGAGAGCTGGCTTCGGAACAACCACCAATCACCACTCACATAAATGTATTCCAAACTGATCTGGATGAAGAATTCTCCGAAGAAATAATGCTAACAGATGAAGGCAAATCTGTTCCGGGCCCTAACTTCATGTCATCCATCCGCTTTCAATTCAATCCATCAACCTCCAAGTCTGCTTTTGACTTCGGATCATCTTCTTTAACCACTACGGATGGTGGATCCAATTCTAAGCTACATGAAGATAATGCCAACACTACGCCTGGTCCATCCACAAATACTTCATCACGACAAGCTACACTCAAAATCTGACTCCAAATCCTCAACTAATGATTACATTGATCCTTTCGCTCTCCTCGAAATCCAAACCAATGTATTGGATACTATGAAGAATGTGTCCTTAATAGAAACATCCGTAACAGAGCTCAACAAAAAAATGGATCAAAAGGTTTCTGGACTTGAATCCAAACTCAATGCCATCCTTCAGTCTCTCTCACAACAGTCCGGACCTTCAGTTGCGGAATGAGAAGCCCAACTTGATCAACTCATCTCTATCCATCTCAAGCATTCACTGGAAGAAGTTGAAGCTAAATATGATGCTTTGGTTGCACACTATCTCGACACAATCACCTCTATGTTTAAAGTCCATAACGACTTACTGTCTGCTACCAACGACCTCATTAAGCAGACCCATGTGCGACATGAGAAACAAATCCAAAGATTGGAGAAGGAGATCAAGATGAAGGACGAGATGAATCTCATCATTCAATAATTCCTCATCAAGCTGATTCGATCCACTTGGAACATTGTCGATGTTCCGAATCAAAAGGTTGATGAGATGTTAGCCATCCTGGGACATCTGTTCGATCACCTTGCTACTCAAGCACCCACCTCCAAAGCTTATGATGCTCTCACCAGAAAACTCAACATTGGTCTCCAAAAAGTGTTTGAAAAATTTTATGGAATGAAGGAGTCACTGATTCTTACACCGGTTCGGAGGTTCCCCGATGCTCTCATCAAACCTGCCTCAGAGTTCACACTCCGATATGAAGACTTAAATTCCGACGATGAAGTCCAAGTTGTGTCCGTACTTCTAGGAAATTCCTCTGATGATGAAGAAGACGGTAATGAAGAAAAGTACGTCACCAAAGGAGTTCTAGGACTCACGGCTCCAAAAAAGTTGTTCCCAATGGCATTGACTGGGGAAGAGAAGAGGATACGGTCCGCAACCTCTTGGCCATCCTCTTTACCAGACGTTCTTCAAAGGGATATTCAAATGGCCAAAGCCAAATCATTCCTCACAGCTCAAGCCTTCTGAGCCACTCCTTCTATGCTCCCACCTATTCCAGCTCCGAAAATTGATGCCATAGACCAAGGCTCTCCATTCTGGATCCCTAATGATATTCCGTAAGATCCTCGTCCGAACCCCACTCCGGAATATGTGGTGGATGAAAACATGCAGGTCATCATGGACGCACAGAAAAGAAACAAAGACAAAATGCCAATGACTGCTGAATAACAAGCCTTCCACTCCGGATATCCTCTCAAGCAAAAACAAGGATGGTCCCAGGAGGAAATCAACAAGGCATTAGAGGACAACATCTAGATCCAAGCTCTTAAGGATAATCCTAATCCCATGCGTGGGATATCTCCTCTTTACCATGAAGGCATAGTCCTTGATCAAGAAACCGTTTCGTATATGTACTACGATGTTCTCACCAACGATTTCGAATAGCTCGATCTTCCTCTCTCTCCATACAACAAGTACTACATCAAGTTTGCTCCTCTTCACCCAAATGACGATCTAGAAGTGATCCTCCGGACAGAGAGAGAAAGGATTGAAACATTCTATTCCAAGAATGATCAACTGTTTAAGGAAGTATGGACTTGAAAAAGAATCACCAAAGTCCATGGATTTGCAAGAAAAATCCTTATGAAATTCGAACTCAATTGCCCGCTATTTCAATTTCACGTCTTCCGGAACAAGCCTACCTACCGAACCATTACTGATGCGGACTTCCCTTCCTTGAATCCGAACGATATTCTGACTTTGGTTGCTCACTTTCGAGGAATGCAAAACAACGATATCGGCATGGGTGCTTTTCATGCTGCTCTAAGCTTCCTCAAAGATTACGTCACGGAATTTTGCAGATGCGACTATGAGCTGGCTCATCTCTACGGAGCTAAAGACTTCGTTGCGAAGTTCACCTATGTTCTTCCGGAAGCTAAACTGCTTGAAGATGGTCCAATTGATGATCCGGTTCTAGGGTTTGTCTACACTACCAGGAAGACAAAAAATAAGGACTTTTCTATGTCCTTGACAAACACCTAGTCCCAACCAAAGCACTTCGGAAGTTCATCTCTCGTGCATCCAAGTCCAATGCTTTGGAAAAGGTCAAAGCAAAGTTTGTAAGTCAACTGGCCTGGTACATTGAAGTTGGAGAATGGTTGTTCCGATCTTACACCTTCATCAAGGAAGAAGCAGTATAATTGAATGGATTGCTAAGTTCACTTAAGGGGAGATTGTTGGAACCTGAAAGTGAACCTCTAGCCATCCTAAGTCTGGATTCCGAAGTACTTGTGTTCCGAAACAAATGGTCCGAAGTCAAAATGTGAAGAGTGGTCCGGAATCTGTCCGGACCATAAGAGAAGAAGATGAGAAGCTAAAGGCATTCCAAAACGATTCTCATGTCCGGAATGGATGCTGATCCGGAGTCACAATATTGTGTCTTTATGCATTTATTAAGTTTGTCTTTATATTGATGTGACTTTTCATACGACTTAGTCTTTTGTAATATTAGACAATCAGAATGTCAGAAACATTTCTATTGTCTGGTCCTATGTAAGTATTTTAGTTCATTCGTTGTAACCTTCACCCCTATTTATAGGAGCTTTCAACGCAAAGTCAATCACGGATCATTCACTCAACTTGTGGCATTTACTAAGTTATTTCAAACTTCTTTCAAACATTCTTCTTGTTCTTCATTTATTAGCTTTACTTTGATCATTTGTTCTCATTCTTCAATTAATAAGTTGATCATTTGTTCTCATTTTTCAATAAAGGAACTAACTCAGTGCTTATAGACTCTTCAAAAATAAGTTGGATAATTGTATGTTTTATCCAAACCTTTTTTTTTGAACGGCATAATTATATTAAACTGGCAAGAAGCTAGAAAAAAAATTACATGGTAAAAGAAGAGGGGTTATGAAGCCAAGTAGTCCAATCTAACTTAGTTTTTCTACATTTATTAGAAGTCCAAAAGAAAGCCTTATCAACTACATCATCAAAAAGCAAAGCTTTTTTTGGCAAACCGTTCCAAAAATGGTAGCATTCCTGAAGTTCCAAATACACCAAAACGATGTTAGAATAACTGCATCAAAAAAATTTCTATGGCCTCCCCTTAGTGCGGTTGTGTCGGACCAAGAAAGAAGAGAATGAATAGAGAGATGATCAAGGGCTTAACCCCCACCAAATAGCAATACATGTCCAAAGGTCAATCAAATCAGAACATCCCGTGAAAAGATATTCAATGGTCTCCATAAAAGAATAGCAAATTTGACACATTATCGTCGCCACCAAAATACCTCTAGAAGAAAGTCTCTCTCTCTATCTCTCTCTCTCTCTCTATCTCTATCTCGTAGGAATACTCTGAAGTTGTACCCGCCAGATAAGAATATTGAGTATTACAAGAGCCCAATTATTCCATCTTTATGGCCATACCACCCGAAGTAAACAAACCATTATCAAGAAAAGATCGAGCCGAAGAAACAGAGAAATTATTCGAAACATCTATGAGTCACCCTAATCTATCAGGGACATTATTAAGTTGGACATCTTGCAAAAGTCTGCAAAAAGTATCCCACTGGGTTTGCTTAATACTCCCTCTCGGTAATCTTCAAAAATTGGTCATATCCCACCCAAAACAAATATGGTCTCTAACTGTAGCAGTATGTTGATTATCCAAAGCATATAACCTATGAAAAGACATTGCAAGGGGAGTATCTCCTAACAGACATTGTTCCAAAAGGAAGTATAAGCACCATCTCCAATCCGAATAGGCAAAAGATCCTGAAAATCTAATCCACGATCCTTAAGATTAGCCAACATCTAAATAATACCATTCCAAGGACCTAGCCACGTCCTCATCGGTATGAGAGGATGAATTTGACCCTCCAAACTGTAAATGACTTTCATCACCCTAACCCATAACAAATATGGGTAATGAAAAAAATGCCAATACCATCTCAGAAGAAGAGCCCTATTATAAGTGAAAAGACTACCAACTCCCAAACCACCATCATTAAGAAAAGAAAGAACCCTATCCCATTGAATCCAATGCATCTGACGCTCATCTAGATTATCCCCCCGCCCTCCCCCATAAAAAAGAAGCTCTCATTTTCTCTAAGGAGTTCAAAACAGTGATTAGAACAGGAAAAATATGCATCAAGTAACTGCCTAAATAGCCATAGCGACCTTAATCAGAGTAAGGTGCCCCCATTTGAAATAAATTTAGCCTTCCCACCCGCCAATCTACTTCTAAAGCGATCAATAATGGAAGACCAAGCGACAACTCTAGTCATATTCTGACCAACTGGAACTCCCAAGTGAATAAACGTAAGAGTATCTGAACTACAACCCATGCACTGAGCCATAGAAGAAACCTGATCAATTTTGACTCCCACACCATATAACTTACTCTTGAGTAAGTTAATTTTTAGCCCCGAAGCCATAAAAAACATTTGAGAATACGAACCATATTACGAGCATTCTTCTGGTCCCACTCAGCTAACATAACAACATCATCAGCGTAAAGGAGATACGACATATCAATACCTCTAATGGAAACACCCCTATCCATATTAGCCAACTAAGACCTGATCAAAGAAACATGAAAACCCTTTGTAACCAACACAAAAAGAAAGGGAGATAAAGGATCTCCTTATCTTAAACCTCTAAACATATGGAATTCTCTAGAAGGAGAACCATTCATAAGAACCAACAATATAGATAAAGACAACATCTCCTTGATCCGACCACAACACAAAGGACCAAAACCCATAATTTGCATAATCTCCATAAGATACTCTTAAGAAATAAAATCATAAGCCTTCTCAAAATCCACTTTGAAAATCAAAAAAGGATTTTGTTTTGAAGCCTTACTCCAAGTAACAATTTCATTAAGAAGAAAAGAGCCATCCAAAATTTGTCTACCTTTAATAAAAGTAGATTTCTCCATGCTCACCACACTACTGATAACATCCGTTAATCTATTATCTAACAGTTTAACAAACATCTTATATTGGCAACTAATAAGGCTAATAGGTTTAAAATATTTCACATTCTTCGGGTCTCTAACCTTAGGGATCAAAGTAAAAAACGAAGAGTTACACCCCTTAGGAATCAAGGAGTGAGAATAAAAATGAGTCAAAAACTCAACCACATCATCCACCAAAATATCCAAGTAACGCTTAAAAATCCAAAAAGAAAAACCATCCGGTCTTGGAGCCTTGGAAGCACCATAATCCCAGACTGCCATTATTATTTCCTCATGAGTGAAAGGAGCTTGCAAAAAATGAATATGAGAATCAAAGAAAGTAGAAAAATGAGAAGGATCTGAATCGGTTGGGGTCGAATCTGTTTCGAACAAAGAGATTGATAATATTCTCTAAAATCCTCCTTCACAATGTTTGGCTCATCCAACCAACGGCCATCTCGTAAACCACCACGGATAGCCATTTAACGCCTCGTGCGTTTTAGAGTCCCATGAAAATACCCCGAACTTTAATCTCCTTCAATACTCCATTGAATCTTAGCTTTTTGAGCTAGATCCAAATGAGTAATATGATCCAAATCTATGAGATCCTTAAGAACTCTCTTGTAAGTCAGTTGTACCATCACCATCCATAAGCTGGTAATCGATAGAATCCAAAGTCTCCTGAATTTCCTTACGCTTATTACCCATGTGAACCTGACTAATAGCATTCCAAACCCATAGATTAGATTTCAGAAGCTGTAATTTCTTCTTAAATCTAACCTGATGATGAAAAGACACCATATTTTCATGATCTTAACACCAAAAGCGTCAAACTACGTCCTCAAACCCATCCATACTCAACCAAGAATGAAACAACCAAAAGGGAATTGGACCATAATCAACTATGTGCTCCAATAAAAGAATAGGCCTATGATTTGGAATAAAATTTTCCAAACCATACCGGAAATGTGGGGAAACGAATCCAAAAGACCATCCGACACAAGGAAACGATCAAGCTTACTAAATTTAGAACCCCACTTGTAATTCCAAGTAAAGCGAGGACCACCTAAAGGAATATTTGTCAAATCAGCTTGCTCAATAACATCATTGAATCGCCGAGCTGTCAAATGATTAAATTGAGACCCCATTCTCTCCGACTCATCCCATACAACATTAAAGTCACCCATCAAAACACACTCCCCACGAAAAGAAGCAAATTAAATGAGAGATATCGCTCTATAAAAGTATTTTACAATCCGCCCCTTATGGAGCACAAACTGTAATAAATAACACATCCAAACCCAAAGACATCCAAACAGCCTCAATAGCAACAAAATGATTTGAAGTGTGAATCTTTTTGAAGTTAATATGGTCCGAGTCCTAAATAACAAGAATACCCCCGATGCACTGCAGGATGGAGATAAGGCATGAGAAAACAAATTATTACCCCAAAAAGTCCTCGCCGTAAGTAAATCAATAACTTCCATATTTGTTTATTGAATAGCTAAAAAATTCACTTTATGTTTATGACATAAAGTTCTAATCCAACTCGCTTATCTGTATAACCCGCTCCTTGATTGTTGATAGACAAACAATTCATTTAAAATCCATTCTAACCTCACTCCCTTCCACTATTTCTTTAACACATTCAAAACATCCATCTAAACTATACCCCATAGCCTTTCCAATTGCAAGTATTTTTTGGATTTCATTCAAAAAAGAGCCATTGTTCAAAGATTTCTCCGAGTCACCATCATTAACATTAAAATTAGAAAAACCCGGTGAATGAGAGAGATTATCTTCTGAATCTACCACACCCAACACCCGCCCATAACCACCACTAAACCCACCGGAACAACTCTAATTTTTTTAGCTTCCACAGGAAAAATATTAAGTGGAAGAAAAGACCCCACATTAGGTTGGATCGAGCCTACTATGGTTTGAACATTAACAGCAACAACAGCCCAAGCTATTGGAATAGTAGCAGTGAAGAATGTTGTTTGTGTGAGCACAAAATTAACATCAACAAAATTCAGAGGGGCTGGTGTATGGGAGAAAGTATCCGGCTGATCAACGGGAGAGACAGAGGACCGAAACTTCCTTTTCTTTGGAGCAAAATAATTCCCAGAATGCCCATCCCCAAGATCATTATCAAAAGAATCAACTTCCAAAATGACATCATTACCTTTAGGCTTATCCTCTTTCATTATTTCCATAATATCATAGTTACCAATAGGATCATATGAACATTCATCTTAATCATAAAAATCATTAACAACACCTTGTTCTTGAAAATGACCATGGTTATCGACATTATTAACGCCTTGCTTTGGAGAATCACATGAGAAATAAGGAATCCAACCGGGTGCTTCTTTGATTCTAACCGAGAACACACGGTCATCGACACTAACTGATAAACATCCGAAATGATGCCTTGGAAATTAGTCAAGACAAAAATGCGATTTTTATACACATCTTCACCTAACTCATCATCAAGGTGTGCATTACTTCCCTATTTAGATAAAATCTTCCGAAATGCTTATATACTCCATGCACTCAAAGGAAATCCTTCAACATCAACCCAAACTAATCTTTTCAGAGGAACAAAATTTCTATCCCAAGGGAGTTTCTCAATGATCCAATGGTCCATGACATCACTAGACAAAAAAAAATTCTTACATGCTTCTTTACGCTTAAATTCAAACCTTGCCCAAAGTCCACTAACTATAACACCGTAAAATTTAAACAATTTTTTTAAAGAAAACATAAAACATCATTCACATTCATTTTTCAAAACATTTTATCAACTTCATCCCAATATAAAACCCCAAGATCAAACATATGAACTCCAGTGTGCGTGCATACGAGTCATGCCGGCGCCTTCCCGCGATTATCGCTGGTACCTGAAACACCACACATAACACTGTAAGCAAAATTGCTTAGTGAGTTTCCCAAAATACCACATAAACACATATCAGCCACTCAAGGTTGTAACTATGTTGACCATCTGGTCGAATATCTCCGTGGAACCCTCTTGGTCCCATAACTCTATGGACCCACTGGTCCTAACTCTGTAAACTCTGAATTATGCATATCACATATCACAATAAATCAAAAAACATAATAACATGCAAATACACTGGCATATAACTCTAAAATACAATGCCACATAATTTCGTTACCACACTAGGTAAAGTATAGTGAGAAGACTCACCTCAGATGTTTTGGTAAATCTCTGACTCGGTAGAAATACGATCTAGCCTCCGCCTAATCACATAAAGTAAATACTCTCATAAATATACTATACTCAACCGTATCATAGCACCCTCAGAAGGGTAAAAGACCATTTTACCCCTTTCTTGGCTTAAAGGCCACATTGTTGACCAAATCCTCAAAGTCAACAAAAGTCAACGGTCAAACTTTGACCCGACTCGTCGAGTGCACTTGGGCGACTCGGCGAGTCTACACATGTCCACTAACTATTTAGTCCCGCTTGGCACGTCGAGTTCCTCCCCTTGCTCGACGAGTCACACCCGGCATGAATCGCGGGTCCACCCCGACTCAACTCGTCGAGTCTCAAGAACAACTCGGCGAGTTCCGCCTTGAACTCCAGTCCCCTAATCCCCCTCTGACTCACTGATTTATTTCCCCAACTCGACAAATCTACTCACTGAGTGATTTACGGGAAACCCTAACCCTACTCGCTGAGTTGTTCTTCAGACTCGGCGAGTTCATGCCATGCACAAACTCCTTTGACCTCCTGAGGTCAGATCTGTTCCTCAAATCCATAAATCTGACCTTCCCAAGCATGATAATCATGTAAAGTTTAGACCTTGACACTCATATAACATCTAGATGGTCTCACTTGGTGATTTAGCCCCAAAAATAACATCCTAAGCTCATGGCTCCCAAAATAACTCATAAAGCTCCAAGGGTTAAGGTCTCTGGACCTCTTTGAGTCTAGATCCAAAGCATAAACTCGAGAAGGGACCAATTGCTCCACATATCCAACCTCTAAAGGGGTTAGAAAACCCTAACTCTAAGAATCAACACCAAATCTGAAGAAGGTCCGAATAAATACCTCAAGATGAAGTCTATGAACTCTGAAGTCACCAGAATCGCACCTCCTTCAGCCTCCTCTTGCCTTGGTCACCTCCTTCTTGCAATTACACCAACAAAATGATCAAGTATGGCCTCTCCTTCCTCACAAACGCTCTAGATCTCTTAGGGTTTCTCTCTGGGGTATGGTAGCCGCAAATGACGGCCCTAAGGGCCTTTAAATAGGTCCCAAACCCAGGAAATTAGGGTTTCATTAAACAGCGTGGACTCGCCAAGTCCACTCATGAACTCGCCGAGTCCAGCTGTGAACCCGGATAAGAATCCGCGACCATACTCAACGAGTTTAAACACCAACTCTTCGAGTCCCCTACCAACCTCCAAAAATAAAGGAATACAATAATATACCTGGGAATCCGGGTGTTACAATTCTCCCTGCCGCGATACCACCTCTCTCACATACATCTTTACCAACCTCTCCGTGGAAGAGCTCTCACTGGTAGCAACGAAATGAGTGCTCTTCGTCAACCTGTCCACAATCACCCAAATTGCATCGACACCTCTCGCAGTCCTTGGCAATTTGGTTATGAAATCCATGGTAATCTGTTCCCATTTCCACTCAGGAATCTCTAACGGCTGCAGCTTGCCATGTGGACGCTGGTGCTCGGCCTTAACCCTACGACATGTCAAGCATCTCTCTACAAACCATGCGACATCTCTCTTCATACAGGGCCACCAATACTCCCTCTTCAGATCCAAATACATCTTAGTGGCCCCGGGATGGATCGAGAACTTCGATCGATGAGCCTCTTCCATCAAAATGGTACACGTCCCGCCCACAAACGGTACACATATCCGACCCTGAAATGTCATAAGCCCCCGGCTATCGGTAACGAACTCCGATACCAGCCCGACAACTCGCTCTCTCTTCTGGCTTTCTGGCCTCACAACCACAGCCTGGGCCCCACGAATAGTTTCCAACACCGGAGACATCACTGTCAATCTCAAACTAACATCTCGCATTGGGGCGCCCTCTGCCCTACGGCTCAGTGCATCGGCTACAACATTAGCCTTGCCCAGGTGGTACAGGATCTCACAGTCGTAATCCTTCACCACAGCCAACCATCTCCTCTGGCGCATATTCAAGTTGGGCTGATCCATTAGATACTTCAGGCTCTTGTGGTCCGTGTATATGGTACACCGAACCCCATACAGATAGTGACGCTAGATCTTGAGGGCGAACACCACCGCCCCAACTCCAGATCGTGGGTGGGATACCTCATCTCATGAGGCTTCAGCTGCCTCGATGCGTATGCTATCACATGACCCCTCTGCATAAGCACCGCTCCCAGCCCAGATATCGACGCATCACTATACACTACGAAGTCCTCCATCCCCTCCGGAAGGGCTAACACCGGAGCTTCGCATAATCTCCGGCGAAGTGTCTCGAAGGAGGCCTGTTGCTCTGGACCCCATGAAAAAGCAACACCCTTCCGGGTCAACTTGGTGAGTGGCACGACGATCTTGGGGAAGTCCTTGATAAATCTCCGATAATAACCAGCCAACCCTAGGAAACTCCTGATCTCGGTAGGTAACCTCGGCACCTCCCAACTCATCACTGCCTCAATCTTGGCCGGGTCGACCAATATCCCTTTCTGGTTCACAAGGTGTCCTAGGAACTGGACCTCTCGCAACCAAAAATCACACTTGGAGAATTTGGCATAAAGCCTCTTCGATCTCCGATCTCCGAGGATCTCCCTCAAATGCTCCTCATGTTGCTCTCTGGATATCGAATACACCAATATGTCGTCGATGAACATGATCACCGAGCGATCCAACATCGGCCTACGCAGTCTGTTCATGAGATCCATGAACACTATCAGTGCATTGGTGAGTCCGAAAGGCATCACCACGAACTCGTAATGTCCATAACGAGTCCTGAATGCTGTCTTCTGGATGTCCTTGTCTTGCACCCTCACCTGGTGATATCCCGACCTCAAATCGATCTTGGAGAACCAAGATGCTCCCTGCAACTGATCGACCAGATCGTCGATCCTCGGCAACAGGTAACGGTTCTTGACCGTTAGCTTGTTCAACTCCCGGTAATCAATGCACATCCGGTGTGAACCATCCTTCCTCTTGACAAAAAGGATAGGCGCTCCCCAAGGTGAGCTGCTCGGCCGAATAAACCCTTTCCCCACCAGCTTCTGAAGCTGCAAGGATAACTCCTGCATCTCTGGAGGCGCAAGGCAATAAGGCGCCTTGGCGATAGGCGCAGCCCCCGGAACCAAATCGATACTGAACTCTACCTGCCTCTCGGGAGGCACACCTGGAAACTCTTCTGGAAATACATCCGGAAACTCGCACACTATCGGAACCTCATCAACTGACCTCAGTCTCTCTGAATCAACCCTCGCATCCATCAAATATGCTACAAATCCCCTACAGCCCTGCTGTAGACTCTGACTCGCTCTGGCGGCCGAACAAAATGCTGCCCCAGCACGTGTACCATCGCCGTACACCGTAAGAACTCCCCCATTGGGGTCTCGTATAGTCACCAGCTGTCTCTCGCAGTCGATGACCGCTCCAACTTTGCTCAACCAGTCCATGCCCACGATGACACAGACATCTCCCATTGCAATAGGAACCAAATCAATCGGAAACTCGACGCCGAAAATCACGAGTACACATCCTCGGATCACTTCGGCGTCATACACAGTCCTCTCGCCAGCTATGGAAACTCTCAGAGGTCGACTCAACGCCTCTCGGCTAATACTGATGTGCTGACTAAAAGCCAAAGATACAAAAGACCGACTCGTACCCGAGTCAAATAACACCAAGGCAGGTACAAAATTTACAAGAAAAGTACCTACGCATAACACAAAATAAACACAATGTCCCAACATTAAAATAAATACAAGAAAGGATACATACCAGCCACGACGTCGGGCGCAGCGCGGACCTCCTCCGCAGTCAACTGAAAGGCTCTCCCTCGTGCCTTTGGTACCTCGGCCTTCACTGGTCGGCTCTCAGTAGCTCTGATAGTAGCAGGGGCAGATCCCTGAGGTGCTCCCTGGGCTGTCCTTCGCAACTGTGGACACTCTGCCTTGCAGTGTCCGGTCTGGTTGTAGTGAAAACATACTGCAAACCCCTTGGGGCAATACTTGGCCATATGCCCCTCCTTGCCACATTTGTAGCAAGACCCCGCTCTGCACACCCCATCGTGGCTCTTGCCGCACTTGCCACAAGTGCGGCCCTTCTGACTCCCAGATCTCGAATCAGCAGGCTTGGCCCGCTTGGCTGCCGGCTGAGACTGCGCCGATCGCCAATCCCTCCCCTGAGACTCAGCCTCCTCCCTAGCCTAAGTCTCCAGCTCTATCTCCCTCTTCCGGGCATTTTCCTGAAGCTCAGCAAATGTACGATACGTTGAGTTCGCCACGAACTCCCGTATATCCCTCCTCAAAATACTCAGATATTGGATCATATGTGCCTGCTCGGAGGACACGTGCTCTGGGCAGAACATCGCCCTCTCATGGAACATCCGAGTAATCGCCGTAACAGACTCGGTACCCGACTTGAGAGTCAGAAACTCCTGTGACAATCGCTCCCTCTCCACCTGGGGAACTTACTCGTCTTGAAACATAGCAGTGAACCTCTCCCAGGTGACTACAGCAGGCGTATAGTGCGCCGTCACAAACTTCCACCAATCCTTCGCTCCCAAGCGAAGCTGGTTCAGCGCGAACCGGACTCTCAAATGCTCAGGAGATGAGCAAGTAAAGAAACACCCCTCAACGTCTGAAATCCACCTCATCGCTACAATCGGGTCCTGGGTCCCATCCAACTCTAGTGGTTTTGTGTTGCTGAACTCCCGGAACAGCAACGCATCACCACCCCTATCTAGCCGCAGCTACAGCTGCAGTGGCCGCAGCAACAGCAGCATCAGAAAGAGCAGCGTATCTCTCGTCAAATGTCTCTATCAGGGTGGTCTTGATAGACCCAAACATCTCTAGAATCTCAGCACGGATGACAGCAGCCACCTAATCATGAATCATCTGGCGGAGCTCCTCGTCACTCACACCCCCTCCATTGGTCTCTAGTCTGTGGCGCATTCCTACCATGATACCTCTCTGAAATACAACACAAGATATCAAGGACTCGCTCGAGCGTGCACACACTCGATACCCCCAATCCTACTTGGTTTCTGGTACCCTAAGGATTCTTACTTGGGTTGTGCATTGACCCGGTGCTTTCGGTAGTACGGGCTCAATACTACCGACCACGTCGACTCAGCACTCATTCCAAGTCCTCCTCCCAGAGTCCCAAATTTACAAGCACTCTACTCTCTTAAATCATGTGCTACTCACTAGCAGATATCTCATAAGCACCTTGCTGCTATCTAAACACTCTCAAACATTTCTAGCAGCAAAACCCCTAGACTAAGGCATCATATATCAGGCCACTTTAGTCCTAATAAGAATACCTAGTCTACTCTAGCATGCGTATCATAATTCATCATATAGCATAACATAACATATCTGATAGCACTTATTAAAAGGGTATTTTGGGAAATCACCGTTCGGGTCCTGGCTGATCGTACACACGGCTCCGCTATGTTTGTCTCAAAACTCTTTTTAAAAATTTTACTTATTATCAAAAATTTTGTCAAATCCTCAGTTTGAGTTTAGATACGCCCGAAGATGCATCTGAATCCCTCAAACCAAGGCTCTGATACCAACTTGTAACACCGTAAAATTTAAACAATTTTTCTTAAAGAAAACATAAAGCATCAGTCACATTCATTTTTCAAAACATTGTATCAACTTCATCCCAATACAAAACCCCAAGATCAAACATATGAACTCCAGTGTGCGTGTGTACGAGTCATGCCGGCGCCTTCCCGCGATCATCGATGGTACCTGAAACACCACACATAACACTGTAAGCATAATTGCTTAGTGAGTTCCCCAAAATACCACATAAACACATATCAGCCACTCAAGGCTGTAACTCTATTGACCCTCTGGTCGAATATCTTCGTGGGACCCTCTTGGTCCCATAACTCTGTGGACCCACTTGTTCTCTTCGTGGACCCTCTTGGTCACATCAACAAAATTCAGAGGGGCTGGTGTATGGGAGAAAGTATTCGGCTGATCAACGGGAGAGACAGAGGACCGAAACTTCCTTTTCTTTGGAGCAAAATAATTCCCAGAATGCCCATCCCCAAGATCATTATCAAAAGAATCAACTTCCAAAATGACATCATTACCTTTAGGCTTATCCTCTTTCATTATTTCCATAATATCATAGTTACCAGTAGGATCATATGAACATTCATCTAAATCATAAATATCATTAACAACACCTTCTTCTTGAAAATGACCATGGTTATCGACATTATTAACGCCTTGCTTTGGAGAATCACATAAGAAAGAAGGAATCCAACCGAGTGCTTCTTTGATTCTAACCGAGAACACACGGTCATCGACACTAACTGATATCACATTAGAAATGATGCCTTGGAAATTAGTCAAGACAAAAATGCGATTTCTATACACATCTTCACCTAACTCATCATCAAGGTGTGAAATACTTCCCTATTTAGATAAAATCTTCCGAAATGCTTATTTACTCCATGCACTCAAAGGAAATCCTTCAACATCAACCCATACCAATATTTTCGGAGGAACAAAATTTCTATCCCAAGGGAGTTTCTCAATGATCCAATGGTCCATGACATCACTAGACAAAAAAAATTCTTACATGCTTCTTTACGCTTAAATTCAAACCTTGCCCAAAGTCTACCAACTATAACACCGTAAAATTTAAACAATTTTTTTTAAAGAAAACATAAAGCATCATTCACATTCATTTTTCAAAACATTGTATCAACTTCATCCCAATACAAAACCCCAAGATCAAACATATGAACTCTAGTGTGCGTGTGTACGAGTCATGTCGGCGCCTTCCCGCGATCATCGCTGGTACCTGAAACACCACACATAACACTGTAAGCATAATTGCTTAGTGAGTTCCCCAAAATACCACATAAACACATATCAGCCACTCAAGGCTGTAACTCTGTTGACCCTCTGGTCGAATATCTTCGTGGGACCCTCTTGGTCCCATAACTCTGTGGACCCACTGGTCCTAACTCTGTAAACTCTGAATCATGCATATCACATATCACAATAAATCACTACACATAATAACATGCAAATACACTGGCATATAACTCTAAAATACTCTGCCACATAATTCCATTACCACACTAGGTAAAGTATAGTGAGAAGACTCACCTCAGATGTCTTGGTAAATCTCTGACTCGGTAGAAATATGATCTAGCCTTCGCCTAATCATAAAAAGTAAATACTCTCATAAATATACTATACTCAACCCTATCTTAGCACCCTCTGAAGGGTAAAAGACCATTTTACCCCTTTTTTGGCTTAAGGCCACATTGTTGACCAAACCCTAAAAGTCAACAAAAGTCAACGGTCAAACTTTGACCCGATTCGTCGAGTGCACTTGGGCGACTCGGCGAGTCTACACATGCCCACTAACTCTTTAGTCCCGGTTGGCACGTCGAGTTCCTCCCCTTGCTCGACGAGTCACACCTGGCATGAATCGCGGGGCCACCCCGACTCAACTCTCCGAGTCTCAAGAACAACTCGGCGAGTTCCGCCTTGAACTCCAGTCCCTTAATCCCCCTCTGACTCACTGAGTTATTTCCCCAACTCGACAAGTCTACTCACTGAGTGATTTACGGGAAACCCTAACCCTACTCGCCGAGTTGTTCTTCAGACTCGACGAGTTCATGCCATGCACAAACTCCTTTAACCTCCTGAGGTCAGATCTGTTCCTTAAATCCATAAATCTGACCTTCCCAAGCATGATAATCATGTAAAGTTTAGACCTTGACACTCATATAACATCTAGATGGTCTCACTTGGTGATTTAGCCCCAAAAATAACATCCTAAGCTCATGGCTCCCAAAATAACTCATAAAGCTCCAAGGGTTAAGGTCTCTGGACCTCTTTGAGTCTAGATCCAAAGCATAAACTCGAGAAGGGACCAATTGCTCCACATATCCAACCTCTAAAGGGGTTAGAAAACCCTAACTCTAAGAATCAACACCAAATCTGAAGAAGGTCCGAATAAATACCTCAAGATGAAGTCTATGAACTCTGAAGTCACCAGAATCGCACCTCCTTCAGCCTCCTCTTGCCTTGGTCACCTCCTTCTTGCAATTACACCAACAAAATGATCAAGAATGGCCTCTCCTTCCTCACAAATGCTATAGATCTCTTAGGGTTTCTCTCTGGGGTTTGGTAGCCGCAAATGACGGCCCTAAGGGCCTTTAAATAGGTCCCAAACCTAGGAAATTAGGGTTTCATTAAACAGCGTGGACTCGCCGAGTCCACTCATGAACTCGCCGAGTCCAGTTGTGAACGCGGATAAGAATCCGCGACCATACTCGGCGAGTTTAAGCACCAACTCGCCGAGTCCCCTCCCAACCTCCAAAAATAAAGGAATAAAATAATATACCTGGGAATCCGGGTGTTACACCAACATAACGAATATCAAAATCATCAAATCATTCATCAAAGCATAACATCCGTAGATTTGGCAATGTAAGGAAGTCCCTAGCTTTAACAAAACAAGCACGCTTTCGTTTTTCAACAGTGAAATCCCCGAATGAAATATGAATAATTTCATCAACCTTGTCATTAACTGGAGTAATAGTAGGAGTACCCCTGACAACACTTACATAGGAGTGTTTTAGGGTCACAATCTTTTCCATTTTGGAAGCCGTATGAAAAATAGTAGGGGAAGGTTTATCAGAATTTGAAACTCTTGGAGTGGAGAAAAACATTTTATAATAACCAAACCAAACGTCACACAAACTTATAATCATTCTATCAATGTCTGCAACACCAACAAATCTGATGAAACCAAAACGCTTTCCCAAACGTGACTTCATGTGAGAAATATATACAACTACCATTTTTCCAATACGATTACAAACACGCCATATATCTGACGCCAATACTGAGTCTGGGAAGTTTGTAACATAGAAAGATAAGACATCCTTACTAGAAAGTCGATTGCCATTCTGAGCTTGATGAAGTCTATGCCCTCTACATTATTAAAGCCATTCAAATGGTGTCATCAGGTTTCCAACGATGATCAAAACAATTAGAACCCATCAGAATAATCAACTGCCACTTCACTCACGAAACAACCTCCGAAAGAAGATTATAGTCTGCAAATTAGAGATTAGAAAAACAGTACGAGAGTGACTAATGGAGCTCCCAACACTGATTTTCCCTATCGACGTTTGATCCCGCGAGTGAGGGCCGCCTTGAATTCAAAAAAGTCTTCAGAAATCCTATATGTAATACCTTGTTGATGAAATATTATTATCCAAACCTATTTTGGCTGCATCATAACGGTTACTCGACAAACCTTGATTTATCGCCAAATCAACTAATTTTGCACTACAAAAAACAATATAGTGATTTTTTGATGAAAAAAATAAATAAAATGGCTATTTCGTTCTTTCATTTTTTGTGCTTTGCATTTGAAAAAAACAATACATTATTAAAATAAGAAATACAAAATGGTTTTAAAAAAGATATATATTTTCAATAAAGAATTATTTTATAGCTTATTACTATTGATTATTTTATTAGTTATCAGAACATATAAGTTATTTTTTTATTAACCACTCAATATATATATTATTTAGTGATCAATATACTTATATATTTTATATATTTACCCCCTTATATTTCATATTTTATTTTACCCTTTTAAATATTTTTTAATTACTTGGTAATTAATTATTTTTGTTAAATATTTAATGACATTTTATTTATGAAATATAAAAATATAATAATTATATAGCTCTTAATTTTTTTATGACTATGATATTGTAATTCTTCGTATTAATTTTTCCACACGATGTGTTTTAGTGTTTTTTTTAAACAATATATTGTAATTCTAAATTCTAATAATTTAAAATATGATTTTTGTTTAAAAATGACTAATTAAATAGGGGAGGTTTTATAAAATATTTAGATAGATATTGGTAAATTAGTTAATTTTTTATAAGAAAAAATTAACTGTTAGATGATTTATTTAAGAAGAGGTAAAGGTAATGAAATGATGAGATAACAAAAATTTTAAGTCATATGGTAGGTATACCATCAGAGATTCTCTTAAAGTTCAATTTGAAAATACTTGATTAGTCAGTTGTTATTTGTTAATACCATTCGTGGGTGATCATTATAATCGGTTCAAACTGGTCTTAAATTTTCGACTCAAACGGATTGAGTCATAATATTATTATATGTTCTTATATCTTATAATATAACAGTAAAAATACTTTGAATGCTAAATAAATGAAACTAGTGAAATATCAAAGCTCTAACCTTAACAAGAAAAAAAAAAGAGATACATTTTTGGGTGTTAATAGTTTTTATATATTTTAGATGATGTTAGCATATGATGATTGATGGAATGGGCTCTGTGTGTGCTATTGATAGTATTTTACATGCTTACAGGCCAATTTGATGGGCCAATTCAAAACCGTTTAAGTAGGCCATTCCGGGATTACCAGATCATCAGGACTCATCGAACTCAATAGTTTCTTTCTGAATTTAGCATGATATATTCAAAATGTCAAATATAAGTTATATAACAACGCTTCAAAACTATTGATCATTATACTTAAAAAGATAAGATGAAAATTCCTCATAAAAACTACTTGCTTTCTTTTTCTAATATCAATGAAATTGTTTTCCAAACTTTGTGGGTGTGTACATACACATTACATAAAAAACCTGGTAAATTCTAGGTGGTATATTAGCTTGTGTCTTGTATTTTGATTACAGAGACAAATTCTTTTATTTGTTTAGACAAAACACATAAAAGCACAACATAATTAACGCCACCTATAAGAAAAACAATGATTATAAAAAAATTATCAAAACTGAAAACCATAAACCAATGATCTATCGATTAATGCACCATCATTTTTTTTAAACGGCAAAATCTAACCTAATAAATGAAAATCAATTTTGCCAAATGTCATGTTCTCATTGAATTTGACACATGTCATTTTCTAAGAGTTTTTGAATTATTTTATTTCCACTTGTCATTTTCTTAAATTTTTCATTTTTCTTAAATTTAAAATCCACATTTTAATGAGATTTATATATGTAAAGTAGATGATTCTATTAAATTTCATAATAAATGCTCTACAACCTTTATTACTTACTTAATTTTTTTATATTCTTTGTATTTATGTAAAATTATTACTTTAAAAAATATGTAATGCTTATAGTTTTATATTAAAGATTTTTTATAAACCCGTGTAATACACGGGTCTCACACCTAGTAAAATATAAAACAAGAAGGGACATTGTCTTAGGAGGACCAAGACAGACAGACAAAATAATGAAAAAAAACGGAGATTACAACAAAGCAAAAAGACAAACAACACACCGGCAACAAGAGAGTTTACATGACACTAAAAAGGGTTGCAACACCAATTAGCCCAACTACACTTTCCAAAATTGCCCTTGTAATGCATCATCATAACTATTGAGTTTCGTTTATAGTCGGTTAAAAGGGGTTTGGTTATCAATTATTATCGGGTAAGTTAAGCATTATTATGAAAATTAAATAAATTTAATAATAATAGGAAATATATTGCTATATAAAGTATATCGTTATAAAAAATCAAGATTCTTGCAAGTATTGTTTTAGCTTCTTGCAACCATAAAGTTTATGTTTTGTAAAAGCAATTTACTCTCTGTTTTCAAGTTTTAAAATCATGAAGTACTATTAAAAAAACATAAAGTACATCACATTTTTATCCTTCTTGAGTTCATTGTTTCTTGCTTTTAAAGTACACTGCTATTTTTTTAAGAGTACATTGCTGTTTTGAAAATAAAAAATACATTTGTTGTTACAATTCACAACTTTTCTTGTTTTACACAGCAGATGTCACATTTGCTGTTAAAGAAGATAGAATTATGCTGATGAAATGATCAGTTGTAATTTAAACATAGACAATGTTAACTTACAAATCCATGTCTAAGCATTAGATGTAACTTTTGTTAGTATGATTATTTGTAACTTTTGTTAGTATGATTATTTGTAAATAGGTTTTGTATTTTTGTTGGGCTTATATATGTATTTGGTTTATTCGGCCCAAATTATCCATAATCATCTTGATTTATGAGATGGGTCAATTATGAACATGTCTACCGAAAAGTCGAAAACTCTATTGGAATTATGAACATGAAACTGTACATTCCACTCATCTTGGATCTAGACCTTCTTCGATCATCTCACCTAACCAAACAAAAAAGCTCAAGAAAACTCTGATAAAGCTTAATGGAATCGTATTGATTTCATTGTAAATATGTGGATCTACGAATACCATACTATCTTGTGGTCTTTTGTCCATGTGATTCTAAAGAAAAACATAAATGTCTATGAAGTGTACAAAAACATAGAAACCTTGTTTTGGGACAACAAATTCAAAACAATGCAACTTAACAACAAATATCGCGATATTATGATTGACTACTTAAATATCACCAAATACTGCACCAAAAATCAAAATTATTGTTCACCTCGTCAATAATATTGATGCTAAAATTGTGACATCTCTCATTTTTTTGGTTATTTTTAAAATCAGTTACAAATAAAATTTTAAAACAAATCTCTTTTAAATTCATAAATTATTACATTTCAAACTCACATGATGTGAACTCATGTATATGAACTCATAAGTAAAAGTTTATTCGGTAAGAGTCAAACGTTATTTAGGGTCTTTTGATAATTGTTAACTGGGTTACAGCTGACTAGATTAGAACTTCTAACTAAAAGTTAACTATGCAAAACGACTATAGTCCTCAAACAATATTTTTTATAATAAATTCTTTATAATTTTACCATTTAATTTATAACATTATATTTTTTTATAAAAACATTTAAAATGATCAAAATGATGTAAGGAATAAGGATCGTTTCAGCATGAATCTTGATTCATACAACACCATCTTTACTAATCAAATTCACCTAGAACTACCATTTCGATACATAAGAAAGAACACACACACACACACACACACACACACACATATATATATATATATATATATATATATATATATATATATATATATATATATATATATATATATATATATACTAGAAAAGTTGGAGGCTCATGCTAAGCACGACCTACAAAGGGTAATTTAGGTATTTTCTTACGTCTTGCTTTGTATGCGTGTATTTTCATTGTAAAAGCATGAATAAAAAAATAGTACATTCAGGGAATGGTAACACTCCTAATACTTTGCTACATCATTTTTTTTGTTCGACACGTCGTATTTTTGTCTTAGCACTTAAATCTTAACATTTCATAAGTCTACATCACTTTTTTGTCTGACACGTCATATTTTTGTCTTAGCACTTAAATCTTAACATTTCATAAGGAATACACTCCTAAGGTTTTTTTAATTAAAAATTGTGATATCAAGTGAAAACAAGGTTGATCTATTGAATGAGAATGCATCCAATCACAATCAAACAAACTTTCCTTTCTCCTCTCGCCAAGCCAGTAGCGACTTTCATCTAGCGAGCCCCCTAGCGAGTGCTAGGGGGCGTTGTTCCAACTCCTTTAACGAGCTTAGCAAACATTTTTTGCGAGTCCATTATGACTATCCTTATAATTAACAATTAAGTGAAAGTTGGATTTCTTCTTCTTATTATTTTTTGATCATTCATAGGTAAGAACATAGTGGCATTGATAACATGCTTGCTTAAGTTGTTAAGTGATTTGTAATTTATATATGACATGCTTTTTTATATTTTAGTATTTGACAAGCTGGTACCCTCTCAAAATGATGGTCTGGTAATACTGGTTAAAAAATCATGCAGTATTCAAAGCCACACAAGAAATATATCATAAACTAATTCATTAACATAATATACACTCAATGAGTTATATTGTCGGTTCCTTGCTGATTCTCTATCAAGGTAATACAGAGAATGATTGAAATTGCTTAATGTGTCAACACCCACCGGAATAATTTGGAGTCTGCAAGCGATGATGACATTTCATTGAACAGTGAATGATCACCAACATGTAAAAGTGCCTTGGAAACTAAAATAACAGAATCTTATTACATGATAAACAAAGAGAATATTATTAGATGAAGAAATCAGTGAGCTTGCTAATACTTTGCAATCACACATAATGAATTGAATGTAATCTACATATTTTTGGGTATAAATTTATAGCATTGTACTTTCATTTCTTTACTAAAATAGCAACACACACAGAATTTAGTCTGCCAACTTATCACATAATTCCTTCATTTTTTAAATTACCCAAATTACCCTGTACAGGTATCATTTACAAATCTGCAACATTATCCCAAAAATAATAAATTTGAACACCAATAATTAAGAATTAATCAAAGTAGAAAGACATCATTCTGAAAACATCTAAAAGCTAACCAAGTATGTACACTAATGTAGAAAATCTGGAAGACTGGAAAGAGCAATCAATCCTCAATCCACACATATGAATTGGCGAAATCTTTGGCTGCAAAATTAGGGTTTTTTGTGGATGAAAAGACAAAAAAAAAGGAACGTAAATAGGATAAGTTCAAGGTTGAAACCTTTAATTGGGGCTTAAAGAATCAAGAACCCATGACAGCACAATTTTAAACAAACACACCAGCATATTCTTCAAAAGCGATACTCAAGGGTAATTTGTGTCATCAGTTGCATTAATGATACGAATTAGATAGTTAAATACTTAAAGGAGTAAAGGGGTAATTCCTAAGAGAGTTTGTTAGAGGTTTGCTAACAAAATAGAGGGCAGGATTGCATCGTTAGACATGCAAAAATATCTTTAGATATGTGTTAGTCTCTAGAGTGAGATTGGCTCATTGGCTACGCCTTTGAGAGAGGGATTCATCCATGGGCAATCATCTTATAGAAGATTGTATTTCCTATTTTTTTTATTCAACCTTCAATATCAATTCTAGTTTTCAATATTCAATCATCCATTGATTAGCTTGTTCTGTTTCAACTTCATCAATTAACATATCCTACATTCCAACAAGTTGTGGGGTACATCATATCTTGACAAAAAAACATGGAGTGGAAGACGGAACTGATACCATGCTAAGGGTAAGAAATAAGCTACAATTAGTCCTTTCAACTCAATTGGAAAAAACGCCTATATTTTTCTCTTGTCTAACCAGCCTTCATCTTTGGCTTGCAATCTTTAAGAAAGTATTTTAAAAAAAACTAAATAATTTAATAAAACCACTACCAAACAATGGAACAATGGAGAGAAATTATACAAGAAACGTAACTTAGTTCCAAATAAAAGGCCAAAGCTCAAACACTCATGCATGATTGATTATTTAGTTACTAGAGCGAGGAAGTAAAAGTTGTAGAGATGAAAAAATCTTAGTCAAAATTTAAGTATAACCAACCACAACTTTTTTTAAGGTACAAGAATTATCAAAAATCACTTCTAAAAAAGGTAAGATATGTAATTTTGATCACATTCGTCTCTTCATATAGATTTGGACACGCTTTGATTTGTACGCTTTATTAAATTTTAAAATTTATAAATTTACAAGCATCCTTTTAGTTACATAAGTATATATTTTGAAATTACCAATTTAGCCATCATTATCATTACATACAGTAGTTAGTTTTTTAATTTGGGGTCCACGTGATTCATTTATCTTGTCTCAACTGAAGAGCATTTTGAACAATTCAAAGTCAAGATTTCTCAGCATATATCAAGTCCAACATTTTATTCTTAGCTCTATGTTATATTTGGTTATATTAAGACATATAAAACATTGATATTCTTAAGTTACTATTTTTAAGCCACAATCATTCATATTAAATAAAAATAACCAAAGGATAAGACTCCTAAATCCTAAAAATATCTAGCCCTGCCACATGACATACCACTAATAAAGACTCGTTCAAGAAAATTGCATCAATTAACATAGTATAATACACAAATAAGGAAACTACATTGCATTTCTCCATTTAATCCCCAACAAGATGCAACTAAGAGTAACGTTTACAGAAGTTTTGTCATGCAGGAGCAACGAATTCAAAATTTCTAAACAGGTTATGTGCTAAAATGATAAATCTTTTCTAATGGATGCACCATAATAAATAAACAAACAAGACACTACAATTTTATTGCATCGTGTACTAAAAAATGGAAAAAGATCAAAAGGCCTGGTTTTTATGTATTTCAATTAGAAAATTCTCCATGAAGCAATACATTAAACACATAGAAGGCATTAGTATCAAGGTTTAAGATACTATTGCCATAAATTATTTCATATTTACGTAAAAACCATTTGAAATCTAAATTTGTAAGGAAAGAAATTCATATCAATAACTAGGAGGAAGCATGTGCAGATCACGATGATAGTTATAAAAAGGAAATAGCAACATATGTTCAATTATGTGATATTTGTTCTCAGGGGTTGCTTATGATTTCATTCTCGATTTATATATCTTCAACACCATCCATGTGATATCAAAACAAGTAATCATATAGTAAGTTACCTTTTACATAAAAACGTCAGAATCTCCTTGCAAATGAGAAGTAGTGTTATTGGATGTGTAAGAGAAAAACGGATGTGGTTCTATAATCATCGTATCCAACTTATGAAAAAAACAGAGACCGTGAGAAGCATAGAAGGAGAAAGATAGGGTTCGAATATAGTAAACGAAAACACAAAAAATTAATGAAATTGAGAGGGATGAATATGCCGATGTAAACGCTCTTACCCATCCTCATGAACTGACTTTTGGAATGATGGTGGATGAAGGCGTGATGAAACAAAAATGAAGCAGATTACATAGGACGCTGATCCATCGATACGACAGAGTGAACCATCCATACGACACATGGGAACCGAGTCACCAACTTCGATGTACATATGGCGTCGTTCGGAAGATAGGTTACGTGGCATAAAAAGAATGAAAGAATCATGTACACTTACTCTAGACGGCACCAATAACCCTAAAACCTCCATTTTATCGCCATCAGATTAAATGTCACCATCCATCAATCGTATAAAATCTATAAAAAAAACGAGACAGAGAACGATAGAATCGTTTTTTTCTATCCAATAGTGAAAGTCAATGATTAGAAATTTGGTCATTTTCTAGAGAGAAATGCCGAAAGGAAGAATTGAGAATTTAATAAAGTGTAACCTGTTTTGAAGAATTCCGGGAAGAGGAAGAGACATTCCTTGCCGTCATTAAACGGCGAAGTTATTGTTTGCCGCCAAATTAGGGTTTTTCTATGGAAGATATTTCCGGGTTCTTGTGAAGGAATACGTTCTTTTAGAGGGGATGGAGAAATCCATACAACATTTTGTTGAAGGAGGCGGTGTGAATCGACTTTATGACCATCACCCTGTTTAAAAGTAGGTTATGTGGCACGAAAAGAAGCCTATAATTTTGATTTTGTAGGAGAATAAAAGGGAGTATATATATATATATATATATATATATATATATATATATATATATATACACACACACACACACACATAACATTACGATTTCTATCAAACATAATCAGAGAAATTACAATTCCCTAATTCTCATCAAACAAACAAAAAGAATCATACTTCAACCTCAAATGGGTCTTAACTCGCATTAATAATAGTACAATCACTAAAAACAACAAACAAAATAGCCAGAATACACAAACGGACAAATAAAACTATAAAAGAAGCTCGATAATTCACATCATTTGTGTACAAAAAAACTACAAAAGATATAACTTTGTGACTTAACATATTAAGACTCGAATTAAGTTTGAGACTTAGTAGATTAAGACCCGAATTAAGTCAGTGAGAAGTGACTTAACAAATGTATATATGTTCTCACCTTCACATGGATATAAATAACATAAAAAATGAGTAAGAAATGGAGAAGATATGATGATTAGAATTTGGGATAAAATGTACCATAGCTAGAATGGAATAAACTAAGGGAACTGTTGTCAAGTAGTCTGTGGCACGGAGAATGATTTGTGTAATAAAGAATAGTAGCGTACTTTGCTCCTTGTCAGGTACATATGGATACCACGACGCGACAGCCAAAGTTGGTTGTTAGTGGAGAAGAGCATCACGACGTGGCAAGTAGAATGTCATGAAGTGTACAGAGTTTAAGTGGCCATTGACTGAGGTCAAAGTAGATGTCGCGACATGGAGAATAAGCATCCGCAGTGCGGAAACGCATCAGAACATAAGGTTATTACGCCTTCATCTTCTTCATTTTGCAGCCCAAACTTTCAAGAGAGGATGAGAAGATGTTGTAGTAGATTACAACATGTTAGAAACAAAGTGAAGTATGTAGATGTAATACTTCACAAAGTTTTAGAAAAAGAGTTAGAAAGTGGTAATGTAACCACTTGTAAAGATGATAAAGGCACAGTAAGAGTGCATGAGAAATGGTAACTTACCTAAGAGAAGATGGCTAAGAAGTGTATTAGTACACTTATGAGAAAAAGAATGAAAGATGGTAAGCTCTGCACGTGGTTGTGAAAAAAGTGGGATAAAAAGATAAGATGATGAAAAGTATGCAATGTAGTTGCATAAGAGTAGATAGAGTAGTATACGTCCCTTAACAACCATTGTGAATAGAAACATAGTGAAAGATTGGCAATTGCATTGAAAATGAAAATAATAAGAAAGTAGATTGCTATTTTAGGTTTATAGGTTAAAGAAGGAAATAAAATTAGAAATGGGTCATTGAGTAAGAAAATGAACAAAAGAGCAAGAAAAGATTCTGAGGACAGAATCTGTAGTGTCTGCAAGAAAAGGGTTGATGATTAAGGTATAAAAGGATAATTTTTCGTCACGACGATAAGCAGAAATTATGGGTAGAATATTATTTAGGAAAAATAATCTAAATAAAAGTTGTAGTATTCGTAAAAGAGAACACATGATGTAACATCCCGAAAATAAGTACCAAAAATTTCATTTTTAAAATTAATAAAACGGTAATCCAAAACATTTTCATGCAACCAAGATGAATCGAAGGGTATCACTACAGCATAAAATATCAAAGTAAATCACAGAATGCGAAATGAGGTGGTGTGTGATCTACAATCATCTCAGGCTCTTCCCTTTTAAACCAGAAGTACTTGAAATATAAACTAGAAACCGTAAGCACAAAGTTTTGTCAGTTCCCTAAAATACCACATACCATACATAATAAAGACATATTGGGCCCCCATCCTTCATCATCCACGCCCAACATCAAGTCCCACCCGGCCTCGGGCCCCACTCGGTATCGAGCCTCGCTCGGTTTACAGATTTGTCAATCAGCAGGCCCCGCCCGATACACATATAAATATATAAACATATAATCCTACTAACACATGCGATAATCACAAAGATAATATCATATAATATAGTAATCGGTCCTCACCCGACATCAAGCGCTGCTCAGTATACATACCAACGCATACTCATGCAAGAGTCACACAGATATCTAGCATCCTAACATAATAGACCATGGGTTGACATTGGTGCCTTCGACCCACTAAACACAATGAGGAAACTCACCTCAAGCTGCCGAGTCTCACAGATAAATCTATGGCTACTGGTCCGAAGATCCCCGCGCTATCATCATAAAATAACATATAATTAATAATTGGATCCCGACTCATAACTAAGAGTCTAAACTAGAATAAAAGACCATTTTTCCCTTTACCTAACTTGTCCCAATGCTAAGGCCTAATCCAACTACTCAAAAAGGCACAATTCCAAAAATGATCACCTAAGCCTAAGTATGGCCCAATCTTCCAAATTGGGCCCAAATCCCTTCATGGCCTTCAACCAAAAGAACCCAACATAATGACATCAGCCCAAAAATAGAAATTTGATGGCGTAACAAGACCTTAAACTCCTAATGTCTAAACATGGGCCTAAACCGAGAAGCCCGAAATCCGAAGCCCACCTACTGAGTAAGCAGGGCGTACTCAGCTCGAACGCTTATCGTACACCCTTTCGGGCTAGTACACGCAGCGTACCAGCTTGGTACGCCCAACGTACTCCTTAGTTTACCACCCCACTTCATTAAGCACGTAATCCATTGATACTTCAAACCAAACTATAAGATCTGATTCTATAAGACTACTAATCATGTAAAGTTGGCGACTTTACACACATGCATGGCTTAATGGGGCTCAAGAGCTTAAAAAGAGCTCAACAATGGTTTTAACACATACATGATCCAAGATACATCATAAAGCTTGCAAGTTTATGAATAAGGGGACCAAAAAAGCCTAGATCTAACACCAAAACTTCTTGAGTGAGTCAAGAAGCTCATCAATCACTCCAAGGACTCAAAAAGCATAAAATAACAACATAACTAGATCTAGCATCATGGATCAGCAAGATGTAAGCTTTTTACCTTAAAAAGCTTGCAAATGATGAGCTATCGCCGGATCTTCAAGCTCAAGACAAAACTCCAAAAGGCCCTCTTCTTCTTCTTCTCCTTCACAAACCACCAACAAGCACTATTTAAGGCTCAACACACACAAAAACACACTAGGGTTTTGTTTTCTAGACAAAGGAAGGTGGAGGCTGGCTAAACATGATCAAATAAGGCTATTATAAGGTTTAAATATGGTGTAAACCCTAGAAATTAGGGTTTCATTAAAGCCCACGTACACCATGGGTACTTCATGTTCGCCCAACATACGTGGATGGAATCCACGATCAACTTCGGGCTAGTACGCTAAGCGTACCACCTAGTACGCCCTGCGAACTAGATTAAGGACTAAATTGAATTTTTTTTATCAATAAGGGTTAAATGCAAACTTACCAATTTCAAGTGTTTCAATTCTCCCCCACTTGAATCTAACTTCGTCCTTGAAGTCCGCGACTCCAAATAACTTTGGGTAGTGCTCCCTCATTTCATCCTCCGGCTCCCACGTCCATTCAGAACTCTTGCGGTGTTGCCACTGGACTTTCACCAACTCAACAACCTTGTTCCTTAAGGTTTTCTTCTTCCAGTCAAGAATCGTCACCGGCTTGCCATATAATTCAGGTGGTCATCCACCTGAATATCCTCCAATAGCCATCCACCTGAATATCCTCCAATGGAGCCACTATGAAATCATCCACTAAACACTTCCGATCTAAGAGACATGAACGTGTTATGGATCTGACTGAGCTCATCTAGAAGATCCAAGCGATATGCTACCTGGGCCACCCGGGCCAAAAGCTTGAAAGGACTTATGTACCTGGGGCCCAACTTGCCCCTCTTCCTAAATCGGATGACACCTTTTCAAGGTGATACCTTCAGGAGAACCATATCCCCCACCTGGAACTCTAAATCTAATCGACATCTATCGGCATAGCTCTTCTTCTGACTCTAAATTGTCTGGAGTCTACTCTGAACCTATTGAATCAACTTAGTGGTCTTGAGTACCACTTCGGTACTCCCCATAACCTGCTGACCGATCTCACCACAACAAATCGGCGCCTGCATTTCCTCCCATAAAGCATCTTAAAAGGAGGTCGATCGATGTTGGTGTGATAGATGTTGTTATAAGAAAATTCCACTAATGAAAGATACGTATTCCAACTCCCATCAAAATCCAAAACACACGCCCGAAGCATATCCTCTAAAGTCTGAATAGTCCGCTTGCTCTGACCATTGGTATGCGGATGGAATGTTGTGCTAAAATGGAGACGAATACCCAAATCATCATGGAACCTCTTCCAAAACCTGTTAGTAAACCATACATCTCCGTTTAAAACTACCAAAACCGGCACCCCATGTCGTGCTACATCCTCCCTGATATATACCTCAACCAATTTATCCATAGAAATACTCTCCTAAATCGGGATGAAATGCGCGCTCTTGGCCAACCGATCCACGATGAACCATATCGAATCCACTATGCGCACAGTCCAAAGAAACTTAGTGATGAAATCCATGGTAATATCCTCTTATTTCCATACAGGAATCTCCAACGGCTACATCTTGCTATGAGGTCGCTAATACTCGGCCTTGAGTTTCCTGCAAGTCAAGCACCTCTCCACATACCAAGCCATATCATGATTCATGCAGGGCCACCAATAATCAGGACGAACATCTATATACATCTTTGTCGCCCCCATATGAATGGAGAACCTAGACTTGTGCACCTCCTCCATCAGAAGTTGACACACACCGCCCCAATACGGAACCTATACCCTCCAATGAAGAGTTAACAACCTACGGCTGTCATAATCAAGGAAGCCACCTGGCCCACAATACGCTCACTCTTCCGATGCTCTTCCTTCATAGCCTCGATATGAGCCTCACAAATCCACTCTAATAACGGAGTAATCACAGTCATCCTTAAATATATACCCCTGATCGGAGTCGCGACCGCCTTGCGACTGAGAGTATCGGCCACCACATTGGCCTTCCCCGATTGGTAAAGGATCTCACAATCATAATCATTCGCCACATCCAACTATCGGTGCTGCCTCATATTCAGATTTGGCTTATCCAGATACCTCAGGCTCTTGCGATCCGTGTAAATCGTATAGGAGAACCAATAGAGGTAATGTCGCCAAATCTTGAGGGCGAAAACTACAGCCCCCAGCTCCAAATCATGTGTCGGATAGTTCGCCTCATGAGGCTTCAGTTGCCTCGAAGTGTAAGCGATCATGCGAACCCTCTACATCAAAACTACCCCCAAACCCGTGATTAACGCATCACAATAAACCACAAAAACCTTAACACCCTATGGCAGGGTCAAAATAGGCACCTCGCATAATCTCTGCTTCAAGGTTTCAAAATTTTCCCGCTGCTCAGGCCCCTAATTAAATGTGAACGTCTTATTTGTCAACCGAGTCAAGGGAACAACTATCTTGGAGAAATTCTGGATGAATCTCCAATAGTAACCTGCTAAACTAAAGAAACTCAGAATCTTAGATGGAGACCTCGGAATCTCCCACCGCATCACGATCTCAACCTTGGCCGGATCGACTAGAATACCATTCCGATTGACAAGGTTCCCCAGAAACTGCACCTCGTGCAACCGGAACTCACACTTGGAGAACTTTGGAAAAAGTCTATCCTTCCTTAAATTCTCCATCACCTACCTCAAGTACTCCTCGTGCTACTTGTGGGTCTTGGAATAGACCAAGATATCATCAATGAATAAAATCATAGACCGATCCAGCATCGGCCTGCATATGCAGTTCATGCGATCCATGAATGCGGCTGGAGCATTGGTGATCACAAAAAGCATCACCACGAAATCGTAATGACCATAACGAGTTTGGAAGGCCGTCTTCTGCACATCCTCATCTCTAACCCTCATCTAATTATAACCCGAATGCAAATTAATCTTGGAAAACCAAGATGCACCCAAACATTGGTCGAACAGATCATCAATCCTCGGGAGTTAATAACGGTTCTTCACCACTACCTTATTCAGCTCCCGGTAGTCAACGCATAGACGATGAGACCCATCCTTCTTCTCCACAAAAAATATTGGTGCTCCCCATGGCGAGCTACTCATCCTAATGAATCCCTTGTCTGATAGCTCCTACAGTTGTGTAGACAACTCCTGCATCTCAGGAGGAGCCAACCAATACTGTGCTTTGGCTATCGGAGCCGCACCTAGAACCAGATCAATCCTGAAGTCAACCTGCCTCTCTGGAGGCATCCCAGGAAAATACTTTGAAAACACATTCGGATTCCCGCACAATTGGCACATCATCCACAGTCGCCTTACCCTTATCTTTGGTATCCATAGCAAAGGCAACAAATCCAAAACAGCCCTATTGAAATAGCATGCCCTCGCTGTTGAACACATGATCGGGCCACGTTGAGCTCTCTTTCTTTAAACCACTTGTTGGATTAATGTCTAAGTCCATAACTGTAATTGGTAAGACTTGACCCGACCCGACATGGTCCATTTGGGTTGCATGGCATCGGGACAATTGGATTGACAAGATGAGGAAAAAGGATACTAGTGATTTATATTAATATATTATAAGTTCTAATATATTAATATATAAACATATTATTTAATTAGTATTGATCAAGAATTAATTTATAATTAATTAAGTGATCAAAAGGAACTAATTAAGTATGGACTCTTAGATATATATGTGTGGTGGGCCAAGTTCATTTAGGTTGGGCTAAGCTTCATGGATAGTCCATGGAGTGTTTAACCCATGGATCATATGAAATGAAAGGTCATGGGTTTAAACCTAATCTCCACACTATATAAAGATGTCCTTGGTTGGTGAAATTGGCACTAGTGTGTGTATACAAAAGGGCAATGCCGATTTCCCTAGAGAGAACCAAAGTATCCTTATTCTCAAAGGTTATTCCAAGTGTTCATGGTGTTGTGTGAACCATTTGAGGTGTCACACTTGGGGCACTAGGCACTCAAGCTTCATGAAGACAAGTTACATCAAAAAAAAGGTATGTATTCTATCTATTTTATTACCCGAGTATATGATATTTGTATGCTAGTATAGGGTAATATCTTGGAAACATCATATTTGCATGTATAATAGAGAAAACATAGATCCAAGGTATTTAGGGTTGTATGTGCACCATAGGATATTGTAGTATACTAAAACCCAACAGTGGTATCAGAGCCATGGGTTGTTTTCTGTTATATTGATGCAAATGTTTTATTTTCAAAGTTGGAAAAAAAACATGACGTTTGTCAAATTTTAAGATAATTACTTGTTTTTGTGAAAAACTAATTATTTGTAAAATTTGAATCATTTGCTATATGAGTTAAATTAGGTCAAATTTCATAAAAGATAAAATGATATGATTATTTTATTAGTTTTAAAAGTTTGATCTAAAGAGTTTTTTTGAAACCTCCATAAGTTATGGATATGAAAAGGTTTAAAAAAAAATTGATTCAAAGTTTTTTATGGAGTTACAAAAATTGTTGTTAATGTTTTAAAGAATTCCATAACTTGTTCTTAAGTTAGGGAACATGAAAAGTTTCATCATTAAACAAACACATTAAACTCCATAAGTTATGGAATCCAAAAGTTTTTTTTTGAATTATCTTGATCTTATGAGTTGATTTAGATTAATAGAAAATTATGTGATAATATGTTTTGAATCCATTTTATTCTAAGAGTTGATTCTAAAATGTGTTTTTGTAACTTGTCCTCATGTTATATGAAAAGTCACATTTAAATTTCTTAAAATTCATAAAAGTTGTCATAGGTTACAAAATGAAGAGTCTTGTCCTCATTAAATGGTTTTATGACTCCATAACTTTTCCTCAAGTTATGGAGGTTCAAGAGTCTCTTCATTAAATAATAATAAAAAATGTGTAACCTTAATTAAATCCATAAGTTATGAATAAGGAAGAGTCACATTCTTTAATGGTTTAAAGTCTTCCATAGCTTGTCCTCAAGTTATGGAACATGAAGAGTTTTTTAGTTAAAACTACTTTAAACACCTAAGTTATGGAATTAAATAGTTTTGAATAGTTTCAAAACTTGCCCTCAAATTTTGGAATTTGTAAAGTTTTCCCATGAATACTTTAATTCCAAGTTAAGCCCTTAGAATTTTAAAAGTTAAAATTCAACCCTTATACTTTATAATATTATAAGTTTATATATATATATATATATATATATATATATATATATATATATATATATATATATATATATGTATAACAGTAAAGTCAATCTTACCGTTAGTAGGCCTCATTCACGAAGCTGGTCTATAAGGGGGTATAAGGTTACTGCCTATAAAATGGCAGTTTAATGGGTGTCCACTCTCACCCACCGCTTCCTTGACCGGTGGAGGGTTGTTATCCGAACGGGTAGGACAAGGACTAGAATTCTCCCTTCATTAAAGGATTAATGATAAATACTAAGTAACTAAATTCTTAATAATACCCAATCTTAGTTACTTAGTAAAATGTGAATAAGGTGCTAATCCATGAAATTACACTTTGCACTTTGTTTAAGTCGTTAGTGGAGTGTGTGTGGTTAACCGGCACACTAACCTGGACTTAACAAAGAAGGCAAAGGGTAACTTAATATTTATCATAGTATCAGTGGAGCGTGTGTGGTTAACCGACACATCGATTAAGGGGTAAATATTAAGAGTACCAAGTATATTTGCATGGTTACTTCACACCTTGTTTTGTGATCCTCGGCATCCCAGTCACAAAACCTGAAGGGCACACTCGAGATTGAAACATGCCATTGAACAGTTCAATGAATCTCAAAAGAATCTAGGAGTTTCAAAACCAATTAAAACCTAATAATACATTTCTTTTATCTTGGTGGAAATTGGTGAATCGTCATTCACCTACCTTCAAATATTTTATAGCTTGGATTACGGCATCCCTCTTCCAAGTTATAAAATAGTTTGTAGGGTCCTAGCCTTAATATCTCATATTGGGTGTTATATTAAGGACTTTTAATCAACTATCTTGAATATCTCCCAAAATATGTCTAGTTCAAACATCTATGATCCTCCCAAATCTCTTGGAACTTCACTTCCTCCACCACCTCCAATTATTCTCCCTATCCCACAAGTTCAAGGTCACTCAAGACCTATTGGCAAGGCAAGCTCTAGGTGTGATCACATCTTGGAGATAAAGTCACATACTGACAAGCCGGAAGAGTTAGGTGTCAAAGACTTGAGAAAGTTGGTGGTTCAATCACTTTCTAAGTCACATAGTGAGTTCCTTTTGGGACTCCTATGAAACAGACTATGACAAAACCCTTAATGATCTTATCTATTTGCTAAGATCAACTTCCTAAAACTTTATGGACATTGACAATGAAGACACTGGAAATCCAAAAAAAGCATTCTCTTCCCAATGGAAAGGGATCGGCCATAGTAAACTCGCTTGACCAAATGGTAAAGAGAAAAGCTAAGTCTGTGATAGTACCGGTACCATTACCAAAGGGTCCATATGTTTATATTGCCAAAGGAAGGGGCATTAGTTGCGAAGCTGCCAATTTTACCTAAGGATGTTAAAGTCAATAAGTTTGACCCTACTTCAGGTAAAATCCACTATCTAACTCTGCTAAGTTTCTATACTAAGATTCTTGATACATGATGTGACTGGGTCACATATTGATGATTGTAAGAATCAAAGAAAATTGAAGAAACTTAAAGAAAGAATATGCTGAATCTGATCGCGTAGATGGATTTCTATCGCATAGTTTGAAGATTGGATTCTTGAGCTACTTCTTAGGAGTTATGATATATTTCTTAGGAATAGATAACAACAAAGTTTTCATGTTCTTTTGCATTGTAAGGATAGTTTTTCCGCAAAGTTTTTAAAATAAAAGGAAAAAATGATGATTTTATTTATTTTAAAATATCCTTACAATAGCATGATGAATGAGAATTTTTCATCTTTGGAAACTTAAGACTAGTTCCTTGTTCACATGTATATGTGAGTCAAGTGAAGGACTAAGGGATCGAGGACACATTCTTGTGCACTGGCCAAAGTCCACCACAAAAGATCGATAAGGTTATTCGTCATAATTTACTAAAGCTCAATAAATATGGTTATACTTACAAGCCTAAGTGTAATTTTGAGACATTGGAAAAGGTTCCAATGTATGGCAGAGCGAATAAGAAGAATCAAATTAGGCAGAAGGATAAAAGTTTCTCAAATCTGAAAAGATGGGAGAGTACTTTAGTATCATGTCATATGATCATCTTAAGGATTAAGAGACCTTATAAGAATTCATCCTCTAACTGCATTCTGATAGCTAAGAAGAGGAGCTATGAATTGTTGAAGTGGTTAAATCAAGAAGATGAGTCATATTTCATTCCAAAACAATTCTTAGAGTCATACTCTGAGATTGTAAATTGAGTGACATGTCTTAAAGAAGGTTTAAAACACTTGTCAAATGTAAGAATAAAAGTTTTCTACTCTTGTACATTTTAAATTGGTAAGTTGTGATGTTTTGGAAAAAACAAAGACCAACTAAGGCCAATTGTGTGAAGTGTTTGTCTTGAATAGAATCCGCACTATCTCTTGAATATCTGACAAGAAAGTCTTATATGTCAAGACGATAGTGGGAGTCTTAAAGGTCTTGAAAGGCTCAAGAACTAATCAAGAATAAAACCTAAAGTTCTTCACTAGCACACGACTTGAGGTTTATAACCTACCGTGTTGACATATTCTGTGCCCATTCCAATTAAAGTTGACTTTACATATGAGTTCTTAGAGTTCTCAATTGGTTGCACAATAACTTGGAAGCAATGGAAGGCCTGTGAGCTGCCAGATGGCAAGACATTAAGATTGAGTTCAGTCCATATGAGTTTGGATTTGTCATTATCCTTGTCTTGTGACTATGGTTTTGACAATTCACATGGATAAGAACACATACACCATTAAATCTAAGTGTCATAAGGTTTCTCTCCGATTCATGAAAATGATGGTGAGGAAACACTTTCACTAAGTAGATTTTAACTAGATAGCAATTGTGATATTTACATTCTCAAAGTCGTTAGTGGAGCGTGTATGGTTAACCAGCACTAACCTGGACTTGTGAGAAGTGGCAAAGGTCTAAACAATTGAGACTATGATTACGACATTCCTTTTCATAGTTCTTAAATTGTTTAGACACACCTGTGAGATATCTAATGAAAGGTGTATGATTTTGATAAAGTCTTATCAAAGCAATCTAGTTTCAGAAATCTAAACTTTGATAAGAAAGTCAATAAAGTATTGATTTCTAGAAGTCCAACTGATTTCTGAGTACATGTCAAAGCTAGTGGGAGAATAAGTCTTATGCTAATAATCATCATGTTAGTGGGAGCATGATAATTATGATAAGTATTGCAAGTTAGCAATGTTAATTATAGAAAACAAAAGTTTCAATTCGTTGAAAAAAAGGGTGTTTTGCTATAATTAAGGGAGAGAAAATTATACTTCGTTTCAATTCTAAAAGCTTAGATTGAGATTTTAATCAAATTTAGTCAAGAATATATATGAATTTCATAAGGAAATTCTATATATGGGTTCATTATTTGCGTTCTAAAATTCGATTATGATTACGGCATCCCTTTTCATAATCTAAATTATAAGAACTTGGCAAATTGAAATGGAAATATTATAGCAAAAGACTAGTTTAGTCTTTATGTGAGACATCATGAATCGTGTTCCATATGCTTAGGATATAGGATCGGTTACATGTGCTATATTCATCCTTTCTAAAATTTTCCAAATGCCTGGGGCATTAAGAACGGAAAAGGTCTAGAATTGTATATGACTAAAAGGATTAAGCAATTGTCGAGGACAATCTAAGGTTTACCAAAGATTGGTTGCTCAGGGACAGTTGGAAGTATAGTGTTAATTGTTGGAAGGACCATACTGACATATTCTGAAAAGAGGCAACTCTTGTTCATAAGTGATAGTCAAAAGGGGAATGTGGAAATGATCCCATTGGTGGAAGTTGTTCAATAAATCTGTGTAAGATTAGGAAACTTAATGCAAGAAGGATGTTTCAAAGGAGTTGATCTCCTTTGGAATGCTCTGTAATGTTTGTTGTCAAGTCTTTGTGACTTTGTGCATAATCATTACAAGAGAATCATTGCATATAAGTTTAGAATCTAACAAATTTTGGTAAAATGGCATGAATTTGGAATTCTTGCATTTGCCATAAGAATTCGGGAGTGTGAAATTAGAATCCTTGAAAGTTTGGTCAATTGGTTTATTTCACAAAGTAAGGATCATAGACAAACATAGAGTTCACACTTGGTGTATGGCAAAGCTATTGTTTAGAAAAAACATAGTGTACATGCTTGGAGCATGGGACAACTAGTGTTTTTAATTCAAGTATAAAGTTGATAAAACCGAAACAATTAATAATGAGTAATCAATATGGTGATAAATAAAAGGTGTTTTATATATATTCATAGGTTTTGATACCATATTAGATTCAATTATTCTTGTGTTTCATTTTGCATGTTTTGACTTCCAGAATAAACTAGGTTATTCGTCCAGAATGACTAAGTTATTCAAACCACCCACAGTCGGTCATATGCTGGAAGTAGATATGAATCAAGATTGTCATGGGTTGGCTTGTAGAGGTCCAAGTTGGTGGAAAAAGTTGTGCTACAACACTCATGAGTGCCTATAAGTTCTGAGTATTGGATTCAACCCGCGCTCATTAGAATCACTTCATGGATTTTATCACAAGTGATCATGAGACAATAATATCTTATATTCTTCAAACCTAGAGATATGAGTTGTTACAATGAGTTGGTTGTACATTGATTGCATGAAAACGCATTCGGTAACTCGATGTTATAAAACGTGCCTTTGTGTATAATTCAAAAAGTAGTAGAACAAGCCATATGAGTCGAAGTTTATCCATTCCTTTTACCTTCGGGATAAAAGCGATATATGTGGGCCCCTCGATGATTTAATGATGATACATGTGAGTGCTTGGCCAAGCCAGGACTGATTTGATCTGTTCAATCAGTCAGTCATCATGAATCGGAAATCGGGAAACAAAAATGGGCAGAGAGAATAATTTTAATCCATGTCTCAGTCCATATGATATCTAGAATGGAGGAATATATGATCCCTTATCTAATGGATAAGTCATTGACAAAGGTCAAAGTTCATCGACAAGGCCAGAGTTCGACAGAAGCTTTTGAGAGCTACGATTGCCATTCGGTTCTTGAAGTTATACGCAATAATAGTTTTAGACTTATCCAAGTGGGAGACTGTTGGATTAATGTCTATGTCCATAACTGTAATTGGTAAGACTTGACCCGACCCGACATGGTCCATTTGGGTTGCATGGCATCGAGACAATTGGATTGATAAGATGAGGAAAAAGGATACTAGTGATTTATATTAATATATTATAAGTTCTAATATATTAATATATAAACATATTATTTAATTAGTATTGATCAAGAATTAATTTATAATTAATTAAGTGATCAAAAGGAACTAATTAAGTATGGACTCTTAGATATATATATATATATATATATATGTGTGTGTGTGTGTGTGTGTGTGTATGTGTGTGTGTGTGGTGGGCCAAGTTCATTTAGGTTGCGCTAAGATTCATGGATAGTCCATGGAGTGTTTAACCCATGGGTCATATGAAATGAAAGGTCATGGGTTTAAACCTAATCTCCACACTATATATAGATGTCCTTGGTTGGTGAAATTGGCACTAGTGTGTGTGTACAAAAGGGCAATGCCGATTTCACTAGAGAGAACCAAAGTATCCTTATTCTCAAAGGTTATTTCAAGTGTTCATGGTGTTGTGTGAACCATTTGAGGTGTCACACTTAGGGCACTAGGCACTCAAGCTTCATGAAGACAAGTTACATCAAAAAAAAGGTATGTATTCAATCTATTTTATTACCCAAGTATATGATATTTGTATGCTAGTATAGGGTAATATCTTTGAAACATCATATTTGCATGTATAATAGAGAAAACATAGATCCAAGGTATTTAGGGTTGTATGTGCACCATAGGATGTTGTAGTATACTAAAACCCAACACCACTAACTCTCCCCTAATTGGAGTTAAAATCCAAACTAAATGTTTCTCACAATCGATCACCGCCCCATTGGCGCTCAGCCAATCTATAGCCACAATAACATTTTTCCCTCGCAAGGGAATGGGAACCAAATCAATCGGATATTGGTTACTGAACATCCGAAGAATACAACCCTGATGAACCCTCGCTACCCAGACAGATCGATCATCTGCAATCTCAACATCTAAAGGGAAATCCAGCTCCCCCGGAGCTCCAGCAAACCTCTTGCTAAGCGCAAGCGATACAAAGGATCGGGTAGCCTCCAAATCAAACAACACCATAGCATAAATGCCATTCACGAGGAGCGATCCTAAAATTAAACACATGAATATAAGCAAGCAATTCAATATAAATAAAGAGAAAATGAGAAGATACATACTCGTCACCTCATTAGGTGCCGCACGAGCCTCCTCGGTCGTCAACTGAAAAGCCCTTATCTTCACCATAGGTGCATCCGCCGTACATTGGTAGCTGTCAGTGATCCATAGAGTCACAGGATCGAAGGCTGAGATCGGCCTTATTACAATCAAACTTGGATAATGGGCCTTCTTATGGCCCCTCTGATTGCAATGAAAGAAAATCAGATCAGATCATGGGGTGGTGGTGGTGGTAGCAGTACAATCCCTACTAAAAAGACCTTTATGGCCTCACTTGAAGCAGGCCGAACCGCCCACCCTGCACGGTCACTCGTGTATCTTGTCGCACTTCCCACAGCGACTTCGACCCTACTAGCCTCTCGATCTCGAATCCTGAACCTTGGGCCTCTTTCCCGACCCCCCTGAAACTTGAGCCTGATCCGTCTTCCTTTTCCTCTCCATCTTGATATCAATCTCTCTCTCTTTCTCTCTCTCTCTCTCTCTCTCTCTCTCTCTCTCTGGCTCTTGCTATCATATCCTCCAGTGTCTTGCAACTAGATCGGCTCACAAACTGTCGGATATCACTCGTCAACATCTCATGGCACCTTGACTTCTTCATCTCCTCATTCGCTACATACTGTAGAACTAAAAGCTCCCTCTCACGAAACAACATGGTGATCTTAGCCACCATCTCAGTAGTCTGGCGGAGATCCTAAAACTCTCGCACCAACTGCTGCACCTCAATCACTGGTGCAAACTCAGCCCTTAAACTAGTCACAAAATCATCATATGACATGGACTCAATCTCCTTGTCTCCCAAGGTATTCCCTACCTCCTCCCACCAGTCTCATGCCCTGTCCTTCAAAAGACACGAAGCAAGTCTTACCTTTTCCCCATTAGGGCAACTGCAGGTGCGGAAAGCATTAGCAACATCTACTAACCATTTCCTACACGCAATCGAGTCCTTCTTCCTGTGGCAATCTGGAGCCCCGCATGCACGGAGCTCCATAAAGGCCAATGAAAGCGCCCCAACAAGGCCGCCATCTTAGAATGGAAAGAGCCCAAATGCTCCTCCAACAGCTCCACATACCCTCCTTGACCGAAATGAAGATCATAGGAGTTTGCTCGAGTATGCAACGTGTAATCTTAGATGAAATGAACTCCCACGTGTGATTATCTAACTACCCGGCTCCAAAACATGAGCCCAAGCCCTCACTAGTACAAGAACTACCAACCAGTCTACCTCGAAGAGTCACCATACTGAAAATAGACCATATAAACCATCAAAATATGCATCAATATATATATATATATATATATATATATATATATATATATAGAGAGAGAGAGAGAGAGAGAGAGAGGAATCTCATATTCTACAAGCTTTCGGGTTTCATTGCAGCTCTCCTTGACTCGAGTACGGATCCTCTACTTCTAGTAGTAAGAGCCCATACTACCTTCCACATTTATCCATACTTTCCTCAAGGATTTCCTTGAATCTGCCAAGTCACTCTATATCCATACAACTAACCCTCATCAAGATAAGGATCCCAACACTAAATCTTTTCCTAGGTTTTCCTAAGGCAACCATCACACCACTCTCCGCCATCAGATGCAGAAGGAACTCCTATCGACACCCTCTAACAGGCTCAAGAATAGAATTACATATCACTGACACCAGATAATTCTTCGAACGAAAGGTCTCGAACTATAACAGTTGAACTCAAACAAAAGCTGCGCAATAGAGTTAAAACCTATCCTTCTATTTAGTTTCCACAATATTTAACTTAACATATTCACTTACTAGTTAGCTGATGTTAGTGAGATCTCCTAAAATGCACAAAGCAAGCAATATTCGAGCATCAAGTAATCAGAACCAAGCATAACCTAATCAGGTCATCCTATCACTGACTAATCAGTACTAGCATACAGGTCTACAAGCTCACACAATAGACATGCAAAGGCATCTCTCCTAGCATTCTATCAATCAAATACTGAGCAGATCCTTAGCCCTAACTAGCATGCAATTCACAAATTCACAAATCAAATAATATCACATAACATGTATGGGTATTTTGGGAAAACTTACTTGAGCTCGGTCGATTGCATGCACCACACCTTTTTTTATATTAGAAAATCCTTTTCTTTAAAAACATTTCCTTTTTTTTGAAATTTTTTACCAAATCCACAGTTTGAGTTCAGACACACCCGAGAGTATGTCTGAATCCCTCAAACTAAGGCTCTGATACAAACTTGTAACGTCCCAAAAATTTCATTTTTTAAATTAATAAAACAGTAATCCAAAACATTGTCATACAACCAAGATGATATCAAAGTGTATCACCACATCATAAAATATTAGAGTAAATGACAAAATGCGGAATGAGGTGGTGTGTGCTCTGCAATCATCCTGGGCTCTTTCCTTTTGAACCAGAAATATCCGAAACATAAACTGAAAACCGTAAGCAAAAAGCTTAGTGAGTTCCCCAAAATACCGCATACCATACATAATAAACACATACTGGGCCCCCACAATTCATCGGGCCCCGCCTGACATCGAGTCTCACCCGATGTCGGGCCTCTCTCGGCATCGAGCCCTGATCGGTTTACAGATCTATCAATCATAAAGCCCCGCCTGACATCGGGCCCGCCCTATACACATATAAACACATAAACATATAATCCTACTAAAACATGCGATAATCACAAAGATAATAGCATACCGTATAGTCATCGAACCTCGCCCGACATCGATCCCCACTCGGTATACATACCAACGCATACTCATGCAACAGTCACGCAGACATCTAGCATCCTAATATAATAAACAATGGGCCAAATTTGGTGCCTTCGACTCCCTAAACACAGTGAGGAAACTCACCTCAAGCTAATGAGTCTCATAGATAAATCTCTAGCAACTGGTCCGAAAATCCCTGCGCTATCATCAAAAAAACATCCAATTAACAATTGGATCCCGACTCATAACTAAGAGTCTAAACTAGAATAAAAGACCATTTTTCCCTTTACCTAACTTGGCCCAAGGCCAAGGCCCAATCCAGCTACTCAAAAAGGCCCAATTCCAAAATTGGTCACCTAAGCCCAATTATGGCCCAATCTTCCAAATTGGGCCCAAATCCCTTCATGGTCCTTCAACCAAAAGAACCCAACATAATGACATCAACCCAAAAAATAGTAATCTAATGGCCAACAAGACCTTAAAATCCTAATGTCCAAACATGGGCCTAAACCGAGAATCCCAAAATTTGAAGCCCACCTACTGAGTACATGGGGTATACTCAGCTCGTACGCTTAGCATACACCCTATGGGGCTAGTACGTGCAGCGTATTAGCTTGGTACGCCTAACGTACTCACCAGTTGACCACCCCACTTCATTATGTACTTAATCCATTGACACTTCAAGCCAAACCCTCAAATCTAATTCTATAAGACCACTAATCATGCAAAGTTGGCAACTTTACACACATGCTTGGCTTAATGGGCTCAAGAGCTCAAAAAGAGCTTAACAAAGGTCTTAACACATGCATGGTCCAAGATACATCATAAAGCTTGCATTTTTATGAATAGGGGACAAAAAAAAGCCTAGATCTAACACTAAAACTTCTGGAGTGAGTCAAGAAGCTCATCAATCACTCCAAGGACTCAAAAAGCATAAAATAACAACATAACTAGATCTAGCATCATTGATCAACAATATATGAGTTGTTTACCTTAAAAAGCCGCAAATGATTAGCTATCCCAGGATCTTCAAGCTCAAGACACAACTCCAACAGGTCATCTTCTTCTTCTCCTTCACAAACCAACAAACACTCTTTAAGGCACAAAACACACAAAAACACACTGGGGTTACAATTTTTGGACAAAGGAAGGTGGAGGTTCGGTAAACATGACCAAATGAGGCTATCATATGGTTTAAATAGGGTGTAAACCCTAGAAATTAGGGTTTCATTAAATCCCACATACGCCATGCGTACTCCACGTACGCCCATCGTACGTGGATGGGATCGACGATCAACTTCGGGCTAGTACGCTAAGCGTACCACCTAGTACGCCCTACGTACTAGCTTAAGGACTAAACTGCAAAATTTTTTGATGGACAATGGTTTAAATGCGAACTTACCAAATTCAAGTGTTACACATGTATATAAGGAACGTCTAAATTTGACTTCATAAGAGGAAGTTATGATTTTTCGAAGCATTCAGCACAATTGTGTTCCAGCAAAAACTGAAATTCAAATAAGTTGATTGTTAAGGAAAATAATCTAAACGAGAGTCGGATATCTCATCATTACTTATCCATCGATATAAATACAGTCGAGAACGGATATCATATGGAAGAGTTATTAATTTTACAGGGATTTTAATAGTCTAAACTCACTAAAAATATAACTTTAAAAAAAATTAAGAATATACGAAGGATTCTAAATGGAAGTTGTAGATCTCGTCGATAGCTATACGCGGATAAAAAGAATGTCGAAAACAGAGCTCGTTTGAAGAAGATACGATTTTTTGAAGTTTTTCGAAAAGTTCCTCGCATAGGTTGGTATGTGCGGCGTGCAGAGCTTCTAGAAGGGGGGGGGGGCAAACCCTCTGGAAACTCATGGCTGTAATATGGAGGAATAGCATACCCTGATTGTATGACACGCACCTTGAGAAGCATGACACGCATGGAAAAATTTGGCTATAAATATGAGGCCAAGCCTCATTTCCCCCCTCACACTTTGAGAACCATTCTCTCTGGATTCCTTCTGGAAAAAAATCTATAAATTCTCTAGTAATTAGAATATATTAGCTAGACTCGGAAGTCCCTGAGAGCTTGGCGAGTGAAAGCTCTCCAGTTGGGATTTTGCCAACACAAGTTCCGGACTTTTGTCAGGAAAATCTCTGTAATTTAAGGTACACTTATATCAATTTTAGTATAACTTATATTTATGTTCATATTCTATGAACCTATAAATAAGATTTATCAATACTGATTGATTTACTTATGCAAGCGATGTCTAGGCTGGATTTAGTGAGGTGTTTAATGTGAGATTTTCAAATAGTATACTATGCATATCATACGAACCCTACGTCCAATATATTCCTTACTTAATAGATTTTGATGTAGACATAGAGATTAGTGAGTAATATATACTATCATTAGTCACCAGGAACATTAAACTAAGACTCAGTATAAATAATACTTAGGTCTCGTTAAAAGAAAAGGCTAAGGTGTTAGACGAAGCATTGTCGAAATCATAAGTCAGTCGCTTTAACTTGTGAGTGCATAGTTACTTGTTGCTTACACATAAATACAAGTATTCTAAATGCTTAAAATGATATGTGTGCTGCTTCGTTGTGGTTGATATATATATATATATATATATATATATATATATATATATATATATATATATATATATATATATATATGTGCAACATGATATAGTTATTACTTAAAGTATATATATTTTATCATATTTTAAATATGTTTGGGTAGTGAAGGATGTGTTAAATAATAGATGAGATGTGATAGGTTAGTAGAGGGATGAGTAAAATAATAAATGATGGGTTGAGATAAGCTAGTAAAAGGTTGGACGAAATAACGAGCTGTGACCTGTTGTGCTATAACCAAAGTACCATTGTACTGTTGTGCTTGCCCAAAGTACTATTGTACCATTGTGCCTAGTCACCTAGGAAAATATTAGTTAGTAAATGTTATGCAAAATTTATAAGCTGTGACCCATTGTGCTATCACCAAGTACCATCATACTACTATGATTACTTTTGTGTTTACCCCAAATAAAATCATACTATTATGACAAGATGTTTAAGGAAGAACAGATAACCATTGTTGCTGATAAAGATCCTTTTGGAAAGATCCCTAGAGATCACTATTTAAGGAATATGAAATGAAGATAACGAGAATAGGTAACAGTGTTATTTACTAAAATATATAAGTAAAGATTATAATATTGTGGGTTGAAAACCTTATGTACTCACTAGGTTTTTCAATATGACCCACTCAATTTCTTTGTATCGTATGTATTGTTACGAAGATATATGATTTGGATCTAGGAGAGATTTGAGGAAATATAGGCCATTAGATATTGTAAGGCCAGTAATAATTACGTGTATGCTTATGTTTCTTGTATCATTTATGACATCCCATGTTTTAATAATCAATGAAATACATTTCTTTAGAAATAACTTTTACGGAATAATTTGCACTATATAACGAATAATCTGTTTTTAAAATAATCATAAATAAAAAGTTATTTTCTGCCATTGAAAATGGGTATGTCACGGAATCCATTAAAGTAGGGGAGAATGTGAGAACCCGAAATTTTGAAAAAGTTGACTTTTAGTCAACTATTGACCAAATAGGCAATTTTGTCATTTATGAGAAAAATATACGAATATGAAGTTGTAACTTCATGAAAATGGCCAAGAAGAGTTTAAGTCCTTACGATGATATTAGATAAGTAAGTTATAGAGAAATAATGCATGAGAAGATGCATTCTGGCCAAAAGGGTAAATTGGTATTTTTTTTTTTTTTTACTTTTCAGGAAATTTTGTGACTTAATAGATTAAAACTTGTATTAACTTAGTGAAAAGTGACTTAATATATAGAGAATATCTACCTACCTTTGTGTGGATATAAAGAACATCGAAAATGGATAAGAAATTAAAAAGACATGAGGGTTAGAAAGTGGGACAAAATTTCCCAAAGCTGGAATGGAATCAACTAAGGAAACTACTGTCAAGCAGTTTTTACAACATGGAGAATAGATATATGTGACATGGGGAATGATTTGCATAAAAAATAATAGCAACATACTTTGCTCCGCGCCGTGAGCATATGCGTGCCAGGGATCGGTGGCCAAAGTAGCTTGTTAGTGGAGAAGAGCGCCACAACATGACAAGTAGAATGCCACGACATGGAAAGAGTTTAAGTATCCATTGATCGAGGACAAAGTGGTCATCGCGATATGGAGAATAGGTATCCGTAGTGTGGAAACACATCAAAACATAAGGTTGTTAAGCCTTCATCCTCGTCATTTTCTCCCCCAAACCCTCCGATACGATGCTATGGTGATTTTGAGAAGGAAGAAGGTACAATAGACGGTCTAGGGTGCATATGGCTTGGATGGATAAATGAAAGCTGAAGAGGTAATCTCTTTCTCCATATTTAAGCTAATTTGGGTTAAATGGTGATTTTGATGAACTTCGCTATTTATGTTAAATTAGAGTAAGAAAGTTTAATAGTTGTATTAAAAAAAAAGTAGTTAGATGCCTTGAGCAAGCTTTGTATGTGATTTCCATGGTGAAATTAATGTATAAAAAGTTAGGGTTTGAAACCCTAACTCATCAGATTATGTTAATTGATGCACTATATGATAGATTATGACGAATTAAGTATCATGGGATGCTTAATTCATCAATTGCATGAGATTAAGATATAGAGAATAAAAAGATAGATTAAGGATCCATTAAGTGGTCTTTTTGACCTTAAGAATCATTAAGTTCTAAATAGGATAAAATAAGGTTTAAGAAACTTGAACTGTTGTATGAATATGCTTTGAGCAAGAAGATGAGCCAAGATGCATCAATTGAAGAAAGGAGTCAAGAAAGGGTAGTTAGTTCTCACTAACTAACAAGGGGGGTTATATCTCTCACCCTCTCCTTTAATTATGTCATATATATTTATATTCATGTATGTATATTATATGTATGTGTCATGCATATGAGCATGACTTAGAGAAAGAAAAGATAGTATTGTACAAATTATAATCCTAATTCCAATGTAAGATTAGATACTTGTGATTATACACTTAAGATCATGTATCTAAGCATATGTGTATAACCTATGTACATAGAGTTGTATAAAGAAAGATATAGGTGCCATGAGGTATACCCATAAGAGTAAATAATGAAAGAATAGGATTATATGCAATATAATCCTATGTTTGAATAGATGAAAGAAAGAGATAAGATAATAGAGTATGAGATATACACAAGATGCAGCATGTATGTATACAAGAATATATGGAATAGATGAGAAGGGTATATGCGAAATACCTAAGAGATAGAAGGAATACATAAAAGATGATTATATTCGATATAGTCATAAGAGTATGTATAGTTATCATTAGTATTGTGTAGAATGCTATATGATACTAAACGTAGATAAACTTTTGAGTACTTAATGAGTTAAGTACTATAGGAGAAAAAATAGAAGGTTTCCTGATGAGACATAGAGTTAGATGTTCCCATGGGAACAAAATTAGTAAGGTTCCTTCGGGGACAAAGAATGTGATTCCTTTGGTAATAAAGAGTATGGTTCCTTAGGGGACAAAGAGTATGATTTCTTTAGGAATAAAGAGTATGGTTCCTTCAAGGACGAAGAGTATGATTCTTGTGGGAATGAGAAGATGTCTATGACAATCGTCAAAATTTGAGACAGTTCTAGATTTGAATAAACTTAGTTGCACATATAGGCATGACACATACTAGACTTTGTAACTAGAAGCTAAGTTATAACCTACTAGAAACTTGGAAACAAGTAGAATCGAAGGATAGTATACTTAGATTTCACATTGATATGTGAATTCTACAACTACTTAACTGTAGTGACTATCCATATTCAGGTCATTATTTGACTCGAACATCTTTACTTGAATCATGTAGACACTTCATGCACTTGAACTAGCAGTAGAAATCAGGTCCAATTCTCATAGGAACTTAAGTCAAAGTTGAAACTATGATTACTATACTTAGTTCTTCAATTTCACTTGAATCTCGGAATCACTACATAGAAATGCCAATAAATAGATAAAGATAAATTACAAACATTATTTATTACTTGAATAAGAGTTATGAAACCCAAAAATAATTCGAAGTCTCAAAGATTCAATTTATTTTGATATCCAAAGATTTATTAAATCTCAAGACCCAAAAAACCCTAAAAACTCAAACTTATAAACTTTAACACCTAAAAATACATAAAATTTGGTATGGACTTTATAATATTGGTTTAAAATAACTAAATTTAGTAAAATATAATCAAGGAGAAATAAAATGTAAGTCATTAATATTTAACCTTATTTTCTATGCCAAAAATCAAGATTTTATGAGTAAAAACTATATTAAGGTGCATATTTTATAAAAATTTGGTATTTTTATAAAAGATTTGAAATTTATAAAATTGGAAGAGCCCCTTCAAAATGTCGGCCATACTCTACCCTCCTTTAAAAATTATCTTCCCAAAACATTAAATCATTTTACACAACCCTATACTCTTCACTTTTCTTTCACTCTTTCTCTCTCACACTCAACCACTCTATTTCTCTCTTCCTCTCTCAAAACCATCCGAAAATCATCCATAATCTACCCTAAGCCCATGAAATTTTTGGTGTTCTTGGATGTTCTTGAAGCTCAAAGTCGGATTCTAGGTAAAATACCTCAATCTCTTCGTCATTCTCCTTCACTTTTCATTAAAGTTTTACAAGTTTTCTTACACTTTCTTCTTCTTCTACACCATTATTTATGAACATTCATGTTCATAACCATGAATTTTGAGTTTGATGACGATGGTGGTATGATTTCACCCAAGAACAACATACATGATGTTTGATGGTGAAATCCAAAGACCAAAACCTATGTCAAACGCTAAAATATGGATTTTTACTAGTTTTAAATGTTTATCCAACACATGCATCCAATTTTTCCTTTGAAAACATCACTATGAACAAAATATATCCATGCATGGTCTTCAAACTGTGATGCATGTGATAAATATCAAACTTAAAGGCTTGATGATCAAAGTACATTCTTAATAGTGCATGTAAAGGATTTTATTCACAAAAAATATGAATCTCCTTCTAAGTTTAAAAAAATCCCATAATCCCATCAAGAAAATAAGAAGATCTGGAAAATCCCAAAAGTTGTTTTCATTTCTTTGATTTAGTGTAATTGTTACAAGGAAACAAGACCATAAATCATATAAAATAAATTCTGATGTCCATAAATGTTAAATAAATTCATGAATGACCCTTAAAGTAAATTTGAATTTATAAGAAAAATGAGAAAAATATTGAATTACTAAAATTAAAGTGCTTTTTTTTTCTCTTTTAAATTTAAACAAACCATTTAGATAAAATAATCAAAGCAAATTAATGAGATTTTATTTTTAAAATTTGAAATTATAAGGAAAGTCCTTTAATGAAATTGATATGCATCTCCTCTAATAAATGAAAATGACTTTGCCACATGTCCTTCTCTCATAAGATTAGCCACATGTCATTTTGTCATAATTTGAGATATATTTATTTTCCACTTGTAATTACTTTAATTTTCATTTTCAATATATCATTAATTTACTTTCCATAAATTAAACCTACCATAATGACTATCAAATTTTAAATTTCAAATTCAATTCCAAATAAATTTATAGTTTAAACCTTTATGTTTAATATTTTGTTATAATTAACCCGTTTAGTACACTAAACACATAATTTTAATTAATTTATTCTTTGCATGTTTTTTTCTCATAGTTTTCACTTATTTCAATTTCAAATTCAAATAAAATTTCTATTTAATCGTTCATACTTAACATTTTGTTTTAATCAACCCGTATATTATACGGGTCTTACAACTAGTTTATTATTAAATTTAAATACCATATGGAATTTAATGAAATAGGAAAACCACAAAATTACATATGGAATAAAAATTGATTCAAAATAAACAAAAAATGACATGTGGAAAAATAAATGAGAGTGTGACAAGTGTAAAAAAAAACCTTCATTTATTAGAGAAGATTTGTATTTTTCCATGATTTTTGGGTATATAATGGACTAAAATCGGGAAAAATAGTTTTACTCATCCAAAATTCATGAATATTTACCAGAACATCTTATGGTACATTATGATGCTATATAAAAAGTTGGATAATTTTTTTCTTCTGTATGCTATTTTTGATCTATTTTCCTATGATTAAATACACATAAATCCAAAACTCGGACTCCAGTATATGAAAATAACATTTGGTATTTTTTCAGCCTACATAGACTGTGTATGAATCTTAAAAAAAATTTGGAATTTTTGTAACTGTTTAATAATTATTCACTAATTAATTCTTATTTAAGTGAATAAAACTATAGAAAATAGCTACACCATTTGAAAACCAACTTTTTTATTTTTCCCAGATTTTACATGTTGAATAACACTAGCAAAAAAAGTTTGGGGAATTTTTGAAACTTTTTTCTATTTATATATATTTTGATAGAATAAATACTCAAAAATCAGAAAAATCGTGTTAAACTATTTGAAAATCAGTTTTTAGATTTTTCCCAGATTATATATGTTTTATAACAGTGGTGCATAAAGTTTGGGTAATTGTTGTTATCTTATTTTTATTTTTCATGAATTTGTATCAATATAGAGAATTAAATATAGGAAAAATAGCTATACATATATCAAATGCATGAAACATTTTCTGGAAATATTTGACTGCAATTGGAACTCATATAAAAAATTGTGTGATTTTTAGTTACAATTTTATATTTAATTAGAATTCCTTGATGTAAAACACAATTGAATTACCAAAGCCAAGTTTTGTTATTCAAAAGTAGCATTTATCAGTTTTCCAAGTTTAGGGATGCTGTGAAACAGTTACACAACAAGTCTAAGAATTTTTCATGATCATTTACTATTTTTCCATGATTTTGTGATTATTCAAGAAATTAAAATGGTGAAAAATAATTAGACAAATCAAAAACTCAAGAAAATTTATCTTAAGGTCTTTCACGTAAGTTAAAACTGAAATGCAATGTTTGGAAATTTTGGAACTAAATTGATTTAGTTTTTTATTATTCAATCATTGGAACACCTCCTCAAATGTTAAATTTTAACATTTCAATAATGAGAATTTCCACTTGAATTTGTTATACAACAAATTGATTCATAGAAATCTAAATTTCACAGAAAAATGTTTGTACCTTAGCAATATTAAATTTTGACACAATATTGGAATAATTCTATTGTAGTAGTAAGTATACTCGAATTAGATTTTGATTAGAGACTCATTAGTGTGTAACATCGATGTAGGAATCGATAGTGGTACAAGTGGAGCTTACTTCAAGGTACTATTTGCATTATCTCAAGGCATTGTGAGTATTCATGCCTCCCCTTATTTTCGGTTTTTAAATGTTTTGGGGTGGAAAAGCATGTCCTAACTATTTATATTTGAAGTATCTATATTGAATGGTATCAAACTTGATTGCTATATTTTGCACTATTTTGCTATGTATTTGTATGCAACTAGAAACATGAGGCCTTATCATCTTAATTCCCTTACACTTTACTCCAACCATTAACTCTTTGAGTCGATAGTCATTATGAATAGTGCTATTAGGAATTCCCTTGAGTGCATTTTACCATGTTCATCTATGGAACAATAAGCATAGATCTTGATAGGGCATCAGTCATAGCCTTGGTTGAGAACTCATTGTCGATTGTTACACGCATACAAAGATTATTACATACAAACTTATTTACTCATTGTATCAATGAGACTTGTTTACTCGTTTTAGCAACGAACTTTACTCCGATAAGAATATGAACTTTTCATCTCATTTTGGCAACGTACTTTATTTCTCATGATTGCAACGAACTTTTTTTATACAAACTTATTTACTCATTATAGCAATGAAACGTTTTTACTCGTTTTAGCAGTGAACTTTATTTTCCATGAGAATATGAACTTTGCATCTCATTTGGCAACATACTGTAACACCCATAAAATTCATGCCAAATTTAAACTTTTAAAATCATTTCAAAATCATCAAATCATTACAAAAGTTTTTTCAAAATGTATCATATCAGAGTTTTTCCCAGAACCAAAAACCAAAAAGGAGGAGTTGTACGATCATGCCTTCGCCTTGCTACGATCCCTTGATGTACTTGAAACAACAAACTGAAACTGTAAACCCAAAAGCTTAGTGAGTTCCCCAAAATATCGATACACATACAACTTGCATGACTATAGCAACAATATCGTATCATAACATAACAAAACAAAACAGCATACAAAGAGGGTCTACAGCTTATAGACTGGATTACCCCTAGGCCCACAGTGTGAGTCTGGATTGCCTTCCAGACCCACATCTCACATCTGGATTGCCACCGAGCCCATAGTACGAGTCTCCCACAACTCGTATCTGGAATGCTCCACCGACTGGATTACCCCTGGGCCCACAGTGTGAGTCTGGATTGCTTTGCGGGCCCACAACTCACATCTAGATTTCCATTGAGTCCACAGTACGAGTCTCCCTTAGATTGTATCTGGAATGCTCCTAGGTTTGTTGGTTATCACACGAAGCAGTATCACCTCAACCCATCCCACATAACATCTCAAAAATAACGTAACTACTAAGCATGCAGATAATCATATAACAACAAAGGTAGTCCTACAGATCTACCTAACTGGCATAACCACTAGCATGCAACACTACTCATACTCAACATCTAATACTGCTAGGATAACATATCCAATGGTCCGGCCTTGGTGCCTTAGACCCCTTAGTATTATGAGGTAACTCACCTTGCAAGTAGTGCCGAAGTACTGAAAATCTCTGACTGCTAACTCACCGGGAATCCCGAACTATTACAAAATAAATACTAGGTTAATACTCAAAATAACCTTCTTGACTAAGTGTCCACCTAACTTATTAATTCCATTCCCTTTGTTGGTCCAAATCCCAACACCAAGTCCTTGACTTGAAAGTCCATACACATAAGTCCACTATTGGCCCAATTTACTCAATTAGGCCCAACCTGCTTATTGGGCCTAGCCCCATGATCCACTAAAACAACCTGGCCCAAATATTTCATTTACAGAGTCCAGTAAAGGCCCAATTCCATTTAGTCCATAATCATCCCAAAACCCGAAGCCCATTTGTCAAAAGTCCAACAGAGGACGTACGCGGGGCGTACTCATCCAAATCACTGACCACCATCGGGGTGGTTGACCCAATATGTTGGGCATACTGGATTTACACTAGGCATACTGGATAGTTTGCCAAATCCTTATTAAGTGCTTAATGGCTTAGGCACTTAAGCCCTAACTTCAGATCCAGAGGCCTAACATGCCTAGAATCCATAAAGTCGTGAACTTTATCACTTTGGACGTCCATAATGTTCTAAATGCTTGGTCTTAATCCATTAAGACCTTATCCTTCCATGCATGGGACACATTCAGCTACTGGGACCTCATTTTTATCACTTAAGGTCCCTTTAAGAGTCCAAAAGGACAATCTTTTACGTCCAAAACACAACATGCACCACCTTGTGGTTTTGGGACAAGAAATGGGTCTTTTAGAGCAAAATGGAGAGATCTAAACAATAATCATAAAGATTGGAACTTTATACATTTTGGAGTTTCTTGTGCATGAAATAACTTCAGATCTACAAGCTTGGTCACTTCCTTCAACTCTTTGATGCAAGGGTTTCATCTTAAACACTCAAGAACACACCAAATGATCTAAAGCACACAAAGGGGATGCTAGGGTTTTAGAGAGACGAGTTTGATCTATGGAGGTTGAGGTAAAAGGGGTGTGGATGCACATTATGTTGCTTATATAGGCCCCAAACCCTAAATATTAAGGTTTCAACTCCTGATGCTAGTATGCCCATCGTACACAAGTGTACGCGAACCGTACTAAGGCGGACCCTTATACGCTTAGCGTACTCCTATGTACACGCAGTGTACCCCCACCCCCCCTTTAGCCCAAATTGAAAACTTCGCCATTAAACTTGTCTTGGATCTACATTCTAATTCCCAAGGGCCATAATTGACAAATTAAAGATAGAAGAGGGTTCGGAAATACCTGCAATAATCTCGGGGTGTTACACATACTTTATTTCTCATGATGACAACGAACTTTGTATATGCAAACTTATTTACTAATTTTAGCAAATTACTTTTATTTATGGAAACTTCTAGCAAAACTTTGATTACGATTCATGAAACCAATATTATTTTTAACCTGTGAACTCACAAACTATTTTTATAGTTTACGCTCGTTTTACATGCTTTTTTAGGAATCACATAGTAAGAGGCACGTAGAGACACAACACTTGTAGGAGAATTTACATGTGTTGTTCTATTTTAATATGGTGTAATTACTTTTAAAAGTTGTTCAAAATTAATTGTAAACTATAAAGCTTTTAATACAATGGATGGTGTAGTCTTTTAACTTTTGCTATGAGGCCCTTTGTACTATCGCGTCCCGCGTTTCCGCTTTAGCGAGGTGTGGGAATGCCCTTATGGGGATTTGAGATAGATGATTCGATCTGGGAATATAAATAGATGATTCTTGTGATAATCTAGAAAATGTATTGTTAGAAAAGATAGAGAATGGTTAAGGATGTTATTCCTAGAAAAGGTTAAGAAACTGGAAAAAATATGGTTAGAAAAGCATGTAATTAACCCATGAGGGGTTGAGAGTAAGGGAATCCGAGAAGGATTCAAGAGTAAGATGAAAAGATTAAGGATCCATGAATGTGTTGGATTAGTGTCTAATCATGTAACCATATTTGATAAGTACTTGACCCGGTTGTGCATGGTCCTTTTGGGTTGCCTTCACCATAGAAACTTGACAGGGTAATTTATGGAGAGAGAAAAGATATTATGGTTCATCAATATACTAAAAGAGAAATCATATTATTTGATTAATGTTAGTAATAGATTAATTAGAAATTAATTTGGTGACAAAAGAGATTAATTGAATAAAGGGGACTTAAACTGTCAAATGTGTGATAGTTGGACTTTAGGCTGGGAAAGCTAATGGATCGAGGGGGGGACAAAATTATGATGAAAGTCAATCATATTTTCGTCCATGGCCTTATTCCAGAAGGTTCCATGGGCTGCTTAGGGTTTAAGCTGTCTATTAGGGTTTTGGACTGACACCATAGCTGCTCACAGTATAAATAGAACCCCTATGGTACAGAAATCGGCCACTTCTTCAGATGTCTAATTCAAACAACGCTTCTGGTTCAAACGCTTCTGGCTCCTTTTCCCTCATGAACTTGTGTGGGAGAGTGATCTTCGATGGATCCAATTTTAACGATTGGATTCGTAACATTTTCATGGTCACTCGCTACGAGGACAACGAGTATGTCCTCGACAAATAGCTGAAAGAGATCAACGAAAACATTGTCACTCCTGAGGAAATCGCTGAGTATAGGGCTCATGGGAAGGACGCGACAAAGGTGTCATGCATCATGCTTGCCACTATGACTGTTGAACTCCAAAATTCCTACAAGGACTACTATCCTTTCGAGATGCACCAAGACTTGATGGAAAGGTACCATCAAAGTGCTTAACATGAAAGGTACGAGATCATTGCCTCTATGATAACAACAAAGATGAAGGACGGAGATTCCATCAAGGCCCACTTGCAAAAGATTCAAAGGTTTATGGACCGCTTGCTGAAGTTGAATGTCAACTTCAATGAAGAGTTGGCTATTGACATTATCCTACACTCTTTGCCTCCCTGTTATGATCAGTTCCGAATGACGTATCATATGAACTAGGAGGAAGTCACTCTAAGCAAGCTTCAAGGCCTACTAAGAACTGTTGAGAGTAGTTTAAAAGGCAAGTCTGTTGCACCCACTCCTACCGCTGCTGCCCCTGTCTTGGCAATTGGAAAAGGGAAAGGAAAGAAGAGGAAGGCTCCTTCTAAGATCCACAAGGGAAAGTCCCATGATGGATCCTCTTCTAGTGGGACCAAAGGTGGTTCTAGTGCTACTTCTTCAAATCCAAAGGATGCAGAGTGCTTCCACTGTCACGATAAAGGGCATTGGAAACAAAGTTGCCCTAAATACTTGCAGGAAATCAAGGATCGGAAGATAAAGCCCACCTTCGCAGGTATTTGCACTATTCAATCTAATAACTCATCGCATTCTATTTCTTGGGTCCTTGATACAGGATGTGGTTTTCATATTTGTTCTGATTTGCAGGGTCTAAGAAGAAGTAGGGATGTGGAGCACGGGAAGATGAACTTGATCATGGGGAATAGGAAAGCATCGCTTGTCACCAATATTGGAGTTTACTATTTATTACTTAGTAGTAGGTTAGGGTTACATTTAAATTATTGTTGCTACTCTCCGGAAATGGCGAGAAACATTATTTCTTTTCATGGTTTGTATAGACAAGGTTTTAGATTTTCATTCAATAATGAAATTGGTTCTATAAATGCTTTCTATAATGGTATTTTTTTATTTTGAAACATTGCCTTGTAATGGAGTATATGAAACTGTGATGGTTGTAGATAACTTAGGAAATAATGTGTTACATATCGATTCGTCCAATGGTTTGGACAAGGCATGCTTGTGGCATTGTCGTCTTGGACATGTCAACAAGAAACGCATAGCCCAACTCCAAAAAGATGGAGTGTTGGAGTCATTTGACCTTAGGGCCGATGACACGTGCGAGTCTTGTTTACTTGGAAAGACGACTAAATCACCCTTCACTGGCACTTGTGAAAGGGGTGAGGGATTATTGGATCTCATACACACCAATGTGTGTGGGCCCTTTAGATCCACCACAAGGGATGCAAACCGCTTCTATGTGACTTTTACCGATGATTATAACAGATATAGGTATATCCACTTAATCAAGCATAAGTCAGAAACTTTTGAAAAGTTCAAAGAGTTTAAGCAAGAAGAGGAGAATTAATTGGCTAGGAAGATAAAGATGTTCCGATCCGATCGAGGTGGTGAATATCTTAGTATCAAGTTCCACGACTATCTTAAGGAATGTAGAATCGTTTCAAAATTGATGCCGCCTAGGACACCGCAGCTGAATGGTGTAGATGAGAGGCACAATTGAACCTTGTTGGACATGGTTCGTTCCATGATGAGTCGAGCTTCATACCTATCTCATTTTAGGGGTATGCCTTAGAAATTTCCGCCCATATTCTTAATCTAGTCCCAACTAAGAAGGTTGCCAAAACACCTCACGAGATGTGGACAGGGAAGGTTCCCTCGTTAGCACACATCAAGGTTTGGGGTTGCGAGGCTTTTGTAAGATGAGAGACTCACGACAAGCTCGAACCTCATAGTGAGACTTGTATTTTCATTGGCTACCCACATAAGTCCTTTGGATATCTATTCTATAGACCGAGTGACAATGTTGTCTTCGTTGCGAGGAGAGTGATTTTTCGAGAGAGAGAACTCATATGCCAAAAGGACAGTGGGAGGCAAATTGATCTTGAAGAGCTTCAAGAATCAAGTGATGAAGGAACCTCAAACACTAGCGCTCAATCCGAGGAGGAAACTCTTGTTGAACCAGTTGACGTGTCCTTACCTTTGAGACGTTCCAGTAGATTTAGCGTTCCACTTGAGTTTTATGGTTTCCATATTACTACTGAAGGTGATACATATATTAGTGATAGTACACTAATAAATATGGATGAACCTAACAACTACAAGGAAGCCATGGCGGTCCCGGATTCTGCAAAGTGGAAAGAGGCTATGGACAACGAGATTCAGTCTATGTATGACAATCAAGTTTTGGAACTTGGTTGACAATGTACCAGGTCGTAAGGCGATCGGGTGAAAATAGATCTTCAAGAAGATGATCGACATGGATGGGAAAGTATACACTTATAAGGCACGATTGGTTGCGAAAGGCTTTACTTAAACTCCCGAAGCTGACTATGACGAGACCTTCTCACCAGTACCGAAGATAAAGTCTATAAGGGTTATGCTAGCCATAGTTGTGTTTCATGATTATGAAATATGGCAAATGGATGTCAAAACCGCTTTCCTTAATGGGAGGTTGGCTGAGGATGTTTACATGAGTTAGCCACAGGGATTTGTAGATGCAAAGTACCCTAATAGAGTGTGTAAGCTTGAGAAATCCATTTATGGATTGAAACAAGCATCTCGTAGATGGAATATTTGTTTCGATGAGAAAGTCAAAGAGTTTGGTTTTTTGAGAAGTGAGGATGAGTCCTGCGTATATGTCAAATCTAGTGGGAGTATAGTTAGATTTCTCGTAAACGACATCCTAACCTTGCAGGAGGTTAAGTCCTTGCTTGGGAAGTGCTTCACTATGAAGGACCTAGGAGAAGCTGCTTATATTCTAGGGATAAGGATATTGAGAAATAGGACTAAAAGACTAATAGGACTTAGTCAAAGTAACTATTTGTACAAGGTGTTGAAACGTTTCAACATGGAGAATTCCAAGAAAGGAGAATTGCCTATCCAGAGCAATACCAAACTAAGTAAGACTCAGAGTCCAAGTATTGATGCCGAAATGGCAGAAATGAGTCGAGTACCTTATGCTTCCGTCGTTGGCTCGATCATGTATGCTATGACGTGTACTCGCCCTGATGTGGCTTTTGCTTTGAGCATGGTTAGTCAATATCAAGGGAATCCTGGTAGAGCTCACTGGATTGCGGTAAAGAACATTCTTAAGTACCTACGAAGGACTAAGGATTGGGTCCTTATACTCGGTGGGAGTGATGACTTGAGAGTGCGATGGTGTAGTGACGCCAGTTTTCAGACCGACCGAGATAATTCCCAATCTCATTCGGTCTGGGTATTTATCCTGAATGAACGAGCAGTGACTTGGAAAAGTTCCAAGCATGAGACTGTAGTTGATTCAACGTGCGAATCAGAGTACATAGCAGCGAGCGAAGCGTCGAAGGAGGCGATATGGCTAAATAACTTCATTGGAGACCTTGGAGTTGTACCCTCCATAAAGGAGCCTATGGAAAATTTCTGTGATAACGAGGGTGTGGTCGCCTTAACCAAGAAACCGATGGATCATGGCAGATCTCGGCATATCGACATAAAATACCACTTCATCAGATATCGAGTAGAAAAGGGACTTCTTGTAGTAAAGAGGGTATCATCAGAGGAGAACCCAGCAGATCCCCTTATGAAAGGGATTGAGTAGGGTTAAACACTTACAACATGCTAGGAGTATTGGGCTGAAGGACGATATTAGTTTTAGTGATTAGATAGCTTTTCGGAAAGTTGTAATAGATAAAATGCAATTAACATTTGATGATTAAATAAAGAAGTTTTATTTATGAGTAAAGTTACTATCTTCTATCAATTGTTTACTATTGTTTCATTTTGCATGTTTTGACTTCCAGAATAATAAGATTATTCAAACTATCCACAGTCGATCATACTTTGCAAGTAAGTATTGAGGCAAGACTGTCATGAATTGGCTTGTAGAATGTCTAAGCATTTAGACATAGCAAAGTTTGTTGCAACGTTCATGAGTGCTCCTGAAATAAGATTTGAGTATTGGATTAAACTCGCGCTTACATGAATCAATTCATGGAATTCATCACGAGTGATTGTGAGACGATAATATCGTATAGTCTTTAAACCGAGATATATGAGTTGTTGTTTACAAGTTGGTTGTGTATTGATAATGCGTAAACGCATCAGTAACCTTAAGGATGACTGTTAAGGAGAGAGGTTGTACTTGACCCGATAGTAGCATGGTCTTTTGGGTTGCCATCACACTAGTGACTAGACAATCTGATTGTTAAGGAGAGAGGCTGATTTATTATTAAGAATAATAAATTGGGGCATAAATATGATTTATTAATATATTATAAGAATAATATATTGATTTGGAATCATATTATTAATCAGTATTTAATCAGAAATTAGTTTGGAATTAATTTTAGGATTAAAGGAACTGATTAAAAGTACAAGGGTTGTTTTGTAATTATTTGATAATTAAGGCTTTGGGCCATTGGATCAGCGTTATTAGGCATGGGCCAAAAATCCTAGAAGGATCTAGGAGTTTCCGTCCAAGGCCTAAGGAAAGGAGGTCCATGGACTTGCTTCTAGCTAGCCTCAAGTATAAGTAAGCCCCATAGGCTCTAGATTTCGTCCACCCTTGGAGAAACCCTAGAAGAGCCGAATTTTGGAGCAAGCTACCCTCTCTCATCTTTCTCATATTCATCCTCTCACTCAAGTGTGTTTGTGAGCCATTAGAGGTACTACATTTTTTGTACTTGTTCTTAAGAGCAAAGGGAATTCAAGAAACTAGCTGTTATTACTACATAGCAACAAATGTATGCATTCTAATCTTTGATTTGCAATTTTCGAAAATAATAGATGCATGCTAGGTTTTTCTTTTGTGTTCATATGTTGTATGTCTAATAGAGAAAACATAGATCCAAAATTATAGGGTTGCATGCATACATTGGATTGTTTTTATAAAACCCATCAAAATATGGTTAATAAATTAATTAGAAATCAAAATAAATACTTTTTTAATATATTATGAGAATAATATATTAATTTGAAATAGTATTATTTAATTAATAATTAATCAAAAATTAATTGGATTAATTTTGGGATTAATTAGGTTAATTAAAAGTAGGAGGATTGGTGACAATACTCAATAGTTGAGCATTGAGAAATTCTAGAATCTCCCATAAAGAGGGGGAATGAAATCTAGAATGTTTTTAGGGTTTCCTTGGGCTCTAAGGGTGCCTTGGATACCTTAGGGAGGAAGTTAATGGATTAGGGTTATCTTGGAGATACATGCCTTATCCAGTACTTTCTCAACACCTATATAAACCCATCTTTGGGTTTAATTTCATCCATGCCTTATTCGTTACAGGAAATTATGATTTTTGCTTCTATTCTCCTCTCTCTCTTCAAGTCCCTTGGTTGCTAAGGTTTAGGTGTGAACCATTAGAGGCACGACTTTTGTGGCGCTTGCTACCAAAGTTTTTCAAGTAAGGATTCAAGATTGTTTACAATAACAATCTTTAAGGTTAGTTTTCTTATCTTGATTAGTTTGTTCATAGGAAAGTTTTGTAGATTAGCCATTCATTGTATGTTGCTATACTTGAAAGACATAGATTAAACTAGGTTGCATGTGCCATGTAGATGTAACCCAAATATCCCATCACTATTGCATGGGCTTTTTCAGGATAGACAGACAAACAAGACAATTTTGATGTGTATATGTAATTATATATATATATATATATATATATATATATATATATATATATATATATATATATATATGTTTATAATGGAAGTTGCCGTTGAAAACAGTCTTCATATCGCTAGTATGGGCTACCTACTTCTTACCTCCCTTTACCCAATTTTTATGGGATTAAGGGTAGTTTTATTATTAGTGTAATAAATCTTACATTTAGGAATAAATTAAGCCTTTGTCGATGTGCACAGAGTATAGAGTATTGAAACGAACCTCTGGGGGAAGTTTCGGGCCTCTTGAAATATGCTTCAAATGCCTCTATTATTTTTTTAATACAAAAGTCATTGGTTTTTCTATATACGATTATCAACGATTATCAGACTTGTCAAACACTCATCCAAAGTGACAGCTCATGCGGTCTTTACCATGTCGTTCGCTCATCTCCTCAAGATTTTGTCTCCCTTGGATCACCTCTTTGGCATCAACTTCTTTCCACCATGGTCAACAAGTAGTATTTAGCATGTGTAATTTAATTCCTTATACGGACATTAAATGGTCTTTTTTATTTCTTGCGTGTCAATTTGACAAACATGTTTGCTTGCATTTTATTTTATATAGTTTTGTTGCATATGTTTCGTTGTCTTAATCACAAAACAAAGAAATTATTATCTTCGGACACGTCACATTTGATGAAACCATATTTTCTTTTGGCTCCATGACACGAAATAACCCTCATTTCTATACTTTTGTAGACATTTCTGATGACATGAATACATACTTCTCACACCTCTTACTCTCTTGATACATCTCACCCTCGACTACCATGTTGAATCGAGACAAATTTACAGATAAAAATAGGACGATCTTAATGAAACAAACAAAATTTTTAAGATTCGAAATATGTAATTATATCGATCAAGAAAATTTTCAGATAAAAATAAGACGATCTTAATGATATATTAAGATTTATATAGAATATTACTTAATAAAAAAAACATATTTTACAACCGAATAAAGGAAAAAAAAAAAAAACATAAGTTATAATGATATATAAAAAAAACTAAATTGTTAGGCCTAAAAATGCAATTTCAAATATTTTTGAAATAAGTCAAATTTATTTTATATTTAGATGTCAATTTTATATTTGGATTTATACAGAGTTTTACAAACCAAATTTTATGATAGAAAAATTGATCAAGCAACTTAAATAATTTTTGAAGGTTAAAAATTAATATTATGAAAATAAGATAACTCAATGGTATGTTAGGATATATATCGACTATTACGTAAGAAAAAAAGTATTTTATAATGACATAAAGATATATACGATAAAGATATAAACGAAAACGGATTTTGGACCAATATATACAATTGTTTAATGTAAAGATATTGGATTAAAAAAATTAGATTATTATAGAGATAAAAATATGATGATTGTAATGATATATTCGGATTTATATCAAATATTGTTAGTATATTATATATATATAATGGGTTTGGATGTAAAGGAAAACAGACCAGTCCATTGAAAATGGTAGAAGGCTACGCTACTGGATGCGTAGGGGGTCCGCTTGTGGCCTTGTTATGGCATATGATGTATCACTCCATCGCCATCACTCCAAATGTAGTCGCCTAACTTGCACGTTTGGTTTCCCACCTCTTTGACATTTCAATATGAACACTACTCTCTATTTATCACAGTCTTACATTAATGCTCCCTATGCTTTTAAAAATCACATCCGGAACCCTACTATGCAGACTTAGCAAAAAGCAACACAACTCATCAATCCAACATGAACACAACCCAAATTAGTGGGGGTTGTGTTATTTAATTTTCTAGGTCGAGTTAGTTTTAAAAAATTTAATTTTCTAACATGTTTCATCAAATATTATATATATATATATATATATATATATATATATATATATATATATATATATATACACACACACACATACAGTGAGAAAGAGAGCGGTAGGTTCAAGTATTTTAACTAATTATTGTGCGGATGTGTGGACAATGTTATTCTATAAGAATTACTAAGAGAATAAGTTGTTTAGCAATGTGAATACGTTCAACCTTACAAAAATATCGTCATTTTCATGCATTCTCGCTAATTATTATGTATTTTTGTTCTCACACGTCGTTTTTCACTCATTTTCATTTTGACAGAATACGACTCAATAAACATTCTGACAAAAATGAGAATAATAATAATAAGTGTATAATAAACTTATAGACGATTTAATTAGTGAGAATGTGTGTTAATGACAATAGTTATGTAAGATTAAACGTATTTATATTATCAAACAACATCTTTTCTTTATCATTCTTAAAGAATAACATCGTTCATACGTCAGCACAATAATTAGTTAGAATACAATATATATATATATATATATATATATATATATATATATATATATATATATATATATATTACTTTACAATCATTTAGTTAGAATATTGTATTATATCCGGAAAAGATAACTTTTTTATACTAATTTTAAAAATTATGAACATTGTGTAACGCCCGTAGATCCGGGCTAGTCAATTTAGAGATAATAGGAGTCGAAAACGATTTTTTGACAAAATATTATTTAGAATAAATAATATTAACGAAATTTTAGAATACGTCTCAAGGGTTTCGTACATATAAAGAACGCCGAAATCCGAGTTATAACGAAAAAGTTATGGTCCGTCGAAGTTTTACGGCAAAACCGACACAGCACCGGGAGACTTAAATAGTGAATTTACGATAGAGGACTTTTTAGCCTTATTGATCTATACAAAAGTTATAGTATACGTTAAACCGAGAACATACAAAAAAAAGAACGCCCAAATCTGACTTCGTATGAGGAAGTTATGAATTTTCTAAGATTTGGCTTAGCAGTGCACAGCCCGAAACTCGAATTTTAGATCGAGCGGTTTTTGGCCTACACGACCTAAATTAGAATTGAAGATCTCATTAATAGGAACTCAATGGTAAAAAGAAAGACGAAAACAGGGTCCGTATGTAGAAGTTATGAATTTTACGCAGACATTTCACAGTATAATCTCCTCGTACTATTAAATTTAAGATTGGTTGAGAATTAGCCGACGGAGTCAAAATGAAAGTTGTAGATCTTATTATTTTTCCTACGCGTAGATATAAAGAATGTCAAAAACGAAGCTCGTATGTGAAAGTTACGGATTTTAGAAGTCAGAAGTGTGCTGTGCGAAAATGGGTGACGTGACACAGTATTGTCCATTGTTTTCTCCCCAAGTCTTGCCACCAGATGGTGACATGTGGCACCAAGTTCAGCCATATTTCACCCTATAAATAGAACCTCTCTCACCCTCATTTTCTTCACACATTTCTCATTCTTTCTTCTCTTTACTCTCTCTCTAGAATCTCTCTCTAGCCCCGAAACCCCCGAAAAGCCTAGGGAACCTTCCTAGCACGAGGTGGAAGCCCCGAAGTGCTCGATGGCTCCGAGAAGAAGAGATTTTCGGCTCGGGAACGCTGCTCTAAGCAAAGCCCGGTTTTCTATAAAACTCGTTGTAAGTGAACTACGCCTACGCTATTTTTAATATAGCTTTTATTTAATTATAGTAACGTTATTAGGAACTTATAATAAGAACTTAGGCTATTATTATGGCTTATATAAGTATTGTTTAACGCTTATATAATAGTAATAATAGCTAGACTATTAATTAGTCACGGCGAATAATAGACTAAACTCTAGTGGTAATAATACTAGGTTTCGTCGAAGGAAATTATATTAAAGTAAACGAAGCATTGTTCAAGTACCGAGTCACCACCTTATCAAGTGAGTGCATGGTCTCTTTCATCTTACACATAGATATGAAGTATTTTATATAAATTACGTGCTATGTATGCATATTATCTGTATTCTTGCTATCTATGCTGAATGAACGATTTTATACAAGTTTTATATGATTTAAATTATATATATGTATTTATATCTACATAATATGTTGGGTAAAACATGGGTAGATGAAATATGAGTTGGATGATGAGTTGAAAAGTGATATAGACCATGAGGTAAAGGTGAGATGTGGACGATGTGAGAAGCCTTGTCCCTAAATGTTGGCTCCGTCATCTAGCAGAGTATGGATGACAACCACGGACTATTCTAGACGGTCCAGTGGAACACTAGCAGGCTCGCAACCTGTAGGTGTTGTGAACGATGTGTTCACCGGTGTACTATAAAAATCCATTAACATGTATTGCGAGTGGATTCTCGAAAACGATATTGTTAATAAACGAGATAACCCTAGCATCTGTGCTCGAAGGACAATACTGGCAGCTGCGCCTCATAGAGAATGTCATAATTCTTGCAGTTGCGCCTAAGTGATAGAACTAGCAGCTGTGCTTGACAGCTGTGTCATTAACAACGATGGACTTCGTACCTATTCCTTAGGATAATCCTTAGGAATGAATGAATGAGAAATAGCTTATTCTTAGGATAGATCCTTAAGAGTAAAGAAGACAATAGGGATGGGTAATTGAGTTAATTGTTTAATGTTTAAACATAATAATTATATTATTGTGAGTTGAAAACCCTATGTACTCACCAGGTTTTCCAACCTGACCTACTCAGTTTATTTATATCACAGGTGTTGATATAAAGTCATATTACACTGAGAGATCAAAGAGATATAAATCACTAGTGATAATGAATGTAAGTTCTGTTTATGCTTATGTTTCTGTATTGACGTTGACATCCCAAATGTTTTAAAATGAATAAAAATACTTTTTCTTCGGAAATGCTTTGATAACGTATTTATCATGTTTTATTGGGAACAAATTCCGCAACATTTTTATTAAAAAAAAGGTACTCTGATTTTTATAAAGTATAAACAAAATCGGTCTTGTCTGACCGTGAAAATGGAGATGTCATACATTGTCACCGTATCAAGATATCTGGCACGAGGTCAACACTCATATTCCCTTAACTTTATGTTTTATTATTGATTCCTTGAACATAAAGTTGGTGAAAATGGAAGTTGAGTTACTTAAAAATTAAATATTTCTAATGTTATCTGACCAATTTATTTATATTTATGATTGTTTTTTTTCTTTTCAAATTGTAAAATAAATAAATGACATTTGTAACTTATTTAAGTAGATGTAATTTTTTAAATTTTATTTAATTTTTAAAATTTAAACAAATCAACATGGGTCCAATCAATTTATTAAACTAGTTGCTCTAGGAAAAGACATGGATCACTATGGTGTTTTAACAAGTTTATTTAACAGATTAAGTATATTTGTAAAGATCTAACTTATTTAATTATTTATGTTGCGTTCAGACATCTATCCTAATAAATAAAAATATTTTTTGTCAAATGTCATCTTATTATTGAATTTGGCACGTGTAATTTTGTTATTTATTTGAATAAATTTAAATCCACATGTCATTTTGTGTTTTTTTTAATTAAATTCAATTAATAATCCACATAATACCAATATTTATATATGTAATTAGGTGTGAGACTTGTGTACTACACGTGTTGATTAAAAAAAATTAAATACAAAGGCGTAAATAGCCAACCACACTTATCTTTTCTATGTTACCGCAAAGAGTGGATTCATAATCTACTCTATAAAAATTAATAATACAAATAAAAGTTTTATATATGACAATCATGCTTTGTAATATGTATACAACATTTTAAATTGAGGTCAAATAAATTTATTGGTATTAGTAATTTTAATTAACTATATCTATATATACTTATAAAGGAAATATTTTTCCTTTCACCACATTCATTTGAAACTTTCATGTATTTTTCCTTTCACCACATTCATTTAAAACTTCTATGTATTTTTCCTTTCACCACATTCATTTAAAACTCCTATGTATTTTTTCTTTCACCACATTGATTTGAAACTTTCATGACTTTTCAATTTCTTTCTAATAATAATTATAAATTGGTTAATAAAGTTAAATAAATATCAATCTTCAAGTGTAATCATATATAAACTAAATTTCAATATTAAAATAATATATTTACTTCTACTTATAAAGTTATGTTTTTTAACTTATGAAATATTATACTTAATTTATTAGTTTTAGTATATTGTTGGATGTAAACCATTATCATTTTAAAGATACAAATTTGTAACAATGTGTATAAAATACTTAAATTATTAATTTAAATATAACATTAAAGGTTTAAATTAAATATAAATTTTAGTTTAACTTAAACAACCCAAAGAATATTTTGTAAATAGTTAAAAGTGATTAATTGTAGTGTTTTTCTAATAATGATTATAAGTTGGTTAATAAGGTTAAATAAATATCAGACCTAAAGTGAAATCATAAATAAATTAAATTTCAATTTTAAAATTATATCTTTACTTTTACTTATAAAGTTATGTCTTTAACTTTTAACATATTATACTTAATTTATTAGATTTAATATGTTGTTGTATGTAAACCATTATCAGTTTAAAGGTACAACTTTTGAACAATTTTGACAAAATATTTAAATTGTTAATTTAAATATAACATTATAATGTCAACTTAAATATAAATTTCAGTTCCACTTAAAAATCTGAAGAATATTTTTTAAATAGTTAAAAGTGATAAATTGTAGTGATAAATACAAAAACTAAATAGTAATATCAATTTAAATAAAACATTTCCTAAAGATATTTTTATAACCGTTAAAAGTTTTCAAATAAGTAGTTTAAAATAACTTACAATAACAATACTTAAAAATTATTCTATATAAATGATTATATTGTTACATTTTAAATCAAAAAAACAATGTTTTATGTTTTAAATAATTATAATGATAGAAATTAAAACATTAAGCAAATAAATTTTAAAAAATTAATTAACAATAACAACTATAAATAACATTAAACCATATATTATATTTAACTTTATTCACATGTAACTCGTGGGTAGAAGTCATTCAAACGATTGAGATTATGGAGTTATAATAGATTTATATATTATCATATAATTCAAAATAATCAATATATTATATCAATTTAGTATACGAATTATTATATCAAATTTAACAACAACTTTATTGTTATACTTTTAACAAAACATATATTTGTAAAAACTTTAAATATATAGGTGTTTATGCGCATCGCGCGGACATTCGCCTAGTTATGAAATAAAAACATGGGTGAGTTACATATCTTACAAGGAGGATGTATGCATATTAATTGATAGCCAATTTAGTTATTGTCCAACGCTTTTATGTACACTTAAAATAAATAAATAAATAAACTAATGGGATAATGTCTCTATTATCAAATAACAACACCAGGAGTATCAAATGATAGAAAGTATTTGGACCCAACTGATATTTCAATGTTGGTGCTCCTGTCACTCATTTTGATCAAAGTAAGCATATTATTCATGTACTTTAGAATTATGTAAACCATACTACAAATTACTGAGATATTGTTCTGTTAAGCATTTCATCAACCAAATGGTAGGCAAAAGAAGATTTCCATGTTAACATACATACACATACATCTATAACTACAAATTAAGCAACCATAATTACACATCATAGTAGTTGTACTTCAAAGGAATTTTTTTTTTCTCTATTGGATACTTTTTTGTATTTATAGAAACATTAGAAATCATGAAAAAACCATTAATATGTAAAATCAGAAAATAAATTTGTACACATACATACACATTACTATTATATTATTGTAAAAAGTTAAATTGGTATGATTTTTTTTATCATTTAGATTAATATATATATATATATATATATATATATATATATATATATATATATATATATATATATATATGAAGCTTGGGAATAGTAAAATTGGCATTTTTTTGACAGAAATGGTCTCTGCACTTTGCTTCTCATTCTTTACCTATTTTGACATTTTTGGTCCTTGCAATCAATATTTTTACACTTTTTAGAAACCTTTTAATATTTAAAGTTTGTCCACAAAACTTTAACGGTTTGACAACTTTGATCTATTTTCTAAAAATTTGCTAACTCCTACCCCTTTTAATTCTTTAACCGTTTTGAAACTTTTGATCCTTGCAGTCAAAACTTTTACATTTTTTCATAAAAACATGAAAAAAAACGGTCCGAGACAAACTCCGGGCTTTTTATCATTGCACTTTCTACGTCTGTCATATTTATCGATTCAGAAAAAATATTGAAATCTTTTAGCCCCCATATAACGAAGGTAACCTTTCTAGTTAAAATGATATTAATGGGTTGTGATATCTATTTTAGTAATTACTGCATACATATATAAATATTGGTATTTGATGTCTATAAGAAATGATTTTAAAACATACAATATTGTAAACATAATCCTTTCAAAATCTATCAAACTGAAATAAGAAATTGGAATAAAAGTTATTATTTTAGAAGGATATATTAAAGTGAAGTTTATATTTTCATGAATTCAAATTTTTGTAAAAGAAACGAATTTAGAATATTATAAATATGTATTGACTTAATTTATTTTATACAAAAAGGTAAAATAATTGTAAAATTATTTTTTTCTTATTTGTGGTCTATTTTATCTATGAATATGATATACTTGAATTTAATTTAGTAAAATTATAATTAGTTAGCGGTTTGGTTGTAGGCATGTAATTTACAAAAGTGTTTAAAAATACTCATTTTACAATACAAGAAAAAAAAAACTAACATGAAACATCATTGAAATTATCAATAATTCCAACTTGTGTATAATATAACGTCATTGGATTCATGAAACTTTATAAACTTAATCATCAAGCCATTTTATCATCTCCCATTTGATACAAAAAAAGCATCAAGATTATACTCATTGTATAGAGTATGATCCAATCAAATAAAATATAAACCTTTTTGGAGCTAAAAAAAAAATACTCTTTTATTAAAGATGGGAGTTTAGGTTTGAAAATCAAATATCATAAATGTTTTTATGGTAAATTAGATGTGTCCACAAGAAATATTAAAAGAATTAGTGATTTTCAATTATAAATTAACCAATCTTTCCTCGATTAATGCCAACAAATATTAAGGTTCCTCTTTTCATTTCATCATTAGTAGGTTTTGGATTAATGCCAAGAGCATCTCGATCAGCTCTTTTAAACCCATTGCAAAGAAAATTTGAAAGCCATATCAGCAATCATCTTTCAACTTTAGAAAGACTTGCAAAGGTACCAACTCATCATTATATCAATTCTTGATTTTCTTTATTTTATTTCTTTAATGATTAATAATAAAAAGAAATTAAACCTATATATATTTTAGTTTTTTTATTTAAACTAAAACTTATTATATTTATATTTACTACATAAGAAAACATATAAAAATTACTTTTTATTAAATTAAATTTTAATTGATTTTATATTATACAAGAAACTTATGCATGTACGTTTTATATATATATATATATATATATATATATATATATATATATATATATATATATATATATATATATATATATATATATATATATAAAGTAATTGTTGATGTGGCAGTGGGGACCATTTTTGGAAGATGAGTGTTATTCAACTAAGGGGAGTAGTCATTGCAAAACTGATGTGGCGCAATTGAAAGATTAGTGACATTGCACTGATGTGGATGGTCTAACAAATATTAAGTTTCCCTTTTTCTATTCATCATTAGTAGGTTTTGCGTTAACTGCATTCTTAAGTCAAATATATGGATTTAAAATTATTTAAAAAAAAACAAAAAATTATACGTGATAAACTTAATGAAAACATGACATTTAATAAAAATGATTTTAATTTATTATGGTAGGTATATTAAATATATTGAATGAGATAACAAATGCAAAGAATCTTAGAAAAAAAATATATGTAATCTATTAAATACATTTAATGTGATAATAAATACAAAAAAAAAATCTTAGAAAAAGTAAGATGAAAAAAGTTTGCGCCACAATTATTGTTGTTCTCGATTGTATATGTAAATTCATATCTATATATATTTTTGTTTTCTATTATTACATGTTAAAAGACTAATTATTAGACAAATATAGAAAACACATTTTGAAAAAATATATTTTTTGGTTTATAATTCATATTATCACTATTTTAATGTTTATATAATAGAAAACAGTTATTAAGTTTGGTTTGAAAGTGAAAAATGGTTTCTTTGACACATTTATAAGTTAAGAAAATATCTTCATTCAAATTATTATTCATCAATTTTTCAGAATTACCATATTTACTAATTACTTGTAATTTCGGTCAACAAATCAAAAATCTAAAATTTAAGATTGAATTATTATATAAGACATCATACATGTACTTTTATATTTATTGTTCTTTTACCAAATAAGACATAATTAATGTTGGATGCATCATTTATATTAATTTTGTAGCCAAAAAATGAAATTTTTGGCCTTTTGACTATTTATTCAAATGACAAAGTTTCTGTCAATAAGTTTGTGGATCCTTTTAATCTCAATATGTTGACTGACTTCTTAATGATTGTGTAATGGTTCCAAACATCTCAAAATATTATAATTTGGTTCAAAATAACCAATAAGGATGATTTAGTTATTATTTTCACAATTAGTGTTAATTTCATTTATAAGGGCATCTCCAACCCACTACCATTTTCCATTTTGTCTCCCATTTCTTCCCTATTCCTCTCCAACTCTACCTCATTTATTCCCCAATTTTGGGGAAATGAATAGTATAACACAAAATATGGTGTTATACTATTCATTTCTTCCAAAATGAGGATGAACTTTGAGTTGTCAGTTTTAGTCCCTCTTTTTATATATTTATACATTATTAGTTTATTTTATATTCTAATTATAATTTAAATGTATTACTTAATACTTATAATATTGTATTGTATAGTAAATTATATTAATTAATTTTAAATATAAAGTTTATTTTTTTGTTTATCAAATTCATATGAAAATTTAAATACATATTGAAATTTTAAAATACGATAACGTATTTTACAAAAGCTTATAATTAAGTGTTATAAATATAATATTATTTATTTAATAGTATTGTAATGAAAAAAATATAGATTGTATATTTGTTAAAACCAAATTAATAGAAGGGGTATGATTGACAATCTATATAAGTTGGAAAATAAAATATACTAGGAATATACTTTTTGGGGGTAAAAAATGGTAAAAAGTGGAGTAGGGTTGTAGATGAAACACTATTTATCCTATTTTTTAACTCCATTTTTGAGGAAAAAAATAGGAGTGCATTGGAGATGGTCTAAGGTAAAAAAGATTGAATAAATATGTGAATTTGATAATGCAAAAAGATCATTTCATAGTTGATGTAAATATGTAAGCATAGTTTTCAAGATATGAAGATGATATTGAAGATGAGATGGGAAGTGAAATGACCACTTGCAATTTCATAATTAATAAAGTGATTTAGTTTAAGTTATAGCTAAGTATGGTTGATGCTTCAATGATTTGTTTTTATTAAAAGTACTTGCTAATTCCTCATTTCATGATTACTAGAGTGATTTGGTTGCCAATGTGGAACCAACCCAGTTAGCAGAGGCTTTGCATCTTAGATTGAATGTCTCAAATTTTAATCTCAGCGTTGGTGAATTCTACTAACTTGGTTATAGTAACTTCTAACAACTAACGACCATTAAAAAATAGAGTGATTTGGTTGAAGTTACTACAAACTATGGTTAACGCTTCAATATTTTTTTTAATTACATAATAATTCCTTATTTTAATTAAATCCTATTGAAATATATCATTTTAAAATTTGTTAATGTTTAATCCTTAGTTTTTAATATTTTTTTTTTTCAAATCAACTCGTGTAATACACAGGTTTTTAACGGAGGTAAACAAAACATTTTGAATATTTCATTAAGTTCTTCCTACATTTGGTCAAAATGCAAAGTTCTAAGATTAAACGAAAAACATGAGGTTACGCATTCAAACATTTGATATTGAACAAACAATAACATTTTCAGACTAGCTATTAGATATGGGAAAAGGAAATGTTGATCGTTTAAAGATGGAAAGACAGTTATTGGTATTCCAGATAATCTTCTCATTAGTGATTCTTTTGATCATATTGGTTCATTAGGTGAACTAGTTTATAACCCGTAGGAATCACGGTTATACAATTAATTAAACATTTAAAATAAAAACTAAAAATTATTAATCAATTATTTTAAATAAATTATTAATTAAGAGATTTTTTTAGTTATATAAGTTTTAATCATTGGTTTAAATAAATATGTGAAATTATAGCACTTTATAATTTGTATTAAGTTTATTTTAATTTTTATTCTGATGTTATTAATTTAATGTATTTAGAGTGGGAAATTTAAAATTTGAAATGGAAAATCAATAGGTTTACAAATGACATTAATTAATTAGGAGATATAATATGGTGACACATGACAAAAAGAGCATAAAATATGCATTATTTAGGAGACTTAATAAGATGACACATATCAAAAGGAGAATAAAACTTTTTTTTGTTTTTTTTTGAACGGCAAATCTAATCTACTCCTATACTACTCCTAATTCTCCACATATTTCCCTCACGGGACTTGAACCCTCGACCTCAAGGAGGGAGGACAACACCGGATACCGCTGAGCTAGAAGCCCTTTGATTTTTATTAGATAGGAATATATGTATATTTAATGTTTAATATTTACTTTAAAAAAAAATTTAATATCTACATTATAATACTTAATTTTTTAACGAATCCGTACAGTATACGAGTCTCATAGTATTTGAAAAGTAGATTGAAATCGAACTAAGCGAAAATCCATAGCTACCTCTAGTCTATGCAATTGTGATGCTAACGAAAGAACCAAACTTAATCTAATGAAACCAATAAAAAAGTAGATAATAAAACGCCAATATTGTTAAGAAAATTACAATGCACAGAGGAATACCATAAAAAAATATGGATCCTCAATTGTGTGTCTTTTATTTGTACATTAACCTATATAACTTTTGTCACTTTAAATAAAATATATCAGAAGAATACCCAAATGAAAATTTTCAACAAAATCAGCACGTGTTCATATCATTTGCATTTGATACGTTTGGTTTCCTCGCACCGGATGCGGTAGAGCTTCTTAAAAGAGTACAATGAATCATGCATAGTAATGTTATATCCTCTAGATCTTCGGAGGTAGTCTTTACAAGAATTAGCTTTACCATTCAAAAAATGCTTAGCGGCACAACTTGTTGCCCGTTTGCCATCTCACTCATTGTACGATGACAATTAAAAAGATGTCAAGTTTATGAATGACTTTATTAATATTTAATGATAAATACGGTTGTATTTTTATAGGAAATAAATATTTACATGACAATTAAATATTGTCTTTTATAGTTTTATTATAAATAATACTCCCTTCCTCCCAAATTAATTGTCCATTTTGACTTTTGAAGTCTTTTTTCTTGAACTTTGACCTTAAAATATTTTTATTTTTATTATACATTATTTGATAAAACTTATAACAATAAAAAGACATTTAAAATACAATCTATTCATATATTTTGTAACGACCCAATTTTTTTCAAAGAAAATTTTCATTTTTGATTAACCAAACACATCTCCATAAAAAACGAAATTCAAATATATTTTTTTTCAAAACTCATATCAATTACAACTTTTATTTCAAAACATTAAAGTGTCCCATAAAATGTATGAGAGAGTGCACGCCGAGCCATCAAGCATTGCCCTTGCCCCTGAGCTCCGATGTACCTTAAACAAATCCACAAACTGTAAACTAATGCTTAGTGAGTCCCCAAGAGCATACCCCACACACAATCCACATAACACATATCATATTAGCTATAAAAGCTACATATATCACATAAGCCATGCATACTAACATATAAGGATGTCGTGGGCTCCCCCCAAGGTCTTATACCATCATGCCATGGGCTCCCCCATGGTCGTTATTTAGGAATGCCATGGGCTCCCCCACATGGTATTATATCCAACTGACATGGGCTCCCCCCGGGGTCTTCCATGCAATAACATACATAATCAACTAGCATATCATATATCACAAAAGTATCTATCATACTACAAAACACATACATAAACATATAAGGATGTCATGGGCTCCCCCAGAGTCTTATACCATCATGTCATGGGCTCCCCCACATGGTCTTTACCTAGGAATGCCATGGGCTCCCCCACATGGTCTTATATCCAATTTCCATGGGCTCCCCCCGTGGTCTTCCATAAAAATATCATATTATCACTAGCATACCACTTAGCATAAAGCTAACTATCATACTACATATCTCTACTACAACTAGTGTACCGCATAACATAAAATAGGCCAACCTTAGTGCCTTAGACGCATTGGTATGGTGAGAAGACTCACCTCTGTCTGCTAAATCTGAGAGTTGCTCTCCTAACAGTCCGTGACTGCCTGTGTTGAACAATGATAACATTACCCAAGGTTAGGGCTAAACACAATCCAATTGAAAAACCCAGACTCTAAGTCCTTTCACAATGGCCCAAAAGGTCTTCCTTAGTTAATGAGCCTAAAGTCCATATCCAAAATCATTAATGGGCCTCATGGCTCAATAAAGCCCAATAATAATATCCATGGACCAAAACAGATAAACTGGCCCACTAACCCCAAAACACGACCATGCCCAATGACTAATTGAGACCTAAAAGCTCAACGGCCCAAAACAAATCCAAGTCCAACTGTTGTGCGTACGCCCGTCGTACCACACCGGTACGCGCAACGTATTGAGTCCTTGAGCAGTACGCGCGACATACACTAACTTACGCCCAACGTACAAACAAATTAAGCACTTCCTTCCATCAAGTGCTTAATACTCGATGTTCTAATGTCCAAAACCAAATATGGGCTCATTAAGACGTCCTAAGGCATAAAGTTGGCAACTTTATGCCCTTGCATGCCCTATGGGACTTAAAAACTTCATTCTTCACATTAGGACTTCATATAAGGCTCCAAACTCTTGCATTGACTCTAGATACTCTCCAAGCTAGCACCTTTATGCATCTACCATGCTCACAAGGCTCAGATCTAACCATTTTAACCTCTGGAGTTGGTCAACTCTCAAGAGAAGGTCCAAAACCAACAAAAGGGACCATAAAGAAAACCCTAAATAGATCTAAAGAATAAGAAGGCAAGGTCAAAGCTTTATACCTCTAGAAGCTCCTCAAGGTGAACTAGATACATATTCTTGAAGCCCAATGCCACTCCAAGCTTACCTGATAACTTCTTCTTCCTGAATGGACACTAAAATGGCCACAAATGCACTCCTTAAGCTAAAAGCACACTCTCTAATGGTATTAGCATTTTAAGAGACGTTTGAAAGTGAAAGAGGATGATTAAGGTGAGACTCAAAATGAGATAAGGATGCTTATATAGGTCTCAAGTCCAAAAATTAGGGTTTGGACATCCGTCACGTACGCCCAGCGTACGTGCTGTCCCTCCACGATCATTGTTGCAAAGTATGCTAAGAGTACCCATGAGTACGCCCAATGTACTTAAGGGACTGATTATGTAACATTTAAAATTTTCAAGGGCTTCCAAGGTAATACATGATTTGGAGTGTTACATATTTTGCATCAAGTATTATCTATAAAAACAAAAATATTTAAGGTCAAAGTTGAAGAACAAAGACTTAAGAAGTCAAATGTGGACAATTAATTTTGGACAGAGGTAGTAGCAAAATGGATAACATACAACTACATTTTCACATATTGGGAAAATGACCCATACATTTAACCAACGCAGTGATACGTGCAAGAAACCATACTCCTTTTTCTTTTGTAAGAATCTTGAAAATATAGAAATAAAAGGGTTATCACCATAAAACAATAAGTTTTAAAGATTCGTTTTAAATTAGTTTCAAAAAGTGGCACACAAAAATATTAGGGATTACATATACTCCGTATAACTTTTTGAGAAAACATAGAAATCCCCTAATCTAATAAATAAAACCAATTTTACCACGTGGCATTCTATTAGTCCCTCCCAATCGATTTATCCCGTCAATAGCATCTAAGTGAATTTTTGATATTGCCTTGCTTTGTCTGAGTTGTGTTACATACTGTATTGATTGCCCCTTTGATTGCTTTAGAATCCAAAACACTTCCTATTGATCTCCTTAAATTGCGCCAATTTAAAACCTCAAACCCTAATTCTGCTATTTCATCAACCTCTATCAATTGATTGGAGAAGTGAAATCTGAATATCATTTTTTAAATCCCTAATTACTGCCCCTTTCTCCTTTTTTCTTTTCTTTATTGGTTCAACCGGTTCGATGGTGAAATCAGACTATATAAAGGGTGGTAAAAGAATGGTTTTAAAGTGGCAAGTCATTTGTGGTGTTGACGATAGTGATAACACAGGTGAGAAAGTGAGGTATACGATCATTTTCGACATTTTTACCCTTAGTCATTCCTGGTGCCCAATTCCGATGAAAAGACATTTTTACCCTTATTTGGGAAATAGGTTTTAGTGGTCACCTAGGTATTACTATTGTATCTTTTAGAAACTATAATAGCTACTACTACACTACTACTATAATGACTAAGGGCTTATTTTGATAGGGTCCTTTTAGTCATTTTGTTTTTTTAGGGTGCCCATCTAGAACCTTTTGGTCATCAATCTGGTTGGGTTTATCATCACAAACCCTGAGCTTCCTGTTGAACCATTTTATTCTATTCACAAACCGTGGGTTTATCATCTTACCTTTATTTCTTTCTACCCCAAATATAACATTGTACTCCATTTGTTTTTATTACTTGAGTCAAAGAAAAACTAAACCAAATCCTTGGAACCCGACTATAGAATATAAGGCATGGGAAGAAGATGATTCATAATTTTATGATCATGTATATGGCAGGAAAAGCTATTCGGAAATGGTAAATTTAAATTTGGGTTTTTTTTTTTCATTCTAATAATACATTTGATTCAATGATTTAGCCTTCTAATATTTATTGTCATTTAACAGCAACCGCAATGAGAATATATGGCATAAGTGTGACATCCCCATTTTCACAGCAAGAAAAAACCGATTTTGTTTATGCTTTATGAAAATCAGAGTACATCTTTTAATAAAAATGTTGCGAAATTTGTTCCCAGTAAAACATGATAAATATGTTATCAAATCATTTCCAAAGAAAAGTATTTTTATTCATTTTAAAACATTTGGGATGTCATCGTCAATACAAAAACATAAGCATAAACAGATCTTACATTCATTATCACTAGTGATTTATATCTCCTTAATCTCTCAATGTAATGTAACTTCATATCATCACCTGTGATACAAGTAAACTGAGTGGTTCAGGTTGGGAAACTTGGTGAGTACATAGGGTTTCAACCCATAATAATATAATTATTATGCTTAAATAATCAAACAATCAACCCAATTACCCATCCCCATTATCTTCCTCACTCTTAAGAGTCTACCCTAAGAGTTATCTATCCTGCATTCGTTCATTCTGAATCCCCTTGCTTCCAGGGTTATAAGACAGACATTAAGTCCATAACTGCGAATGCTCGTTCGTAAAACACTAATTCCATAGCTGCTAAGGTTCATTCATCAGGTACTAAATCCATAGCTACAAGTGTTTATAGAATAGGTACTAAGTCCATAGCTACCAACATTTATCTATCAGGTACTAAGTCCATAGCTACCAACATTTATCCATCAGGTAATAAATCCATAGCTACCAACGTTTATTCAATAGGCACTAAGTCCATAGTTGCCGAAATTGTTTATTGGGCACTAAGTCTATAGGTGTCAATCATCTTTTATCTCTCATCGTTCATCTACCCATGTTATACTCAACATATTTGTAGATATAAAATACGTATACAATTTAAATCATTTAAAAGTTATGTAAAATCGTTCATCCAGCATAGATAGTAAGTATACAGATAATATGCACACATAACACGTAGTTTAAATAAAATACTTCATATCTATGTGTAAGATGAAAGTAACTATGCACACATAGCACGTAGTTTAAATAAAATACTTCATAAGGTGGTGACTCGGTACTCGGACAGCGCTTCGTTACTCTTAACACAATTTTCCTCGGAGAAAACATCAAGTTTTATAGAAAACCGGGCTTTGCTTGGAGCAGCGTTTCTGAACCGAAAGACCCTTTTTCTCGGGACTCCGGGAGCCTCAGGGCTTCCTTCGGATGCTAGGGGGTTTACCTAGGCTTAGGGGGGGGGGGGTTAAGGAAGCTAGAGAGAGAAACTAGAGAGAGAGAGAGAGAGAGAGAGAAGTGAGAAAGGAGGGAGAAATGAGGGCTGCCCTCAGCCTCCTTTTATAGCCACCAGACGCGGGGTACGCTGGGCGTTCCTGCGAGGGTACGCGGGGCGTACCTCGTACGCAGGGCGCTCCGGCCTTACGCTGCTTGTTCTTACAGCAACTTGTCCGAGCCTCTCTGGTGCGACATGGATCTTCCAAAGCCAAGTAAATCCAAACGCGGGGAATTCCTTCTTGTACGCGCTGCGTAGCAAGCTAGTTGTCACCTATCCGTAGCGAGTATGTGATCAGCAAGCGACGGCCCAGATCGAGCCACGTTATTATTACCTCGCAGATTTTGTAATTTTCCTTCCCGAATTCTAAAATTCATAACTCTCGCATAGGAACTTCGTTTTTGATGTTCTTTATATCCACGCGTAGGCGGGAACGTACTCTACAACTTTCGTTTAGACTCCATCGGCTAATTTTGACTTTATTTTTAAAGTTATATTTTTAAAAGGCCGAGACATGATTGGTCCGTTAAAAATCTATAACTTCATCATCTGACGTCCATTTTCGTCTGTCTTTTTATCGTTACGCTACTATTAACGAGATATTTGATTCTTGTTTAGGTTGTTTCGACTAGATACCGCTCATTCTATTATTCAGACTCCAGGCTGTGTACTGCCGATCCGAAACTTATAAAAATCGTAACTTCCTCATACGAAGTCAGATTTGGGCATTGTTTTTGTAGACGCTCTCGGTTTAACGTATTCTACGACTTTTGTTAAGATTGATAAAGCCAAAAATCGATCCATCGTAAATTCACTATTTACAGTTCCCTGTGTCGTGTCGGTTCTGTCGCGAACCTTCGACGGGTCATAACTTCTTCGTTCGTATTTTGGCGTTCTTTATTCTAAATAATATTTTGTTGAAAAGTCTTTTTCAACCCCTCTTATCTCTAAATTGACTAGCTCGGATCTACGGGCGTTACAATTATCTCCCCCTTAGGATGATTATGTCTCAGAATCATCAACGAAACAGGGCTCACATGATGACTCCATACGTTATCTCTTCATCCTAAGTAATAACCGTAACTTTTTTTGTTCCTTCGAATGAGTATCTAACTCTCGGACTCCTTGACTACAGGCGGTGCTCTATTTTGCACTTGCTCCCTATCTCATGTTAAACTCCAAATTATGACCTTCAAGTCACAATCTCGATCCGCACTGGATACGAACTTAAGATAAGTTCTTTTATTACTACTATGGAACGATGTGTCATATTCTAATGACCTATCATCGTATGTTGCAACGCTTAGACTCAGGTCTCTTGGAGTCAAATTCCATAACAGACTATACCTTTCTTCATGTTCTATTGTGGTATAATCACATCTTAAAAGGTAGCATTTCTAGCTACAAGCAACTATCATGATACCTCTACCGATGGCTTTGATTATCTTTTATTTCAATCTTCCGGCTTAAGTTAGATGCTACATCAAACTTGGTTCTAAGAACCACGTAACATATTCATCGTAGTCGGACTCAATTCGACATGACCACTAGGGTCGGAATAACAATCATCTCCTTAGTCATTACCGAAATGATGGTAATGACATACTTGAATAAAACGGAATCAATTACTAGCTTCTTGGTAACCTTGTGACTTTCCATAGTCCAAGCATGAGTCATGTGCTTCTAGTAGTATAGGCCTCTACTACCTTTCACACCTACTCATACTCGTCCCGAGTATTGTCTCGTAGTTTTATCCAAGTCACCATGCAAGAAAATCACACAATTATTCAACACATCAGATAACATAACAAATGTTTTATATTATTCCTTGAAACGATTATATATGTGTTCAAGTTCACCCTAGACTATGCCTCTAAGAGGCTACACCATACAATACTACTCTCTTGGCTACTTCATAACTCATCCTCGATTCCTCGCGTCGTTTTCTGCTTCATCGAGGATCATGTGGAATGCCCTTGGCCTTGGTGGTGTATCTGGCCTTGTTTCTTTATTTTTCCTTGGGCAGTCTCTGTGCCCCTTGCCTCCATATCCGTAGCATACCTTATCATTATGGGTACAGTCCTTGGAATAGTGACCGGACCTCCCACACTTGTAACAAGTCACTTATTCATTACATCTCCCACTATGCTTCTTCTTGCACTTATCACACCATCTCACATCACCTTTCTCTCCTTCTCCGAGCTTCAAGAATTTTCTTTCCTTGTTGGACCTTGAAGATAACTTCCTCTTTTCTCATACCTTATCTTTTTCCAGACTCTTTTCTCTTATCTGGGTCTCTACATTCTTAGCTGATCTAACAACTGTTTTCAAAGTAGTTGCCATTTTGACCGTTGGTCCAAAGTCTGTCGGCAGTCCGTTAGCAAACCTATCAATCTTGGAGAGTTCAGTAGGCACCAAGTAGGGGAATAGCTTCATCCTCTCGGTGAATGCGGTGGCATACTCATCAACACTCATCTTCCCTTTCTTCAGGTTCTAAAACTCGTTGTTTAGGTCTATCAGATCTATCTCTGAGCAGTACTGCATTTTCAACTGCTCCACGAATGTTTTCCAAGACATTCACATGGCTTCTCCTTGTGGCATTGTATCTACCAACAACTTCCACCAACTTAGCACTCCAGTCTTTAGTTGTCTGACTGCAAAGACGGTCTTTTGCCTGTCACTACAATCACAGCTCTCAAACACCATCTCCATTTCAGAGATCTAGTCCATAATCTCAACCGGCTTCAGGCTTCCAGAAAGACTTGGTGGCTTGGCACCCAATAAATTCTTATACATCCGTCCATCCTGGTCATTTCCCCTCTCCGGGCCATTCCTCCTTGCCCCTTGGGTTTCAACTTGACTTATAGTGCGGCTATAATTTCCCTCCTCCGATTGTTCAGCAATCAACTCAGGTTGCACAATGGGCACAGCAGGTTCATCCCTATTTTCATGCAACATCTGCTTCATCTCTTCTCTCTGCTCATCCAGCATAGCCCAAATCATAGCCTGTACTCCAACCATTGTGATTGGCTCATGAGCGGTTGCTACAACAGGTATTTGCTCAATCACTGGCAGTTGATTTCTATTTCCATTCGCGTTTCCACTTCGGGTTCTTACCATCTTGATCTATACCCCAAATCATACGTTCGATGCGAAATGACGAGAATTACGATAGGAAATATTTTATTTATGATCGACGTGTAAATCTCCTTATCACCCCGAAAAATTAAATGCCAGTTCTAAAACCGTATTTAAACATTTAGAAATCTGAACACATAAAGTTTTCAGATCCGGTCGGCAACAGACCATAGATCCGATCAAATGATAACATCATAAAACATCACAATCATTTAGCACATAAAGCAATTTAGGCATCTTCCCTAAATGAGCTAGTGCCCGTGTCTATTTAGGTGTACTTTCCTAGAATTCACTAGACACACTCATCACCATCATTGCTTAGCATTCTAAGTTTAAATCTAAAAATAAATCCTTATTCCTAGTTCGCTTAAACTAATGCTCTGATACCAACTGTGACATCCCCATTTTCACAGTCAGAAAAGACCGATTTTGTTTATGCTTTATAAAAATCAGAGTACCTTTTTTAATAAAAATGTTGCGGAATTTGTTCCCAGTAAAACATGATAAATACGTTATCAAATCATTTCCGAAGAAAAGAATTTTTATTCATTTTTAAATATTTGCGATGTCATCGTCAATACATAAATATAAGCATAAACCGAACTTACATTCATTATCACTAGTGATTTATATCTCCTTAATCTCTCAATGTAATGTAACTTCATATTGTCACTTGTGATACAAGTAAATTGAGTGGGTCAGGTTGGGCAACTGGTGACTACATAGGGTATTCAACCCATAATAATATAAATATTATGTATAAACAATCAAACAATCAGTCCAATTACCCATCCCCATTATCTTCCTTACTCTTAAGAGTCTACCCTAAGAGTTATCTATCCTGCATTCGTTCATTCCAAAGTCTCTTGCTTCCAGGGTTATATGATAGGCACTAAGTCCATAGCTGCCAATGCTCGTTTGTAAAGCACTAATTCCATAGCTGCTAAAGTTCATTCACCGGGTACTAAATCTATAGCTACCAGTGTTTATATAATAGGTATTAAGTCCATAGCTACTAACGCTCATCTATCAGGTACTACGTCCATAGCTACCAACGTTTATCCATCAAGCACTAAATCCACAACTACTATCGTTTATTCAATAGGCACTAAGTCTATAGCTGCCAATATTATTTATTGGGCACTAAGTTTATAGGTGCCAATCATCTTTTATCTCTCATCATTCATCAACCCATGTTATACCCAACATATTTGTAGATATAAAATACGTATACAGTTTAAATCATTTAAAACTTGTATAAAATCATTCATCCAACATAGATAGCAAGTATACAGATAATATGCACACATAGCACGTAGTTTATATAAAAAACTTCATATCTATGTGTAAGATGAAAGTAACTATGCACTCACTTGATAAGGTGGTGACTCGGTACTCGGAAAACGCTTTGTTACTCTTAACACAATTTTCCTCGGATAAAGCAACGAGTTTTATAGAAAAACCGGGCTTTGCTTGGAGCAGCGTTTTCGAACCGAAAGACCTTTTTTATCGGGACTCCGGGAGCCTCGGGGCTTCCTTCAGGTGCTAGGGGGTTTACCTACGCTTAGGGGGGTTAGGGAAGCTAGAGAGAGAAAGTAGAGAGAGAGAGAAGTGAGAAAGGAGTGGGAAATGAGGGCTGTCCTCTGCCTCTTATAATAGCCACCAACTGCGGAGTACGTTGGGCGTTCCTGCGAGGGTACGCGGGGCGTACCTCGTACGCAGGGCGCTCCGGCCTTACGCTGCGTGTTTGTACAGCTACTTGTCCGTGCCTCCCTGGTACGATGTGGATCTTCCGAAGCCAAGTAAATCCGAATGCGGGGCGTTCCTTCTTGTACGCACTGCGTAGCGAGCCAGCTGTCACCCATCCGAAGCGAGTCCGTGATCAGCAAGCGACGGCCCAGATCGAGCACGTTATGATTCCCTCGCATATTTCGCAAATTTCCTTCCCGGCTTCTAAAATTCATAAATCTCGCATATGAGCTTCGTTTTTGATGTTCTTTATATCCACGCGTAGGCGGGAACGTACTCTACAACTTTCGTTTAGACTCCGTCGGCTAATTTTGACTTTATTTTTAAAGTTATATTTTTAACAGGTCGGGACATGATTGGTCCGTTAAAAATCTATAACTTCTTCATCCGACGTCCGTTTTCATCTATCTTTTTATCGTTACGCTACTATTAACGAGATCTTCGATTCTTGTTTAGGTTTTGTCGGCTAGATACCGCTCGTTCTATTATTCAGACTCCAGGCTGTGTACTGCCGATCCGAAACGTAGAAAAATCATAACTTCCTCATACGAAGTCAGATTTGGGCGTTCTTTTTATGGACGCTCTCGGTTTAACGTATTCTACGACTTTCTTTAAGATTTCTAAAGCTAAAAAATCGCTTTATCGTAAATTCACTATTTACGTTTCCCGGTGTTGTGCCGGTTCTGTCGCGAAACTTCGACGGGTCATAACTTCTTCGTTATAACTCGGATATCGGCGTTCTTTATATGTATGGAACCCTTGAGACATATTCTACAACTTGGTTAAGACTATTTATTCTAAATAGTCATTTGTTGAAAAGTGTTTTCGACCGCTATTATCTCTAAATTGACTAGCTTAGATCTACGAGCGTTACAATAAGCCCCACTGACAGAAGAAGAATTAATGTGCTACTGCTGTGTTGTGGCAAATTGCATCAAAATTTTTGATGGAATTAATTTTAAAGTTTGATGTGTTGTTGTGATGACGCTAATTAGACTCTTTTTTCCACGAGATCATTTTTGTAGTTTATTCTTTATTTCTTAAATATAACAATATTATTAAAAATTTCAATTTTTAAAAATATAAGTATAGATAAATAACAAAATTGAATATGACGGTAATATATAAGAAATATAAAGTTATAGACTTTTAATTAGAAGTGCAGATGATATTTTATTCGTATAGATTAAATTTCCAATAATATATTTTTAATATTATTTATTAAAAAACACAATATTACAATTCATAAGTTTTTCTAAAATTATGATGTATTATTTTTTTACATAATCAATTTTTTAATTTTATTTAAAATTAACACACATGGGTTCCATGGGTTTTAACCTAGTATGATATATAGTCCTTAAATTCAAAAAACCTCATAAATGGTCCACTTGGTTTCAAAACTATTAACAAATGCTTTTTTTTGCTCACTCTGTCAAATTTTGGCCGTTAACTGCTATTTCATTTAAATAATACCAGGGCATTTTTTGATATTTCACTACCACAGGAGCCATTTATGAGGTTTTTTCTTATTTAAAAAAATGGTATATATTGGGTCTCTCTCTCTCTCTCTCTCTCTCCCTCCCACCCCCACCCTCACACACACACTTATCGCAGCAAAACTAGAGGGGCGGTTCAACCTCATATTTTGCTAAGCTAAGGCTTAGGTCTCCTAATTCTAAAGCAGGGCCGGCTCCAAGGGTGTGCAAAGAGTGTAGCCGCGCAAGGCCCCGAAGAAAAAAAGGCCTGATTTTTAGAAAAATTATCTAGTTAATGTGTGTATATATATAATTTTGTTCAAATAAATACAATCAGTTTTGTTAGCTCCGCCCAATAATATTATTTTTAATATTATTTATTAAAAAATACAATATTACAATTCATAAGTTTTTCTAAATTTATGATATATTATTTTTTTTACATAATCAGTTTTTTAATTCTATTTAAAATTAAAACACATGGGTTCCATGAGTTTTAACCTAGTATGATATATAGTCCTTAAATTCAAAAAAACCCTCATAAATGGTCCACTTGGTTTCAAAACTATTAACAAATGCTCTTTTTTGCTTACTCTGTCAATTTTTGGCCGTTAACTGCCATTTGATTTAAATAATACCAGGGCATTTTTTGATATTTCACTACCACAAGGGCCATTTATGAGGTTTTGTCTTATTTAATAAAAAGCGGTATATATTGGGTCTCTCTCTCTCTCTCTCTCCCTCTCTCTCTCCCTCTCCCTCTCCCTCCCCCACCCCCACCCCCACCCCCCCCCCCCCCCCCCCCCCCACACACACACTTATCGCAACAAAACTACAGGGGCGATTCAACCTCATATTTTGCTAAGCTAAGGCTTAGGTCTCCCAATTCTAAAGCAGGGCCGGCTCCAAGGATGTGCAAAGAGTGTAGCCGCGCAAGGCCCCGAAGAAAAAAAGGCTTGATTTTTAGAAAAATTATCTAGTTAATGTGTGTATATATATAATTTTGTTCAAATAAATACAATCAGTTTTGTTAGCTCCGCCGGCCAAAGCGCTTGTCTTTGCGCTTCTTGTTTTGTTTGGTGTTGGTTCGATCCCCATAGATCTCATTTTTGCATCTTTCTTTTAAATGAACTTGCTACTTTTACATCTACATCTTTATTATATATATATATATATATATATATATATATATATATATATATATATATATATATATATATATATATATATATATATATATATATATATATATACACACACACTAGGCAAATGCTCGCGCGTTGCGCAGAAGGATCTATATAGTTGAAATCTTTACAAATATATGTTTTTTTAAATATAACAATAATGTCGTTGTTAAATTTGATATAATAATTCGTATACTAAGTTGATATAGTATATTGATAATTTTGAATTATATGATAATATATATATTTATTAAAACTGCATAATCTCAATCTTTTGAATGACCTCTACCTGTAAGTTACTCAAGAATAAAATTAAATATAATATATGGTTTAATATTATTTATAGTTGTTGTTATTGTTAAATCATTTTTAAAATTTATTTGTTTGACGTTTTAATTTCTATCAATGTAATTATTTAAAACATCAAACAATTTTTTTTTGATTTTAAATGTAACAATATAATCATTTATATATAGTTATTTTTAACTATTGTTATTATAAGTTATTTTAAGCTACTTATTTCAAAACTTTTAACGATTATAAAAATATCTTTAGGAAATATTTTAGTGAATTGATATTACAATTTAGTTTTTGTATTTAGCACTTCAATTTATCATCGTTCACTATTCACAAAATATTATTTGGGTTTTTTTAAGTGGAACTGAAATTTATATCGAAGTTGATCCTTTAATGTTATATTTAAATTAACAATTTAAGTATTTTGTCCATACAGTTCAAAAGTTGTAGCTTTAAATTAATAATGATTTACATACAATAACATATTAAATCTAATAAATTAAGTATAAGATGTTAAAATTTAAAGACATAACTTTATAAGTAAAAGTAAATATATTATTTAAATATTGAAATTTAGTTTATTTTTTTATGACATTTTAGGTTTGATACTTATTTAACCTTATTAACCAATTTATAATCATTATTAGAAAGACACTACAATTTATCACTTTTAACTATTTACAAAATATTTTTTGGGTTGTTAAAGTTGAACTAAATTTTATATTTAAGTTGATCATGTAAGGTTATATTTAAATTGACAATTTAAATATTTTATACAATTGATCAAAAGTTGTACCTTTAAAATGATAATGGTTTACATATAACATATTAGGCCTGATAAATTAAGCATAATATGTTAAAAGTTAAAAACAAACTTTATAAGTATAAGAAAATATATTTTTTTAATATTGAAATTTAGTTTATATATGATTATACTTTAGGTTTGATATTTATTTAACCTTATTAACCAACTTATAATAATTATTAGAAAGAAATTGAAAAGTCATGGGAGTTTCAAATGAATGTGGTTTAAGAATAAATGCAAGCTTTATAAGTATAGTAGGCGAATACCCGCGCGTTGCGCAGAAACACCTATATAGTTGAAGTCTTTACAAATATATGTTTTTTTTAATATAACAATAACGTTGTTAAATTTGATATAATAATTTGTATATACTAAATTGATATAATATATTGATTATTTTGAATTATATGATAATATATACATTTATTATAACTTCAAAATCTCAATCGTTTGAATGACTTCTACTCGCGAGTTACACATGAATAAAATTAAATATGATATATGATTTGATGTTATTTATAGTTGTTTTTATTGTTAATTAATTTTTTAAAATTTATTTACTTAATGTTTTAAGTTCTATCATTATAATTATTTAAAACATCAAACATTGTTTTTTTTTTAATTTTTTTTTTATTTTAAAGCTAACAATATAATCATTTATATAAAGTTGTTTTTAACTATTTTTATTGTAAGTTTTTTTAAGCTACTTATTTGAAAACTTTTAACGATTGTAAAAATATATTTAAGAAATATTTTAGTTAAATTGAGATTATAATTTAGTTTTTGCTTTTATCACTATTTGAGTTGACATTGTAATGCGCATAAAAACCTATATAGTTGAAGTATTTATAAATTTATATTTTTTTAAATATAACACTAACGTTGTTGTTAAATTTTATATAATAATTAGTATATTAATTTGATATAATATATTGATTATTTTGAATTATATGATAATATATATACATCTATTATAACGTCATAATCTCAATCGTTTGAATGAGCTTCTACTTGCGAGTTACACATCAATAAAATTAAATATTATATATGGTTTAATATTATTTATAGTTGTTGTTATTGTTAACTAATTTTTTAAAATTTATTTGCTTAATGTTTTAATTTCTATCATTATAATTATTTAAAACATCAAACTTTATTTTTTGACTTTAAAGATAGCAATATAATCATTTATATTGAGTTATTTTTAATTATTGTTATTATAAGTTATTTTAAGCTACTTATTTGAAAATTTTTAACGATTATAAAAATATATTTAGGAAATTTTTTAGTTAAACTGATATTAAAATTTAGTTTTTGCATTTATCACCATAATTTATCACTTTTAACTATTTATAAAATATTATTTGGTTTTTTAGTGGAACTGAAATTTATATTTAATTTGACACTGTAATATTATATTTAAATTAACAATTTAATTATTTTGACTAAATTTTTCAAAAGTTGTAGTTTTAAAATGATAATGGGTTACATGCAACAACATTTATATCTAATAAATTAAGTATAATATGTTAAAATTTAAAGACATAACTTTATAAATAGAAGTAAATATATTATTTTAAAATTGAAATTTAATCTATTTATGATTACACTTTAGGTTTGATATTTATTTAACCTGATTATCCAACTTATAATCATTATTAGAAAGACACTACCATTTATCACTTTTAACTATTTATAAAATAATATTTGGGTTGTTTAAGTTAAATAAAATTTATATTTAAGTTGAGCCTATAATGTTATATTTTAATTAATAATTTAAGTATTTTATACAAATTGTTCAAAAATTATACCTTTAAAATGATAATGGTTTACATCCAACAATATATTAAAACTAATAAATTAAGTATAATATGTTAAATGTTAAAAACATAATAGTAGGAGTAAAGATATTATTTTAATATTGAAATTTAGTTTATATATGATTACACTTTAGATTTGATATTTATTTAACCTAATTACCAAATTATAATTATTATTATAAAGAAATTGAAAAGTCATGGGAGTTTCAAATGAATGTGGTGAAAGGAAAAAAGAATGGGGGTTTCAAATGCATGAGATTCAAGAAGAAATGCTAGCTTTATAAGTATGTATGATATATATATATATATATATATATATATATATATATATATGGGCCCATATTTTAGTATTAGCACAAGGCATTCAAAATTAAAGAACCGGTCCTGTTCTAAAGGGTCTCATACTCTCCAAACATAACCCAATATTAATATATCTCAAACCTCAATTAGTCCATTACTAATTGTCCGACACGCCACATCACAATAAGCGATCTTGATTATTAAGGACGAAACACATGCGACACATCAATACGATTTAAAATATTGAAACAACACATTTATCTTCTATTCTTCTATCTCGATTCTCAATAGTTCAAATCCTTAACGCAAAAAGGTATGTGTTTCACTTATTTTCCGGTTTTCCATTATCTATTAGGGTTAATTGTTTTCAATTATCCATTGATTACAAAATACATATTTTCAATTGTCAAGTCATGAATACTTTCTGTGGATTTTGCCTTTGGAATTTTCGAATTTGGGTTGGAACGAACTCAAAGAAGCAGTCAGCAAATCATAGCTGTCAAGCAGCAGGTATTTCCATTAATCCATTTATTCTAGTATTCTGTTTGTTCATCTGTAGTTGTCTTGGTGATTCATAAAAATCATATACATAGTAAAGAAAACGTTAACTCAGCCATTTGTATTTTTTTTACTTTATTATTGACAGTCCTAAACCTGGATAAAGGAGAAGATTATATAATGTTAAGTATAGTGAAGGCCAACGGGGCCCATATTTTTGGTTCGCTTAGAGCCCCAAAAATGGTTAAGCAGCCGTAAGCAAAACATACACACACATACACAAACTTCTTGGGATGAACCAACCAATAGAACGCATCTTGAATCAAAACTCATTCCTGAATTCAGTTTAACCCACTATTTGATTTTGTATTCCAGATAACATCGATGGGAATCCAATTAGATTCATCCAGATGTCTTTCTTTAATCAATATGACAAATTAATAGAACAAACACAACTTGATCTAGGGTTCCTATCAGATCAAACAAACAATTAGAAATGGTGTCATCATTTTTAAACACAAATTCAGAACGAGAGTCAAAATTGGAAACTAAATTAGATACCAAATGTGTAGACTAAATAAAAAACCAAATTTGCCGACCAAAATAGGGCCCCTCGTCAATGTTCTCTCTCTATAGACATTGGTATATTTTAGTGGATTTTGAAGATTGATGAACATCGAAGAAAAAAATCACAAGTAATTATCTAAAAATGCACTAGTATAGTAGATCCTAAAATCAAAACAGAAATCTATCATTTGAGCATTGTGTATTTATGTATGTGCGCAAATTGCAATAAATGTTGATTAAACTAGGTTTAGGACACAAATTTCCTTAAAGTCTTAACTATATTGACTTCTTCTTCCCTAATTAACATTTGGATTCTAAATTGACATAACCAAATTAGGAATACATACATGTGAGCGACGTGGCTAGTGAGATTTTGTTCGAAATAGCAATCATAGTTAATAAAGACCTTCGGTCCTTTTTGGAACTCGTCGTGGTCCCAATTCCGTTCGTTACTGCATGAATTCTTGTCCAAATTCTATTCTTTCATCCCATTTATCCCTAAGTTTCACTTATTTAGTACCTTCAATGCATCAGTCCACACACACAAGCAACTACCATTAATATCTTTGTCACTCATCGATTCAGGACAAAGTAATTGATGAAGATAGAAAAAGAACAACTACCTTTTGTCTCGTCGAGCTTTGTTGATTATGCGAGTGCAAAATTTTTATACAAAATTGTAACATCCTGATTCCCTAGTATGAGATTTTTTTTAAAACAAAAAAATAACTTTCCTTTCAAACTTATCAAGCTGATGGCCTCAACTCGACGTGTTGAAAGTCTTTGGGCCGCGGATCTTTTGGACCAACTCGATGAGTTGGTGGCTGATTAAGAAACCCTAATTTTTAGGGTGTTTCACCCTATTTAAAGGCCTTAAACCCTTTGGGTGGCCTCCTTACCCGTCTCTCATGTCCAGAAAACCCTAACTCGTTCATTCTCTTCCATATTTATGTGTGTGTGAGCTTGAAGAGTGTTTTCTTGGTGTTCTTTTGAAGAAGCTTGAAGGTTGAAGTGGTTTGTGTCGAAAGGAGGCTATAGATCCAGAATCTTCTCTCTTGTTGCAGTCATTTAGAGGTATAAAGTCGACACCTTGCTTATCCATAACTTAGATCTCATTCCTTGAAAGTTTATTTTCGTATTGGCTCATTTTTGGGTTTGTTCTTGTTTTGAGCATGCCATGGAGTTATAACTTTAGATCTTGATGTTTTGTGGCCTCCTTGGACTTAAAGTTGCAAGCTTTATTGAGTTCTAGTCCTCTTTCATGCATTAGGTCCCTTATTAAGCCTTCTTGGAGTGTTTTAGCATCCTTGTGCCATGCATGGACGTAAAGTTAGAAACCTTACGTGGTTTTTCTAGCTCTTGGGTATCAGATCTACATTCTTGAGCGGTAGAAGGGATAAAAAAGAGGACCAAATGAGTTAAGCATGGAAAAGTCTATGAGTTGTCCTGACAACTCGACGACTTGGCTTGGGTTTTTCCGCTTTTCTGGATACTGTAGGAACTTGACAAGTTATCCTGATAACTCGACGAGTTGTCTTGGGTTTTCCCTGTTTCTCTGAGTACTGTAGTAACTCGATGAGTTGGTATGTGCACTCGACGAGTTAGGTCAACATGGACTGTTGACCTTGACTGTTGACTTTGAATTTGACCATGGTTGACCAAGTCTGACTTTTGAGGGTATTTTGGGAATTTTGAGGTCTTGATGGGTTGGTCATGATGGTTGTAGGCCTTGAGTCGGGAGATGAGATTCAGAGTTAGATCTTATCAGTTCAGCTGCTTGTGAGGTGAGGTTTTCTCACTGTACTTTCGGGTCGAAGGCGCCAAGGCCGGCCCATTGGTTGGATAACTTGATATTACTTATATGTTGAGTATGTTATAGTTATGCATGCTAGTCTTGATGTGCTAGTTTGGTAGATCTGTAGTACTACCTGTGAATTGCCTGTTTATCTATTTATGATATTATATGTTATATGTCGACATATTGTGTGGGTTGGGTTGAGGTTGTATTGCTTTTTGTTATAGCCAACAAACTCTGGAGTATGCCATATATGAGTTAAGGGCCAGGGAGGGCATGCCAGATTCATACTGAGGACTCATGAGCATTCCATATACGAGTTGAGGGCCGGGTCGGGCATGCCAGACTCGTACTGATGGCTTAGCAGTATTTAGTCTATTGACTGACTAGGCTGGGGAGCAAGCCAGACATAAGCTGTGGGCCTGTGAGGCAATCTAGACTTATACTGTGGGCTTAGAGGTAATCCAGTTTGTAAAGTTGTGGACCCATTGCATGTAGTTATTATATTGTGTTATTTGTTATGTATTGGTATTTTGGGGGAAACTCACTAAGCTTTGGGCTTACGGTTGTTGGATTATGTTTTAGGTACTTCTGAGGATCGCGGGAAGGCGAAGGCATGATCGTGCACCTCCTCATGTTTTTATTTCACGGTTTTTGGATTTCTCTGATATGAATCTTATTTTGGAAACAGTTTGTAAACAATGATGATTTTGAATGTTTTTAAAAGTTTAAATTTTTCATGGATTCTATGGGTGTTACAAAAATCAATGAAAACATGAAAATGCCAATAATATTTGTCTATAAAGAAAGGTGTATAACAGGTCAGAGGTGAAAATGTCAAATAAGAGAGAGAGAGAGAGAGGGAGAGGGAGAGAGAGTAAGGAGGGGGGAGAGAGAGACCAATATATTAAAAAATTTTTAATAAGACAAAAGTTTATAAATGGTCCTTATGGTAGTGAAATAACATAAATGCCCTCGCATTATTTTAATCAAATGGCAGTTAACGGCTAAAGGTTGACGGAATGAGTAAAAAAGACTGTTTGTTAAAAGTTTTAAAACCACAGGGACAATCTAAGAGGTTTTTTGAACTTAGGGACTATATCTTAGATTTCTAAAAAACACGGGGACCATTTATAAAGTTCTGTCTAATTTTTTTAAGGGTTGTACTACTAAAAAACCCATTTTTAACGATATTTTCTGTCACAAAATCCGTCACTAAAAAGGTTACACCGACATATTTACATTAAATTTACCCTTACTATGACATTTTGACGGATTCGTGACAGATCTCCTATAAGTCCCTTTAACTCGGATCTATCAATGTATCAATGCAATTGTTCGAATTAATGCAGAATCTTAATCAAACAACTATGCGACACAAACAATTAGATGTATCAACAACACATTTCAATGAATGCACACAATTCTATTGATCAATTGTCAAGTACATTCCAATACACCTCAACCTTTAATCGCTAGTATTTCCGAAAAATGCATTACCTTGGAACAGCTATACACAGACCATATTTATACTAAACCAATAACCTAAAGCCCAACATAATAAGCCCACCGAAAACACTAAGAGATTTCGGTCCAAAACCGAGAACCATATAATACATACAAAACAAAGCATAAACCACAAAATATAGCCCAACACTCTCCCCCTTGGTTTATTGCTTTTATTTCTCTTCAAGGCTTTTCTATGAGATGCATGTCTGCCTGGTCAAAAGCCCCTGCCCACAACTTCTTGTCAATTATTGTAGCTACCATGCCAGTGAAGGCTTTTGTGGTAGCTTCAAAAAATTCATTTTCAATGATGATCTGAAAGTTTGACAGAGTGCGGATATCTCATTCTCCAAAATTTAATAAATCTTTGGGATCAACAATACGACACTAGTTTTTCTTCAACTTGATCACCACAGTTGCAGTAGCCTCATCAAAAACCTAGAATTGCATTATGTCCAAAGTTCCTTCAGGCACATGTTTGGGAAAAGGAATCCTTTTAGCTTGCTTGGTGGGAGGCCACATAACATTCACCATTGTTTTATTAGTGCGAGGATCAATGACACGCTTGGCCTTTTTAGTGAACGATGAAGTAGAATTTAATTCTTCAAAGTTATTTTTCGCTTTAGCCTTAAGAAAACTCTTAAAAGACCAGACCATGGGATCATTGGTTGGATTTTGGAAAGGCGCGTGGATGAGTTCAGAAAGATCAACTTTTTTCCAGGACAATAAGTCAACTTTCTTCTCATAGTATTCAATTCGGCAACCAGGGCTCAGCAGTATATTCAGCACGAGTGTGCAGGTTATTTGGCTTATGTGTTGGATACGCAGTTGGGGACCATGTGTTAATTGTGGATGTTCTGTTTGTCAGGGAATTCGTTGATGTATTCCCGGAGGATTTACCCGGTGTGCCTCCTGAGAGGCAGTTCGATTTCAGGATCAACCTTGTGCCAAGGGTGACCCATATTACCAAGGCGATGTATTGATTGGCACCACCTGAGATGCATGAGCTATCATCTTAGCTGCAGGAGCTGCTAGGCAAGTAGTTCATCCATCCGAGCAATTCCCCGTGGGGAGCGCCAATTATTTTTGTCAAAAATAAGGATGGTTTGTATAGGATATTCATCGATTATTGGGAGTTGAACAAGTTTACGGTGAAGAATCGTTATCCCCTTCCGCGGATTTATGATCTCTTTGACCAGTTGCAGGGAGCATCTTGGTTTTTCAAGATAGATCTGAGGTCTGGGTACCATCAGGTCAGGGTGAGAGAGGATGACATGGAGAAGACCGCGTTCCAGACTTGTTATGGGCATTACGAGTTTGTGGTGACGCCGTTCGGGCTCACCAATGCACCAGAAGTATTCATGAATTTGATGAATTGGGTATGCATGCCGATACTCGATTGCTCAGTTATTATGTTCATTGATGATATCTTGGTGTATTCCAAGACCAGGGAGCAGCTGAGGAGCATCTTCCCAAGCTTCTAGGGGTTTTCAGGCGAGAACGTCTTTATGCTATCTCCCTTGGATATCAAGACTTTTCTGGGTTTGGCAGGGTACTACCGGAGATTTATTCAGGATTTCTACAAAATTGCAGTACCCCTCACTCGTCTAACGAGGAAGGGGCGTATTTTCGGTGGGGACCTGAGCAGCAGTCAACATTTAAGACCCTTCAACAGAGACTTTGCGAGGCCCCAGTCTTGACCCTTCTGGAGGGAATTGAGGATATTGTGGTTTTCTGTGATGCATCCATCACTGGCTTGGGATCAGTCCTCATGTAGAGAGGACGAGTGATAGCTTATGCTTCGTGGAAACTGAAGCCGCATGAGACGAGATACCCCACGCATGATCTTAAGTTGGGAGTTCTTTTTGCTCTCAAGATTTAGAGGCATTATCTGTATGGGGTCTGCCGTACTATCTACATGAATCATAAGAGTTTGCGACATATTATGGATCAGACGAACCTGAACATGAGGCAGCGCAGGTGGCTGGACGTGGTCAAGGATTATGACTGTGAGATCCTTTACTATCCGGGTAAAGCGAACGTGGTGGCGGATGCCCTGAGCCGCAAGTCGGCTGGACCTTCTATTGAGGTGGCATGTATGAGGATATCTATGGGTTCTACACTTGTGGGTTTGATTAGGGATGCTCAATCTAAGGGTGTTCTAGAAGAGAATAGGAAGATTGAGAGGATCAAGGGAGAGATTACCAGATTTGTGTCAGAGAATCATGGTTTGTTGACTCATTGTGGTCGGGTATGGGTTCCTATGCCTGGTGGGGCCAGACAGATTATATTGGAGGAGGCTCATAAGTCTTGTTTTTCTATTCATACGGGGGAGGGGGGCACCAAGATGTATCGGGATATGAGATTTAGTTATTAATGGTCGTTCATGAAGAGAGAGATCGCTTGGTATGTTGAGAGGTGCTTGACCTGCAGGATGGTCAAGGCCGATCACCAGAGGTCGCATGGAAATTTGTAGCTTCTGGAGGTTCCCATGTGGAAATGGGAGCAGATTTCGATGGATTTTATCGCCAAGTTACCCAAGACGGAAAGGGGTTTTGATGCTATTTGGTTCGTTATATATCGATTGACTAAGAGAGCCCATTTTCTAGAAGTTCGGGAGAGCTCATCTGCGTAAAAGTTAGCCGATGTGTATATTCACGAGATTTTTGCTCGCCATGGGGTTCCAGTCTCTATTGTTTCAAACCGTGATGTTCGGTTCACCTCCTGTTTCTAGCAGAAGTTCCATGAGGAACTGGGCATGAGGCTGCATTTTAGCACAACTTATCATCCACAGACCGACGGCCAGAGCGAGCGGACCAATCAAACTCTCGAAGATATGTTGCAAGCCTACGTCATTGATTTTGGTGGGAATTGAGACTCCTACCTACCTATTGCAGAGTTCTCCTAGAATAACATTTTCCACTCCAGTATTGGTGCTCCACCTTTTGAGATGTTGTATGGGCGGAGGTGTCGTACCCCAGTATGTTGGGGTGAGTTTGGTCACAAGGTAATGGGTCGGACCGAGGTGGTCCTGCAGACTATATAGATGATTCAACAGATCACGCAACGATTGTAGACTGACAGAGTCGGCAAAAAAGTTGATGACCCGCGTCGATCTGAGTTGGAGTTTCAGTTTGGTGACATGGTGTTACTGAAGGTCTCACCTTGGAAAGGTGTGATCCGCTTCAGGAAGAAGGGGAAAGTTAGGTCCCTGATTTATTGGACTATTCCGGGTTATTTCCAGGGTTGGCAAGGTTGCTTACAGATTGGATCTTCCGGAGGAGCTCAGTTAGATTCATAGCACTTTCCACATTTCGAAGTTGCGGAAGTGCATTTTGGACGAGGATACGTTGGTATCATTGGATGATATTTAGGTCGATGAGCGCCTGAAATATGTTGAGAGGCCAGTGGCTATTCTGGAAAGAAGGGAAAAGGTTTTGCATAATAAGGAGGTACCTTTGGTAAAGGTACAGTGGAAGCATCGGAGGGGGTCCGAGTTGTGACAACCTAAAAATTTCCATTCGGTAAAACCATCCACTACAATTGAAATCAAATCTGTATCAACTAACTATCAAACTTTTGGGATAAGTTTGAGTGTTTTAAGGTTAGTGCTCTAGAGGATATCAGGAAAGAGGATACACTAGGTTTTAATATGTTCCAATAAGTGACCAAACCTTCAAGAGTTTGGAATATTACAGTCCAAAAGTGGTATTCGGACCAAAAACCCGCAAAGCTATAAAAGAAAATTCAGCCATTTTGGATTCATTTGTTACATTTCTAGCTAGAGAAAAGTTGATTTTCTCTCTCAAGGATCTTCACCTGATCACCCCCAACTGTGAGTACTTCAACCTAGAGTGTATATAAGTGTGTTATATGCCTTAATAACATGAAAATCAAGCCAAAACAACAAGATTTGGGAGTTTACCGCCCAAGAACATTTTGGAGAGTAAACTCCTTTATAAGGGCCAAAGTGTGCCCAATGTCCCTCCAAGCCTTAGGACTAAACCTAGGGACTACCATTACTTGTTTTAGACCCCCAAAACATTAAGAAACAAGGCAAGAAGTGAGTTCACGGCCAAGGAAGTTCTTGGGCCGTGAACTCCATTTTAGGGTGCCAAAATTCCCTAAATGCCTTCCATAAGCCAAGAGACAAGAATAGAACTTTACCATGATGTGTCTAGGACCCAAAACAATCAAAATATCATCACCCATAAGTGTTTACGGCCGCAAACACATGACCAAATGGTCCATGGGCCGTAAACTCAAGATAGAGGTGTTTTGATGCCACAAACACTTCCAAGGGCTTAGGCATGAATTTAGAATACTTCTTTATGACCTTTAGGACCCTCATAAGTATATTTGGACATGATTTTACGGTAGTAAATTCATTTGGGCTGTGAACACCCCAAAAGTGCCAAAAGAAATGGTCTTTCTCATCCTAGGGTAGAGCTAATGTCCCTAAAACATTCCCTAGCTTTCAAACTTGCACTAACACATGAGTAACCATGAGTTTACGGCTGTAAACTCCCTTGGGCCGTGAACTCATGGTAGTAAACTCATATGTGTGCCTTATACCTTCCTATGTTGAATCACGTGTGATTCCAACACCTAGCCAAGGTGTTTCCTAGTCCCGGAAGGTGTTATCTTTCATATAGTTGTTTATAAACACTATATTCATGTCATTATGTGTCCTTAAATATCATTTAGGACTTATTGTGTCTCGGAACTTCATTCATGGAACTTCTCATCCGTACGCGCATACCCGTTTGAATCACCCACATCAGGTGAGTTCATACCCTGTAATGAATCTTTTAACTATTTTAATTGTTTTAAGGGGGGGATACAAGGTGAACACAATGATAATTGTGTAAATGTTTGTTATAAACATCTTTCAAAATGTTACTTATGTTATTTATAAGTTGTTAAAACATTTCAAAACTCTTCTAAAGGTTATGTTACTTTATAGTTATACAAAACTCCATTTTTAAAGTATAAGCATAACTTTGTAGATAAATGAGTCTTGGTAGAAGACTGCTTTCAAAACAATTAAGTCTTGGTATAAGGCTACTTTTAAAAAGTTAGAACCATGATGCTAACCTTATGATTCTGTAATGTATACCCTATAGGATAAATATATGCTAAGTAGATTCCGACAGCTAATAGGATGTGTGTTCTTCGCTGTACATCATGTTCCCGTTGGATGTGGGTTTACACCGAGGTCACCCAATCTATTATCTACCCGAATCTATATATATTTATGCTTAGTATACATTAAGTCATCATAAGGGTACCAAGTATGGATCAGGTCATAGGACACTAGAGTCAATGCACAGTTTTTCTAGTACAAAACTTTCGTTTCAAAGTCAGTACTTTTGATATACAAAACTAGCGATTTCCCAGTTAAGGGTGATGGGATTATGAGAAATTTTAATCTATGAAGATCGATTAGATCTTGAACAAGTATATGAGTATGAAACAGCAAGAACACAATATTAAAAACAAAGCAGAACGCAATATTAAGAACAAAACAGCTTGAATCAATCGTGTCGAATGATTAAATAAAATCCTTAGAAGAGCTCGATTAAGAACATCAACTGTAAAGGATTAGAAGATTACAAGAAAGCAATATCATAAAAACTCTGGAATGTTAAATCTGAAATCTTGAATCTTAACCTAATATGCATGCAAGCATTAACTTAAATACTATACATAAAAGGCTCTCGGTTGGACAGGCCCAAACCGGAGAATAAAAGGCTAATCTAACGAGCCCAAAAGACGCAACATCTAATAGAACTTCAGCCCAACAATCTCCCCCTTTGCGTCAATTTGGAGCGAGACCTTCACTTCTTACTTGGGCCGGCGGCTGAAGCTGGTACCTTCTTCTTCACGGTACTAAACAGACACTTGGTTATGGAAAGGATGGTCTGTCTAAACCGGATGTACCAATTAATCATATCATTGAAGTACTTGATGTCATCAGCCGAATTGTCCTTACACCGCTTGATGATTGATAGGACGTGCTCCAAGCAAGTTGTGGTGTAGAGGTGCTTGTCAGCTAAAGCGAACAGACATTTCTGTCCTTCGGCTCTGGTGAACATCACAGAGTTTCGCCTCGAATCTATCTTGCCCATTTGCATTGTGTTTAGATCACTGGCCGATCCCACAGGCTTGACTTTCGGTTTCTTCTTAAACACTGTGGCAACCTCCTGATCCATTAGGGCCACCTCCATGATATAGCATGCCAGCATCCTTTTGACATGGTCTAAGATGGGACCATATTCGGCTTCGTTTGTCAGCAGGATATTGTACAAGACTATCCAATCATGAGGGTTCAGATTGGGCAGATCCGCCAGAGAGATCATGTGAGCAGTTCTTGCAGATCCTCGGATAAGCTTGAACTTGAGGTTTGTGAATCTCCCCACGGCAAAAGGCTTCATCACCCGAACATTGACAATCTTCTGGGCACTCCATGTAAGGTATTGAGGGCGAGCGGCCTCCAGGTAGAAGTCAATGAGCTCCCTGTCAAGCTCATCGTTCGGATGCGGGACTTCAAAGATGTTGGAGAAGGCGTGGAAGATGAACGCCTTTCAAGTCAGTGGCATATCGAACTGCGAATCAATGGTGTTGTTGCAGTCGAACGAAATCACCGGCTCGAGCCATAGTATGCTTGGAGTCTCTATGGCCTCTTTTATCAAACGATCCCTGGTCCAGGCAGGGAAGAGCAGCTTTTGGCTCTCAAGGAGATCGTGGGCTTCTTTTTGCTTTCGTTCGGCTTCTTCAGCCTCACGCGCCACACGACTGGCATCATCTTCAGCATTGCGACTGTTTTTCCGTTTCAACATGTCGGCAATGGTCTCCTTGTCTTCATCTTCGTCTTCATCATCATCTCCTCCCTCTGCTATGTTTTTACCCTTGTTCTTCACACCCGAACCCGAGGCATGACCAGTTGGGGGTGGTTCGGTGGTGTGAGTAGCTTTGGAGGAAGGAGGTGGTTTCGATCCTTTCTTCTCATCTCCCCCTTGTTTCGGAATGGAAACGAAACTCGGCAGGCCTTCAATCTTGCTTAAGAGGTCCATGGCCGGGGAGAGCTTTTCAGCGAGGGTGCGCCTCACCGAATGATTAAGGATGGGGTCGTGTGCTTCCAGGATGTTGGATAGAGCGGCGTGGACATCCGAAACACACGTCTTTATGACTTCCCTCTCGGATCGAAGAGCTTCCAATTGTTGTTCGGAGTTGGAAAGTTGCGTGCTCTTGACCTTTAGGGCAGTTGTTTTACTCGCCAGAACGTCCATCAGAGAGTTCTCTGCCGCAAGATCCTCTTGTAGTTTTGCCAGACGGGCATCGATGGAGGCACGGAGTGCCGAGTTGTCGTTGCTGAGATTTTGTCGGAGGGTAGCGAACGAAGTCAACTCCGTCGAGACGAACTTGGCCAATTGCTGAACAACCGGTTCCAGAGTTGTCTTTGTGGCATCGGCGCTTTCCTGCAGGGACTTCAGCAGGTCAGAAGCGTCGGAGAATAGTTTATCGACTTTTTCGGTCGCAGCCTCACAGGCTCGGGTGGAGGCGTCTATCGCAGCAGTGACTGAGGCCATTGAGTCATGTTGAGCCCTGGAGAAGGCATCAACTATCTTCTGAAGGGCAGCTTCAGATAAAGATGACTGCTGGTTGGAAGAGGAGGCGAGAAGTTGATCAACCTTCTCGTTAAGCTCGCGAAGATGCTTCTTTGTCACTGGAGCATCATCCTCCTCATCACTCTGAACTTGAAACGGACTATAGTAGACCGAATCAAAGTTCATGTGATCACCACCAAGGTATTGATCATCGCCGTCGGAGGCGTCCTCTGGAGATTGAGGTGGTGGTGAAGCTGGTGGTGTTATGGGTTTGGTCGGTTCAGGTTGAGTGGGTGGGGGATTAGTTTCGGGTGGTGGTGGTGTATGGGTTTCGGTTTGTGGAGGTTCGGTTACGGGAGGGGTTTCGGTTACAGGTGGTGTTTCGGTTGATGTGGTGAATATGGGTGGGGGTATAGGGAATGAGGTTGGTGGTATAGTAGGGTTTATGGTGGGAATGGAAATAGGTATTGTGGGTGGAGGGGAAGGAACTGGGGATTGGTGAAGTTCCATCTCCGGGGTTGGGGACCGAGGGGGTGTGTGGCCTCGTTGAGGAGATTCGTCTCCTTGTGATCCCTCAGAGTCGGAACTCCCACCTTCGGATTCACTTGATGAGGAGGGAAGGACTAGCTTTCGCTTTTGTTGGGTCTTCCTCCTTTTAGGTTGTGGGGATGAAGCAGCCTTCGGTTGTTTGCGCTTCTTGGGAGAAGGTTTTGGGGCTTTGGATGGTTTCTTCCCCTTGTCTACCTTCTTACCCCTGGCCACCGGTTTGTCGGCATCATGAATCGATCGCAGCATGTCCGGTGTCAGTTCCCTTGGACCAGATGGCCCTAACTCCTTGATCGCCTTGATCATACTGCTGTCTGAAGGCACACTACCATACATAGTCTCCGGGATGGAGCCAATAAAGGAGAATTTTGATGCATCCGAGACGATGATCTTCTTGGTATGGAACGTACCAATAGAAGACATCGATGCACCATCAGCAGTTGGAACATCAAACCTGTCCATAACCCATCTTGTGATCAAGATCCAGAACCGGGCCAGCGACACCTCGGAGTGTCGAGAAGTAGAAGAGAGGCTCTGAAGCAGCTGTTGCCAGAGGACAAACCCATAATCCAGGTTGATCCCATTGTACACTCCGTACATGATAGAAAGAAAAAGACGACTTGCACCGTCAGATCCTGAGCTCCTCTCTGACAGTCCCTTGAAGAGAACTGTAAATAACCCATTCCACTGGGGCGGTAGGCATGACCTTTTGAACCTGGCGACGGAGGTGAGAACTTCCGTGTAGCCCATGTTGTAGAACATGTTGTATAACATTCCAACCGGAATCGTCTCCGGGTTAACTCGCGTTGAGTCAGTGGTAAACCCTAACAACGTGCAGAAACGGGGGCGAGAAATGGAAGTTTTGTGATCTCCCACTTCAAAGAATACCCGGTCGACGCCCTTGTCGTAGTAGGCCGTCGCATAGACCTGAGATAGAGCTACCAGTGGCACCGTTTCAATTCTGGACAATGCCGGAGCAAGCTGGGAGTACTTGAGGCATTCGATAACCGGCGACATGTAGGGATCATAGGCCAGTGGGTTCAGATCAATGACGAGGCATTGTTGAGGTCTGATGGGAAGAATCTGAGAAGTGGCATGAACAGATGAAGATTCAGCCATTGTTGCAGGTGTGGAGAAGAAGATGACCGGGAGAGAGTTTTGGGAGTAATTTTGCTTTGGGAATTATGGGGGCAGTAAAGAGGTAAAAGGTGGTGTTGATGGGTTTTTATAGTGGGAGAGGAGAGAGAAAAATCGTTTCAAATCTCTTATGGAAATATGAAACGGGTTTTTGAGTGACTGATTGGTGATAGTTGGGACGTGCGATGATCACGTAGGAGAGAGAGTGTCAGATTCCTAGGATCACGCCGCCCAATAAGCGCCGGTTCAGAGAAAGAAATCGTTTCCATTTCCACACGCGCCTGTAATTTCAGAGATACGACGCTTCGACATTGCACACGCGTCCTCAAGTGTCAGAAAAAGCGCGGCCATTTCAAATTCACGCGCCCTCCTTTTTACCGTCGTTTGAATTTCTATCCTTTTAACTCCCGCCGAGTCAACAACTTTTTGTCTTATCCTCTTTTAAACGGCTGTTTCCACTTTATGATCCACGTGGCTAATTTTTGACCACAACTTCATTTGTAACCATCCAGTAAATATCCAGCCTGTAAAATAATTAGTAACGGAATTTTTGAAAATCTTGGATTTTCGTGCAAAGAGTGTAAAAAAAAATAAAGAAGTAAAGCAACTCTTTTTAGGATAATCTGTGATGTCAATAATGACACGAAACTGATGATCCCGGGCATGAATCTCTTCCTTCAAAGTCAAGAAAGACCTCAAAGTGTTAGTGTTGAATCCCGTTGAATTACGATCAAACATTCATTAATAAATGTTGAAAGGCTTCTTTTAATAAGGCAAATTAAGGGTGGTTTCGCTTTGATTCAACAGTTCAATTCTTGACATAAAAACGAACGTGAACAAAGTACTTGTGAGACCAGTGTAGTCTGTTGAACAAGTAGGTTTGAGTTGATTTTGTAGTGGCTTGGATTAATATGAAATCTCAGATAAAAATTTAAAACTGGATCCCATGGGAAGAAATGTTATGGTGTGTAACAATTTCATTGGAACCACGCAAAAAGAAAAGAAATTGAGATTTCATGAAGGTACATTCGTTAATTCATTGGTGAAAACTTGATCAAGTTAATTGGTCACTGTCAATTCGTTGGTGTTGAATTTTGGGTTTCACTTAGCTCGTAGTGGCACGAAGCTAAGATCATAAACACAGATGTTGTGTAACCATAAACCTCAGTGGTAGGTGCTGAGAGTCTCAAGGGTTACAGTGATGAAACGAATGTTATGGAGAAGTGTAATGGGGATGGTGAAAGAAGACATAGTACCTCTGCTGCGAACAAAAGGACCAAGCAGGAGACTCTCAACTCATGTGAGAAAAGAGTGAGGTAGCTCACGATTAGAATAAATGAGTTAGCCTTATTGGGAAGACAAGGTTTGTGTATACCAGGTCATGAAGGCTATTATTCAAAATCTTATGAGGCTTGGGACACATACAGCAGCATGCTTCTAGGGACACTTAAGTAAGTCATCAAATATATCCCCATAAACGAATGAGCACACAAAAAAAAATTAAAATATTTTTGGAGTTTTTGAAATTGAAAATAAAAATTAAAATTAAAAAATAAGACTTAAAAAATTATAAAAGAGTTAAAAGAAAAAAAAAGACGATTTAAAAAAAAACTTTGGAAAAAAATTGAAAAACCGAACCCGAACGTTCGGTTGGTTTCGGTTGGGAAAAAGTTGAAAAACCGAACCCGAGCGTTCGGTTGGTTTCGGTTCAGGAAAATTTTGAAAAACCGAACCCGAACCTTCGGTTGGTTTCAGTTCAACAAAATTTTGGAAAACCGAACCCGAACCTTCTGGAGGTTTCGGTTTTGGAAAATTTTTAAGAAACCAAGGAGTTTAGATATGCAATAAAAAAACTTTTTACATAAAGAAAAACAAATTTTGCACAAGAAATATACAACACAGAGAAACTACCTTTGAAGTAATGAGCGAGTGAAATGGTTGAACCGAACCCGAACGTTCGGTTGGATTCGCTTCTTACGTTTGAGATTGAGAGGTAGTGTGAGGTACTGACTCTGATTCCATCATTCCTAGCCCTTGCAATATTTTATTGAACGATGCTTCTGGAAGAGCTTTGGTAAAGACGTCAGCCAGTTCATCAGTGGTTCTTACGAAGTGAACTTCGACATTTCCATCTTCCACATGATCTTTGATGAAGTGATACCTCAGTGCTATGTGTTTGGTTTTAGAGTGTTGCACCGGGTTATGACAGATCCTAATTGCACTTTCAGAGTCACAATATAGAGGGATCTTCTTCATATTGAGTCCATAGTCTCGAAGTTGACTCTGGATCCAAATCACTTGTGATGTGTAGGATGCAGCGGCAATATATTCCGCTTCAGCAGTAGATAGCGACACACATGTTTGTTTCTTGGATTGCCAGCTGACCAACTTCCCATCAAGAAATTGACAGCCACCAGTTGTGCTTTTGCGGTCGAGTCCACATCCTCCAAGGTCAGCATCAGAATAGGCTTGAACGAAGAAGCCTGAATTGGATGGATACCATAGACCTAAAGAGGCGGTTCGCTTGAGATAGCATAGGATGTTCTTCACAGCCAGCATGTGAGGTTCGCGTGGGTTAGCCTGAAATCGAGCACAATAACATACAGAAAACATGATATCAGGCCTGCTAGCAGTTAGATACATCAGTGAGCCTATCATTTGACGATAGAGCGTGATGTCGACAGCCGGTTTATCCAGTGAAGGTGTAAGTTTGGTGCCGAATGCCATTGGGACTTTGACTTTTGAGTCTCCCATCATGCCAAACTTCGCTAGGAGAGTCTTTGTGTAAGCTTCCTGATTGATAAAGATGCCTTCTGGTCCCTATCTTATATTTAAACCAAGGAAAAAATTAATAGGACCCATTGAGCTCATTTCAAACTTAGTCTCCATCAACTTTCTGAATTCAGCTGTTAAGCTGGGATTCGTAGAGCCAAAGATGATGTCATCGACATAAATTTCAACTATCATAAGGTGGTTACCTTCCTTTTTGCGAAAGAAGGTTGGGTCAACCGAACCTTGTTTGAATTTGGACATCTTTAAAAATTTTGTAAGCGTTTCATACCAGGCTCTCGGAGCTTGTTTAAGGTCGTACACAGCTTTATCCAGAATATAGCAATGATTTGGATACTTTTCGTTCACGAACCCAGGAGGTTGCTCTACATACACAGTTTCTTCGAGTTCTCCATTGAGAAATGCACACTTGACGTCCATTTGGAAAACCTCAAAGTTTTTGTGAGCAGCGTAGGCCAGAAATATTCTAACAGATTCTAGCCTGGCTACTGGAGCGAACGTCTCTTCGTAATCTATTCCTTCCTCCTGACAGTATCCCTTGACAACCAGACGAGCCTTGTTCCTTATGACATTACCTTCCTTGTCCATTTTGTTTCTAAAAACCCATTTAAGACCAACAACTGAAGCATCCGGAGGAGTTGGAATGAGGCGCCAGACTTTGTTCCTTTCGAACTCGTTCAGTTCGTCTTGCATTGCTTGAACCCAATCAGAGTGATCGAGGGCAGTGTTCACTGTCTTCGGTTCAACTTTTGATACAAATGAGTTAAACATACAAAACTCAACCTTTGAGAATAAGTTTGTCTGTTTTGCCTTCAGTTGAGATCGGGTCAGAACTTTTTCAGATACATCACCAACTACTTGAGAGATAGGATGATCTCTGGTCCATTCTGTAAGAGGAGGGTAATTCGGATCGAAGGTTGGATCTAGTTCAGCGTTGATCATCTCTTCAGGCTCAGATTGGCTATCGAAATCAAGCGTCATATCATCATGCTCCCCCTCTGTTGGGCTGAAGTTCTGTTTTGTATTGCGTCTTTTGGGCTCGTAGATTAGCCTTGTATTCTCCGGTTTGGGCCTGTCCTACCGAGAGCCTTTTATGTATTGTATATAAGTTATCGCTTGCATGCATATTAGGTCAAGATTCAAGATTTCTGTTTTAGCGTTCCAGAGTTTACGATATTGCTCTCTTGTAATCTTCCAATCCTTTACAGTTGATGTTCTTAATCGAGCTCTTCTAAGGATTTTTATTTAATCATTCGACACGTTTGATTCAAGCTGTTTGTTCTTATTATTGCGTTCTGCCTTGTTATTTATATTGTGTTCTTGCAGTTTCATATTCATATATCTGTTCACGATCTAATCGATCTTTATAGATTAAAAGTTATTATTTTTAATCTCATCAATTGGTATCAGAGCGGGAGGCTGTGTAATCGATACACTTCTTTTCTGTGAAAAAGATTTTCATTAGGGTTTTCCGCAATCATCGATATTTATTGAGCCGTCATCTTAATTGACGTATCTTAGTATTTATTGTTTTGCCCTAATCTGCTTTATTACAAGTCTGATCTTTGAACAGGTTATTACGATCATTATGGACGCAACGCAATCAAACCCTATTAATATTTCCAACAGCATTGGTTCGACGACAAAGATTCCAATCTTATACACCCATGACTATGAAGTATGGGCACATCATTTTGAAGATTACGTGATTGGATCGGAGGACAATGGTTTTCTCATATGGGAAGCCATTATCAATGGACCATTTTCTCATTCCGCGACATCCAGAGTTATTAAGACGCAAAAAGAATACAACGATTTGCTTAAGGACATGACGAATATTGCGCAGGATGAGAAAGATAAATTACAGTGCAATATTAAGGCACTAAGGTTGATCAGATTCGCCCTTCAGTCCGACTCATTCAGACTAGTCAGCTCATGCACTACGGCGAAGGAAGTGTGGGATAGACTTCGCGAACTGTATTCAACAGACGAAGATCTTGAACACTCCATCCAAACCTTGCTTCTATCTGAGTTTGGAGAATTCAGGCAAGGGGCCGAAGAAACCGTGACCCAGACGTTTGATCGTTTCAATCATCTTCTCAGCAAGATGATCAAACACGACATTGAAAGGAAGCTCATCGAACAAAAGGTTACTTTCTTGAACGGACTGAGATCGGAATGGAGAGCAGTAGTTTCCACAGTCAAAGCCCATGAATAGTTTAAATCATACTCTTTGGCGAAACTGGTGGGCATTCTAAAGTCCCAAGAGAAGATTGTTGTTCAAGAGAAGAACGTTGTGTCTAGTCTTGGTTCGTTGGCCCTCCTATCTAAAAGTAAAGCCGTGATGGAGGATGAAGAGCTCAACTTGGAAGAATATGACCTCACAACTGAGGATTATGCCATGATGGTATCCAATCCTAAGAGGTTCATAAAGAAGAGATTCCCCAGCAACAAAAACCGAAACTGGCAGGGGAGTTATAGCTCTGAAAAGGCAAACAATGAACCGAAGGCTGAGGAGTCCAAGAAGGAACCGAAGGCAGATGGCGATTCCGGAGTAAGCTGTTTTTACTGTGGTGGCAAGAACCACTATGCTAAGGACTGTGTTCTTAAAAAGATGGCTGAAAAGGATGACGGAAAGGATGAGGAAGCCGTACTGCAGAAGAGGTTGGATGAGTTGAGGAAGAAAAAGTCTACCGCTAACCCTTCTATTAATGCTCTTATTGTGCAGGGTTCGGTTAATAACGATGAGTTCGGTAGCACCGAAGTTTGGTCTACTGACTCAGAAGACGAAGAAGTGAGGAAGCCTACTCATGGAAAGGCTTATATGGCTAAGGAGGAAAGCAGTGGTGGAAAATGCTTCATGGTGTCAAGCGCATCTCAAATGAGGGGATACAATACCAATGGAGGAAGCAATGGACCGAAAGTGCAGGAAGATATGTGCTTCACAGCCAAACCACTCAGCCAACAGTTCAATGAGCTTGATGAACTGATAAAGAAGGTACAATCTGTTTTTATTTCATCTAAAGTACCATCATCCTCATATGAGAAAGAACTAAAAAACGTTAACACAAGAATTTCTCATTTAGATAGTAGCTTAACTCAAACTAGAGTCACCAATTCTAACCTGACTGATCAATTAAGCAGGGTGGCATCGAAGAGTGAGGAGCGGCGTATGTGGATTGAGTTAAAAGAGTCGGAATTAATTAAAGTCAAAGACGAAAACATTTATTTGCAGAGAGACAATTTGAAATTGTTAAAACAACGAAATGTTTTTTGTTTAATAGCTAAACGTTTATATTCCAATATTACTCAGCTGCACTTGGACTGTGAGATAGGCAAAAAGATCCACCGTATGATTTTACCATTCCTAGAATTTAAGGAGGATGAAATCGATGCCGAAGCTTACAATTGTGAGAGTGTGATTTCGTCTGATGATGTCAACCCAACTTATCAAATTGGACTGGACAAAATTGAGTCCTTCATTAAATCCAAAGACCATAAGGACATGCTCAAAAATCTGTTGGACGAAAATGATAGACTTAAACTGAGAACCGAAACCATACAAAAGTTTGACTCTCTAAATGCCAAAGCAAGCTCAGAAAATAAAATTGATGTTGAAAATGCATCTGAGCTTAACGAGGACGAAAACATGAGTGAAATTTCTGTAGAGGATACGGTTGATTGCTCAGAATTTGTGAAAAGCGAAACTGAAAACCACAAAAATCTTGTTTCTGAAAATTCTGTGGAATTCGCTAGATTGTCCCAACAAAAGTCCCCGAAATTAGTAGAAAAGGCTGTTGTCTATCAAAAGGTCAGAACCACTCCGAATCAGGTATACAAAGTGACTGGAGTAACCGAACATCAGACAGCTGAACTCACGGCTATTGTTAACGAAGACAATGCTGATGGCTGTGATGAGTTCTTCTGGGAAGCTCCTATTGACAATGGAAACGAAACCGTTGGCCTATCTGAAAGAACCTCTTGGATGAAGAAAGGGAGATACATACCTGAACCCTTGAACAAGCCTGATAATTTCAGTGAACCAAGCACAAGTGGTACAAAAGACACTCCTCAAGAGGTTGATCATTCAGTAAAAGAAGACATTCCTTCAACGCCAACAGCTCGAAGTGAAACTTCATCAGATACTCCTTCCACTTCCTCAGGACAAACTGAATCTTCTTCAGATATTCCCTCTGCTCCCTCGTTTCAAAGAAAAACTCCTAAAGTTCAAAAGGAATCAGCAAAGGTTACATCAAAAGCGAAAGCGAACGTTCATCATCAACCTAAACAGATGAGGGATAAAAAGATAGAAAGGAACCTAAGATACAGGAAAAACCTTTCTGAAAGGAAACAATTCTGGCACTCCCAGAATGCATACTATTCACACAAGGACAAGAATCTGAAGTATGAAAATAACCTCGTAAGAAAGCACGATAATTCCAACAACCGAAAGCCAAGGTTCGGTTCGCAAGAAGATACCAACCGAAAGCCAAGGTTCGGTTCGCAAGAAAATTCTAACCAAAAGCAAAGGTTCGGTTCTGAAAAGGATTTCAACCGAAACCAAAGGTTCGATTCCAAGAACAACTCCAACCGAACTCAGAGGTTCAGTTCTGAAGTCAGAAGAGAACAAGACTCAAAAGTTAAACCCACCAACGATCAAAAGCAAAAGGGTCACCTAGAGTCATCAGCAAGGAAGACACCTCCATCCAAATCCAAATCCTCTCTTCCTAATTCTTCTTGTTCATCTCCATCTTGCTCTAACACTAATTCCATGGGTTCTCAAAAACCACGTCCATCTGCTGAACAGAAGGAAAAGCAGAAAGTCGGTGAATTCAAACCTGAGTCTAAAGCGAACAAATCCAATCCTAACAAAATAAAAGTTTTCACCATTAAAAAGAAAGATGAAACAACTTTAATTAAAAGAACATATCTTGTTGATATCTCTCTAACTATTCCTGTTCCCATGAAAACCTCACATGGACCCAAGAAACTTTGGGTTCCTAAATCTGCTTAATTTTTGCAGGTTATAAGTGACGAGCAGTTTGACGAAGAATGGTACATCGACAGTGGCTGCTCGCGTCACATGACAGGAAGGAAGGAGGAACTCAGAGAATACAGATCTCTTGCAAATGGTGGCAGCGTTAAGTTTGGAAATAACTCTTACGGCACCATAAAGGGATATGGGATGATAACGAATGGTGATTTTACCATAAGAAAGGTGGCTTATGTGGAAGGACTTCAACACAACCTCATCAGTGTATCTCAGCTTGTTGGAGGTACAGGTCTCAAAGTTTCATTCGATGATGAAGGTTCTGAAATCATAGAGAAAACAACAAAGAAAGTGATTCTGAAGTCAGAGCGAAAGGGTGAAATGTTTCCGCTGAACATGAAACCCATCAAAGAAAACCCAGCAATTTGTCTGCTATCAAAAGCTCAATACGACGAAAGCTGGTTGTGGCACAGAAGACTCTCTCATCTCAATTTCAAAGATATCAACCGACTTGTCACTGGAGGTCATGTTAGGGGTCTTCCATTGCTCAAGTTTGACAGAGAGCATTTATGTGCTGCATGTGAAATGGGAAAGCAGAGTCGTCAAAGTCACCCATCCATAGTTAACACAAAAGTTGTTGAACCACTCGAATTGCTTCATATCGATTTATGTGGTCCTTCATCTATTGAAAGCATCGGTGGTAGCAAGTACATTCTTGTTGTCGTTGATGACTTCTCTAGATTTACATGGGTGTTCTTTCTAAAGCTCAAATCTGAAGCGACTCAAAAGCTGAAAGTGTTTATCAAGCAAATTGAAGTCCAGCTCAAGAAGGTCGTTCGCAACATCAGGAGCGACAATGGTCTCGAATTCAAGAACAGGGAGTTTAAAGCGTTTCTTGCAGAAAAGGGAATTAGCCATAATTTCTCAGCTCCCTACACACCACAGCAGAATGGAATAGTCGAAAGACGAAACCGATCTCTGTGTGAAGCTGCCCGAACTATGTTAAGTTTTGCTTCCTTACCTCTATATTTTTGGGCTGATGCTATTTCTGCTGCTTGTTATACACAAAACAGGTCCTATCTCAACAGGCGATTCACGCTCACACCATATGAGATACTAAACAACAGGAAGCCCAATGTGAAATTTTTCCACGTTTTTGGCTCAAGGTGTTTCATCTTTAACTCTAAAGAACACCGCAACAAGTTTGATGTCAAAGCCGACGAGGGAATCTTTCTGGGTTACTCACTCACTTCAAAGGCGTACAGGGTCCTAAACAAACGATCAAGAAGGATTGAAGAAACATACTATGTGACCTTTGACGATAGCTATGTCAAGAAGCTACAGGCCATAGATGACACTGCCAGGGAAATCTTCCCTCAAACTGGTCAAGTCACAATCTCAATCGCCAACATGTACGAGAATTTTCTGGATCTCTTTGATGAACCGGAAAAAGCTTCTCTCTCAGAAGCAGGGGCAGCCGACAACAAAATAGATCATATGAAGAAGATTGTCGAAGATGCTGCAAGAAGAATGCATGAAGGAGAATCGCCTACTGATGAATCTCCAACCAACAATGCTTCAGTCGAGGGGGAGCCAAATTCTCTTGTCGAGGGGGAGCCTAGCTCACAAGTCCAGGGGGAGCCAAGCTCTACTACTTCAACCGAAGGTCCTTCATCAACCGAAGATGCACCTCCTCACGAAGGTCCTTCAATGTCTGAAAATCCAGCACCACAAGAAACCCCTGAACCTCACGTTTGTCAAGACTCATCAATTGAGGGGGAGCATGATGATATGACGCTTGATTTTGATAGCCAATCCGAGCCTGAAGAGATGATCAACGCTGAACTAGATCCATCCTTTGATCCGAATTACCCTCCTCTTACAAAATGGACCAGAGATCATCCTATCTCTCAAGTAGTTGGTGATGTATCTGAAAAGGTTCTGACCCGATCTCAACTGAAGGCAAAACAGACATCCTTATTCTCAAAAGTTGAGTTTTGTATGTTTAACTCATTTGTATCAAAAGTCGAACCGAAGACAGTGAACACTGCCCTCGATCACTCTGATTGGGTTCAAGCTATGCAAGAAGAACTAAACGAGTTTGAGAGGAACAAAGTCTGGCGCCTCATTCCAACTCCTCCGGATGCTTCAGTTGTTGGTCTCAAATGGGTTTTTAGAAACAAAATGGACAAGGAAGGTAATGTCATAAGAAACAAGGCTCGCCTGGTTGTCAAAGGATACTGTCAGGAGGAAGGGATAGATTACGAAGAGACGTTCGCTCCAGTAGCTAGGCTAGAATCGGTTAGAATATTTCTGGCCTATGCTGCTCACAAAAACTTTGAGGTCTTCCAAATGGACGTCAAGTGCGCATTTCTCAATGGAGAACTTGAAGAAACGGTGTATGTGGAGCAACCTCCTGGGTTCGTGAACGAAAAGTATCCACATCATTGCTACATTCTGGATAAAGCTGTGTACAGCCTCAAACAAGCTCCGAGAGCCTGGTATGAAACGCTTACAAAATTTTTAAAGATGTCCAAATTCAAACAAGGTTCGGTTGACCCCACCTTCTTTCGCAAAAAGGAAGGTAACCACCTTATGATAGTTCAAATTTATGTCGATGACATCATCTTTGGGTCTACGAATCCCAGCTTAACAATTGAATTCAGAAAGTTGATGGAGACTAAGTTTGAAATGAGCTCAATGGGTCCTATTAATTTTTTCCTTGGTTTAAATATAAGACAGGGAACCGAAGGCATCTTTATCAATCAGGAAGCTTACACGAAGACTCTCCTAGCAAAGTTTGGCATGATGGGAGACTCAAAAGTCAAAGTCCCTATGGCATTCGGCACCAAACTTACCCCTTCACTAGATAAACCGGCCGTCGACATCACGCTCTATCGTCAAATGATAGGCTCACTGATGTATCTAACTGCTAGCAGGCCTGATATCATGTTTTCTGTATGTTATTGTGCTCGATTTCAGGCTAACCCACGCGAACCTCACCTACTGGCGGTGAAGAACATCCTACGCTATCTCAAGCGAACCGCCTCCTTGGGTCTATGGTATCCATCCAACTCTGGCTTCTTCGTTCAAGCCTATTCTGATGCAGACCTTGGAGGATGTGGACTCAACCGCAAAAGCACAACTGGTGGCTGTCAATTTCTTGATGGGAAGTTGGTCAGCTGGCAATCCAAGAAACAAACATGTGTGTCGCTGTCTACTGCTGAAGCGGAATACATTGCCGCTGCATCCTGCACATCACAAGTGATTTGGATCCAGAGTCAACTTCGAGACTATGGACTCAATATGAAGAAGATCCCTCTATATTGTGACTCTGAAAGTGCAATTAGGATCTGTCATAACCCGGTGCAACACTCTAAGACCAAACACATAGCACTGAGGTATCACTTCATCAAAGATCATGTGGAAGATGGAAATGTCGAAGTTCACTTCGTAAGAACCACTGATCAACTGGCTGACGTCTTCACCAAAGCTCTTCCAGAAGCCTCATTCAATAAAATTTTGCAAGGACTAGGTATGATGGAATCAGAATCAGTACCTCACACTACCTCTCAATCTCAAACGTAAGAAGCGAAACCAACCGAACGTTCGGGTTCGGTTCAACCATTTCACTCGCTCATTACTTCAAAGGTAGTTTTTCTCTGTTGTATTTTCTTTATGTAA